>NW_026596225.1:2103228-2223500 GCF_907164565.1 Psammomys obesus
CATCAAGAGTGTCACTGCACCATCATGAAGAGTGTCACTGCACCATCAAGAGTGTCACTGCACCATCATCAAGAGTGTCACTACATCATCAAGAGTGTCACTGCACCATCAAGAGTGTCACTGCACCATCAAGAGTGTCACTGCACCATCAAGAAGACCTTTGTGAAGCCAATTGAGAACCAACAGGTGTTATTTTAGCAAGGACATTAACACAAATACTAAATATCCTCCTAATTTTGGTCAACTCCTGCTCCCAGCCTTCAGAACCATTTACCAATCGCTCACATATGATGCTCACTATTGAAATCTTCTCTGACTCCCACCAAAAGAGGTCCCAGGCTCTGGCGATGCTCATGGGTGGGTTAAACAGAAGCGATAGCCGTGTGGAACACTGTGGCCACATACTTCCTTCTTCTAGGCTGACTGCTGGCTTAACTTTATTTTTGCCCAGTGCTACATGTAAAGATTTGGATGTGTGTACTGTTTCCAAGACTTCTGATAAAGTTCCCTTGGTGCTGCATTGGTTTACAGAAGCCAACATGGAGCCATCACACTACACGGTTTCTGTACCCACCTAATCAATGTTTGACAACCTGCTCTCCTAACAACCAACACATTCATGTCCACTCTACTCAGGGACTTTTTAAAAATGTTCGACATGAGCTCATTTAGTTCTCACAACAAGCCCATGTAAATGAAGTGGTTATTATCTCTGTTTTACAGACAAAACTATCCACTGCTGCATGAGGTGAAAATGAACTGTTGGGCACCTTACCAGAAATCCTGGGCCCAGAGTTACCAATGTCTTCCCAGAGGCCTTCATAAATGTGCCTCCTGGTAGAGGGCACAGTTCCAACAAGCTTGTAAACAGCAGCCTGGCACAGCTGCTCACTGGGTAGTGTGCTTGCCTGCTATGCACAGATGCCTGTGGAAACTGGGTATGGTGGCATATTCTGAAATTACAGCACTTGAGAGGTAGAAGCAGGAAGATCAGGCCCTCAACTTCAGTGCGCTGAAGGCCAGCTGGGCCCTCTGAAGCCCTGTCCCCAAACCAACTATTCAGTTACACATAGAGGTTAGCATGTCTCCTCAGTCTTCAGGGTTTTGCTTCAGCATGATCATGTCGATGGTATGCTTCCTCCGCCCCTTCTGGGGAGCTTTCTAAATATATGATTTCCTCATAATTCAAGAAGACTCTCTGTTTTGACATTAATTTCTAAGCTTGCCTCAATTTGGAAAATAGCCAAATTTTCTACTTGTTACTTTATGTTTTGTCTTAGGTATTTGTTGCTGTTATTGTTGTTTGCTTGTTTTTGAGATAAAGTCTCATGTAACCTACGCTGGTCTAGACTACAGGCACAGCTGGAGCTAGTGTTAGGCACCTGCTCCGTCAGCCCCCACCTCCCCAGAGCGGGATTACAGGTGTGGGTCAGCTTCTACCTCATGGATCTTTGTTTTCTGAACTGAATATATTTAAATTTTATTTTTACATTAAATCATGCCACATATATTACTACTCTACAAAAGAGCTCTACATTTAGGCATTAATATTTGTTTTCTTTTCTTTTCTTTTTATTTTTTTAATTTTCAAGACAAGGTTTCTCTGAGTATCGCTGGTTTTTCTGGAACTCTGTATACCAGCAGGCCTTAAATTCAGAGATCTACCTGCCTCTGTGTCTGGGGTGCTGGAATTAAAGTCACGAGCCACGACCAAGTGATGTGGTGTTAACATTGTTATGACTTATATTTTTTAAATATTTAATCAAGATGCAAAACATCCTCATGAATATGCATTACTGGTTCTGTTAATGATAATACTTCGCAGCAGAGCCTCAACTACTCTTCTGTATAGGAGCGATGTGCATTTTAAAATAACTAGGATTCACATTTTGATTGACTGATTTAGAAAAAAAGAATTATAAGCCAAAGATGAGTGTGCCCCACTGTACCCCCTTCTTCTCTTCATAAAGTTGTGACGCTGAGACACCTCCCGGGGCCTCCAGGTTCCCACTGCATTGCACTTTTTTCTCAAGAAATGCCCACAGGCTCAGTGATGGCCTTCCATGTGTCTTGCACACCCTGGGGATTGCCACCATACAGACACTGCAGGACCATCGATGTCAGCCCAGCCAGCGCAGCAGCTGGCCAGAGGTGGTTTATCCACAGTTCCCGCAGACGGGACGCTTGTGCTCTGCACTGCACCACAGTGAACGACACTTTCATACAGGACTCAGGTCCTCAGTCTGGTCGGGGTTTCTCTAACGGTGAGGACGCTTTTCTGTTTGTGTGAACTAAAGCTAAAATTGCTACAGTATTCGCAGAGTAAAGCCATCTGAATAGGAATGCAGAATAAGTGAATTAGAGAAGTAATTATTCTTAAAATTATTTTTAAACCAATATCATGAATCAATCAAGTAAACAGGAAGGTTTTCTTTGTACACGTAGGGTAGACTCTAAGCATTGAAATGTTCCATAGAGTGCAGTGGAGGACGCAGAAGAGGGTCGGGTGTCCACTGCAATGAAGAGCTGTGGAGCAGTGTTAAGGCTCAGGGCGAGGCCAAAACAAAAGACAGTGTCAGGTGAAATCACACAGAAAGTACATGGATGCAACTTAGCAGGGGCCACCAAAAGACCCCTACAGTGTCCAGTCTAACTATGACAGGTCCAGAGATGGTGAGCACTGTTCCAATTCTTGAAACCCCCCTAATTTCAATCACTCCAAATGAAAGTGTGATTTTTCAATAAGCATATCTTAGTATGAGAAGATAATTTGATAGAATAAGAAAGCACAACACTTGGCAAGGTGAAAATGCTCAGTATTTATGAGCACCAGTGAGTACACTGGTTTGGAAGGAAGCGAGAAAGGTGGGAGGTGGAGTCAGTTAGTCAGGTCAAGGTCTCTTTGAAGGGAGAGAATGTGAAGCCAAGGCCAGTGTGGTCCTGAGTGTGAACACACTTCCTAAGAAGTGTTGTGAGACCTGGAGTCTCACTGCTCAGGATCGCAGCCTTCCCAGGAACTCTCAGAGACCACAGCTCGATGCAAAAGCAAGAGGTTTATTGCTATCACGATAGGGTCGCCCCTCCAAAGACAGGAGATGACCCCGAACATGCAAAGCACAGGGTTTTTATACCTGAAAATCAGACCACTTTTGCTCTATAGTTTACAGCTGGTTGTTTCTCAGAACAGTTCACCCGCCCTTCAGGAGTTCTCTGCACCTGGCTTCAATTCAAATAATCACAGTTATTTTTTCTCATTCCCAGGTGGTCCCTCAGTGTCAGCAGGACATCTGGTTCATGTGATCAGCCAAAGACAAATCAGGTAATGGGCTCTGAGGAGAGGCTGGTAGACATGGTCAGGAGAAAAAGAGCAGGCAGGCATGGGTTCTGCACATACCGCTCTTCGGGAGGGAGTGGCTTACTTCACATAGTTTATGGCAGGTCTTTTTAGCTCTCCAAGAAAACAGAAGTTCTGGAAGTCATGACGCATGTTGGCTTTAGTTCTTTCCTGAAGTCTCTCACACAGTATTTTTTCCCAGGAAACATATAACTTTGTGATATGAGGTGGAAATATTGGGGGTAATCTTTAAAGCTCAAGGAAATGTTAATTAAATTATCATAAGTGTGAAAGGAAGAACTCAAGGCATGGCATGAATGTTCCAAGGGCATCTACAGAGACACCAGCAGCTTTGAAGCAACAGGACACAAAGAAGGGGGCTGTGATCGGAACAGAAGTGTTAGTGGTAGAAGAAGGAAGCCAGACAGTTTCATCATGGCATTTACAAGATTGTCTAAAAGAGTGCCATCCAGGACCAGGCCAAGCAGACGCTGTTTCAGAATGAGAGAACAAATGTGCGTTGACAAGTCTGGCCGTGGATGGATTAGACAATGTGCGAGGACAGCTGGTCTGGGGGCTGGGTGGCACAGGTGCTTCTGCATTTGCTCTCGGATACTCTTGTGCTTGCAAAGATGGCTCCTTGCAGAGAGGCATGGCAGCTGCTCAGGAGCGTTTGCCGTTTTGGTAAGGTATCCTGAATGGGGATGACAGGTAGTGCCAGGCTTAGGAATAACCCTGTTCTCAACTTGATTTTACTCAATGTGTTCTAAATTTTACTCAAATGATAACATTTGAAAGTATTCAAGCATTTTCCCTTCAACTTTTTTGCTTGTGTGTTTACATGGGTGCAAGTGTGTGTGTGTGTGTGTGTGTGTGTGTGTGTGTGTGTGTGTGTGCAGAATCCAGAGGTTAATGTCTGGAATATGGTCCCATCCCTCCATCATGTCCCTGTGTTTTGAGTCAGGTATCATGTAGGTAGGTACTACATAGTGGCTTTGTCTTCTGAACAGAGAGGGTGGGATGGAACTTGAGAAGTCAGTGTGTCCCGCCTCCCTCCCCGGCCCATGCTGCAAACCACACAGCGGACCCTGCGCTGATCACTCCTCCTCCCTGGCAACAGTCTCTCACATATTTTCTTGCAAGCAATTCAATACTTCTTTCCACTGACTCACACAGCTCCCTCTGGCACACCGAACAGAGGCCAGACTAGAATAGCTTCGACGCTGCCTGGCAGTCTGTCTCAGAGCAGTGCTGCCCAGAAAGACGAAGACAGACTGGAACCGGGACATCTGAAACGGCGTTCTGAGCCCACAGTCACAGAAGGCAAATCCTCAGCACGTTTGACGGTGTATATCGGGCTGGGAACAGCTGTTAATTGTCTACAGAGTGTAAAAATAGAATTTGGCGTTGCTGAAGCAGTGTGTCTGCAGTCACAAAAACATGTGTTCTCTCGGGGGCAGGCTGTTTGCATTCTTCCCACTGCAGTGAGATCAGCCTTGACTTCTCTCCCCAGCCCACTGAGCCCTAGCAGAGAGTGGGAATTTGGGTCAGTCAGCTCAGTTCGGCTGGCTTCTCTTCCTAGGTAGAGACTGGTTCTGCTGTGGTAATCTTTTCCTAGCCCCAGCTCAAAAACTAAGTTAGGCGGGAGGAGCCAGCTCAGCGTGATTCATCAACAGATGGCAGACACTCTGTCCTACAGCCATCCTTCCAGGTCGTGGCCTGCCTTCAGAGGGGCAGCCGTGGGGGAAGGACATCACTGCCACGAGCTGTGGCTCGAGAGAAGGGAAGAAATACTCTGGTGCCAGCACAGAACCCAACCCCTTCCCAAAGAGCCACAGATTCAGTGAAAGTCCCTCAAAAGTAAGATGGACAATAACAACGGAAGACATGGGACATTGGACCCTGCACTCCACATACATGTACGTATATGCATGCACACTTAAACACATGTATACCACACATACAGGGGGAGGTGAGGGAGAGAAAAGAGAGGGGAGAGGAGAGGAAAGAGAGACTACCTAGAAGTCATTGTGCAAACATTGGCAGAGAAATAAGACATGAGCTAGCAAAGCATGTTCCTGGGTCCCTGGGGTGGGAGAGAGCAAGGACAGCCTCCTCTGTCTCAGCCCCCTGCTGGGAAGGTGCAGCACGTTCCAGAAGAGCACACATGTTTCTTGCTCCACCTAGGACTTATGCACAGCATTAGACACACACACTTCTGTCCTCAGTGCTGCTTTTTCTGCTGTCCCGGCACACACAGTTGGTACATAGGGAAATAGAAGCTCAGATTTTCCATCGATCCAGCCATATGCTGTTACATCTGTAAAAACAGAAACCACAGCTCTAATGGCTGGTGGGTTTCCAACATGAGGGAAGCCATTAGAACAAATGGAGGCAAGGGACTCATGTGCCGCTCTTCCGGGGATCACCACCTCAGCCACCTCTAAGGGGGACCCTAGCGGGAAACAAGCAAACAGGAGCCACCGAGCAACTCCTGCCCACAAGGAACTTCAATTTTTTTTTTTTAAGAATAAAATATTCTACACCCCCAAAACAAGCAAGTAAGCAAGCAAACAAACAAACAAACTAAAACACTTCAGATTATTTCTGAAAACAAAATTAGGAAAGTCTAGATAACAAAATTCAAGATTTTCCACAGTGCTAATCCAATGTAAATGCTGATCAATTGCCATCAGTATGGAGAGAAAATGGTGTCAGAAGAACGGACAAAGAAAACTGTAGATCAACAAGAGGTTCTGGCTCTGAAAGGGCTCACATTTCTCACGGGTCCATGAGGGAGACTGTAGAAAAATGAACACAGTTGATTAGAAAGTACGCTTCTAAATTAGAAAGTGATTTTAAAATGTCAAGTCGGTGTCTCAGTCATCAGCTTCTGAACTGCTGCTGGGTCTGGCTGAATTGTGTGTGGGCGTGTGTGTGTGTGTGTGTGTGTGTGTGTGTGTGTGCACGTGGAGGCCAGCCTTCTACCTCAGGTGTGGCTGTCTTCCTCTATCACTCCCCACATTGTTTTTCTGAGACAGTTTCCTCGAAGAACCTGGTACTCTTTCTGCTGCGCTGGCTGGCCAGCAAACCCCATACATGCTCCTGGAGCTGCTTCCGAGGACACTGAGTTTCCAGGCATGTGTTATCTTGCTTCAGCTTCTTCTGTGGGCCCTCATTTGAAAAGCAGAATCTTTACTCAGCTGAGCCATCCCACCATTCCTGTGACATGCAATATTTGTAATGCTTTCAGATTCAAGAAAGCAATGACCTTATTCCAATAAACACACACACAGCACACGGTGTGAGTCAGCATGTGTGTGCTTTGCATTGAACACCTACACACATGCAGGGTGCTTGTTCTGCTTTGTTTTGGTGAGAGCTGCATCGTCTCCCAGTCAAGGCCTGTCTAGAGCAGAGATGGAGTCTAAGTCACACTGAGAGTGGAAACGCTCAGCCTGGAACCAACAGTCTGCTAGGGGAGGGTTCCCACGAATATCACACTCCTCTGTAGGCTGCAGTGGTCGCCCAGAGTAACTCAGATGTTTCAGCTGCCAGGGAACCAGAACCCCTACTTGGTGTGTGTCCGTCATGTGTGCTAAACACCTCCTCTCACACCAGCATTTCTCACCAGTATTACATTGCCTTGCTGTTGCCAGATGTTATGGTCACAGAAAGCATTAGTAGATTGGGCCAAAAAGCACTCTGACTTTGATTTAATACCAAATCGAACATTGCTTTTCCAAGTGTTTCTACCATTACAATGATTATTTGGCGTATTTCTGTTTTCATGCTGATTGTAAAAGTTTCCATTTTTTCCAGAAGAGCAGCAGTGTTTGATAACAAGTAAACACAGCTCAGACTGGCACAGTCCCACTGTTCAGCTTCCCACAGGCCTCGCTGCCGGAGGAGGCTTTCAAGGCTGAACACTGTGATTGAGCACCCTCTGGACTGCTCTGCTATTTGGGGCATTCAAATGGCACAGATTTTCAGTTTTTCCAATTTTTTCAAATCCCTGTCGGAGTCAATCTATCTTTCTCTGTCTGCCAACATCGTAGACTATGTCTATTAAGCTCTATCAACATGTATATACACACAGCATATGAACTGTGTAATAAATGACATAAACAAAAGCATTATTGTTGCTAATATTCATATCTCTATAGATTCTTCAAGATAACAATTACCAGTTACCTTCACTTTATGTCATCCTGCTTTAAGACAGGCTTTCGTGTAGCTGAGCTAAGCTTGAACTCACCACGTGGCTGAAGATGCCATTGAGCTTTGCTCCTCAGGAATCTATCAGTGGAGAGCAGAAGGCTGTAAGGGCCAGTTTAAGTTTAGTCTGTGTGGCACTAATCTGAACTTCTCGTATGACTTAGCTAAGCACGGCTGACTTCCCAGGTGGGGTGGGGGCTTCAGTCAACATAAACTTAGACACTGGATGTCTGAGGAGCCCCAGAGTCAGCATGATCTAACCTGTTATTATACAGCTATTTTTGGCAGAATGCCACTTTTGTGTGGGTTCTGTGTAAATGTGGCCTTAACATAAAGGCCTTCACCTTCTCCACACTGCTAGTGTATCTGTAAGTCTGTGTGTCTATGTGCACACATCCTTTGTGGTGGTCTCCGTGTGCCTTTTGGTCTTCTTCTGTGGTGGATAAATGATGCCTCGCCTGCCTGAAGCTCTCACGGGCTCTGCAATCTCCTCATCTCCTGTTGCCTTCTCCTGCATCAGAGAATGGATGTCATAGCCTTCAAGTGCTAGACCTACAGGTGAACACCACCACACCTGGTCTTTGTGATGCTGGTGACTAAACTCAGGGCTCTCCGCATGCTGAGAAAGCACTCTGTTTATTAAATGAGCTATGACCCAGCCTCTATTTTAATGTTGTAATTAATAAAATCAATAATTTCTGAAATACGCTTTGATTCTATCTTTTCCCGTGTGTTATAACCCAACAGCAATATAGTTGTCTAGGTGTTAAACAGCAACTGTGATCTTATTACAAGCTCAGTGACAATTCATATTTCTCACTGTCATAATCCCTATTCAAAATTCAGTTAAGGACAGCAGACATTGAGGTAAGAAAAGAAAAACAAGCCAAAGGTGCAATGTCTACAAGCGAAGAACTCCTACCAGGAAGTCTACTGAAAGCCTAAAGAATAATAGTACAATGACAAAATAAGAAAAAGAAAATCCACAAAAAGCAAGTTCCTAGAAAACGGAAATTACTACAACACAATAAAGGCAAACATATTCACGTGGAAATAGCAGGAATTTATGTACAACTATTACATTTTAATATACTTACTCCAATAAACACAAAAACCTTGTACACTTAAATGTAAGTTTCTATCTGCAGATGATTTACAAAACATAAGTTTTTGGAATGTTATCATACTTGGCTAAAATGAATACACACTCTTTTTTTTTTTTGAATACACACTCTTTAAAATGTGCCTTATTTTATGAAGTTAACCTTTTTCTGTGGCTTACATATTTTTTCTTATTAGTTACATTATATGTTTTTATATTCCATGTGCGACAAATGTGTATTCCTGAACAGAAATGTGCTGGATTGGCTAAGAATTCTACAGCTCTGAATCAGATGTGGAGTCAGTCTTTCTCTTGCTGGAGCATCTTGAGTGTCACAGCCTCTCCTAGTCTGCCTGTGGCCTCCAGTGTGAGAGGTGAAATCCCAGGGTGGTGTTGTAGGAGGAGTGGAACCTATATGGATGGGGGCCTGGCCTTTTCCCTCCTGTGCCTGCTGGCAATGGGCTGAGGCATCTACATTTATGCTCTGCTCCACATGAAGCATGGCCTAGAAATCTAGACCCTGACCCCTGAAAAGGAAGCTAAAAGTAACCCTACTTTTCTCGTTCTTGACTATCTGAAGCTTCTCACATAGTGATGACACACAAAGTTGATTAGCACATCTAGGGAACTCCTGTGGGAACAGGAAAGTAAAATAAAATGATGAGACCTATGCATAACTACAGAGAGCCCCAGATGGCATCCTGAAGCTGCCTTCATCAGGCCAAGACTTCCTGTGTCTTTGACACTCATGCTGAGGAACAGTCTGTTTAAGAATAAAGTGAGTGTTCAGACAGTGCAGGCTTCATGAAGAGCACCTGACTGGGAATCAGAGCTATGCAACTGTTCAGCAGTTCTTAGAAACTTGCTGTGTCTAAACACTGAATGATACAATTTTAAAATTGACTTTACACTTTGTGTTTTAGGCAAAGATCCAGGTACCATTATTGTCCTCAGTGCAGTTCCCTTCAGACACATCACTCCTCTTTAACTCAAACTTATTTCCCAGAACTATTTTCGTAAAAAAAAATTTCTCGGCATCCCTCATAGATCTTAATTAAATCAAGTGTCTTTTGACAGTATACCAAAGATTTTTCTAAAATGAAAACACACACAGAGAGACACACAGAGAGAGACAGAGAGAGAGAATAAGAATTGACGTTGGTTGTTGGTGGGTAAAGTCAGCACACAGAACCTGCTGCCATTTGAGTTTCTGCCACTCTGTTGCCATGGAATAATCTTTAACAGGCCTAAAGGAAGGCTTCCTGTATTCCCTCAGTTACCCTGCTGGCTGCTCTATTATCTTTGTATATGTGTGTATATGTATAGGCATATACATTATTTTTTAAATAAATGCATATTTATAAAGTTTGTCTCCCAGGCGGCTGAGACCCAGTCCTGCCAGTGTGGTGTCTTTTTTTATAGATAGAGAAGCACAAAATTAACTATTGCTATTTGAATGTACTTTTTTAAATTGAGGGTGGTGGATTCCATTACGATTTAAAGCAGAACGGAGTTCAGCCTTCCGTGGCAGGGTATTAGGGGTCAATATTTTCTCCAACTCAAAGACCAAGTGTTTATTATGAGAGTACACAGTTATAGGTATAGCAACATACATACATAAGGCAGAAATGGGTTTTAGGATGTTTATATTCCCATTGATTACTAGATATTCCTGATACCGCTCTTCACTTCCACCATTTTCCCATTCATGCCAAGACAGAATAGGTGAAATGTCATAGAGCCCATGGGTCCAGACTTTGAAGTTTCTGGGCCTGTATAAACTCCACAAGGATGAGAGTCCCTGCTCAAATGAGTGGGTGTTCATGGGCACTGTGAGAAAGAGCATAGGCACATGCTTAAATGAACCTCCCATGCTGTGTCTCAGAGATAAACTCAACCACTCTGAGGGTACTAAGACTGGAACCAGCTTCCAGATACCAGCCCTACCAGCATGCCTCTCAGTGACAAATTCTCTAGCAGTGAGTCAGTGTGTCCACCCCAAGCTACTCTTCAACAATGAGATTTTCCTTGAAGAAAAGTCACATGTTAACCTGTTAGCATGCCTCAGCTGCTCAGCTGGCAATAGGACTCTCAGGGAAGGATAGGCAGGTGGCTCTAGACAGGCTTGGATCATGGACGTGATTCATGAACACCATCACCCTGAGGAAATGCTGGCAGGCACACTGTCACATGGTTGAGTGTGGCCAGAATAAATAGTTTACTATCATGAGGGAGGCCAAGGAAAGTCTTTGGAGTGTAAGAGGTAAAATGTCAATGACAACACTGCAACACCCAAGTCCATGAAGGTCCTAACCAGACACTGTAAGATGGCTAAGCCCCAGTGCCTACCTTTAGAGATGGATGTCCTGCAGAGCTGAGGAAGATCAACAAATCAAGACACAGCGAAGCACCACATCTGCTGGAACATGCCAGTAAATGGACGACTGTCATGGCAGAGACATCACTGAAGGTGGGAGGTGAATAAATAGTGGAAGACCTACCTAGCAGACCTTGCCGCTGAGCACAACCCCAGCAGTCAATGTGCAGGGAAGAAGGAGAGAGAGCCTGTTGTAGTGACCATTTTGGAATTTTCATTTCTTTATAAAAACAACAACACAGAAATATTAGAAGAATGTGTTTTTGTTTTAATCCCAAGCGTGGGGATATAGGGCTTCTTGGGACTCTCTGCAGCAGCTGACTATAATTTGCCTCTTGCTCTAGCAGAGGCTTGCATGGCTTTGCCAGCTGCAGATAGTTCCTGTGATTGTGCGATGTTTGGAACCCTGGAAAGGCTTCAGAGGATACACAAATGCTAGAGCCCTAAGAGGCAGAGGCAGTAGTTGTTGGTTGTTTAGGGAGGTTGGGTTTGACTGGCTAGTAGCTGTGGTCAAAGAAGAAATGAAAGGAAAGAAATTAGATTTAGGGATTTTTCTAATCTCTCAACGCTCTATTCTTGTTTCTCTCCTATCCAGTGTTAGTGGGTAAAACAGGGAAGGTGATAAAGTGTGGGAAACAGAAGAATGCACAGCTCAGCAAGGACCCTGTTGCAAAGAGAAAGCAGAGAGCTGGAAAAGCAATGTGTAGCTCATTTTGGATACAAAACTTTTTACTTCAAAGGACATTTACAGAAAACACTGATTGTTGGGTTCAGATTCTTGTACTTAGTGGAAGAAACACACGGTTGTTTTTCTGTAACTGAAAACTGTGTGTGTGCACGTGTGTTTCTGTGTGTGCAGCATGCTGTGTGTGTGTCCGTGTGTGCGTGTGCACGCATGTCCGGGTCCCAGGGCAACATTGGATGGCGCTCCTCAGGAGCTGTCCACTTTGTTTTCTAAGAGAAGGTCTCTCACTGCCCTTGAACTTCTGACCAGACACAGCTGGCTGCTCAATGGGGCTCTCTTGAGTTAGACTCACAGAAGTGTGAGCCATCATACCTGGCCTTTTTATATGGGTTTCTGTAAAGTCAGCTCTTTATATTTGCATAGTAGGTCCTTTATCAACAGGGCCATCTCCCCACACCCTCTGCCATGCTTTATTCAAGTTTTTTTTCAAACAGAAAATATTATTGGTACCTGAGTGGGAAAAAAGTACTAACTTGAAGAAAGGGAAGCCATGTACAAGCTCAGTGATATGCAGAGACTGATCAGGGTCAAATACATGTTTGCTCAATGGTGCAGCCTAATGTCAGCAGGGCACGGCAGGGAATACAGACGGTGGATATCTAGGACATTTGGCACAGGCTGTTTATGAACTGGGAAGTGTCTAGAATATAAGTACAGAGAAGGGAATAATGGATAAAGGGGAGATGGTGTGGTTGTTATAAACTATGATGACAATCCTAACTGTTCTATTTTACCAATAAAGACTCAGCAGCCAGATGCTGGGCTGAAAACCTGCTAGCTCAGAGAGGCAGAGAAGGCAACCAGCTACCTTCCTTCTCAGCTCAGGTCTGGATGGAAAAAACCCAAGGGCTCACTAGGTCAACTGACAGCCCAGGAGGAAAAAGCCAAAAACCCCAGGGTTGAAGGAGTGTTAGTTCAAAGCCCCCAAGCCAGGAAGCTGAGGACCTGAAGCCGATCTGAAAGCCTGGAGCTTGAGCTAAGGTTCATTTGTCTCATTCTTTTGCTTCTTCTCCTCCTGTCTTAAATGAGCCTCAGCTCAAAGTCCCTCCGACTCTTTACTCTCTGTCAGCTGGTTTCTTACTCCACCTGGGATTAACTTTATTAAATCCTGTGTACAGAGATCTCTTGGATTAAAGGTGTGTGATAGGGCTCGGTGAACCACACCATAATCACCTGTTTATAATAAACAGAAAGTTCTTGGATTAAAGGTGTGTGATAGGGCTCAACTACACCAAACAATAAACAGGGTTTTACAGTTAACAATTTGGGGGATCACAATGGGATCAAATACCCTGCAACAATGCTGTGAGCTCCTGTTTTGCAAAGGCGCTCTTAAGGTGTTTGTGAGGGAAATGAGAAAGCAATTTTCATTTTGTGTATTATTGACAGGGATCTGGGTACAGGAAAAATTCTTTCCTTGGCTAGTCAGTGAAAGCATAGCCAAGACAGTGAAATCTGATAATTAATTCCAGGAAAAGAGTCAAGCACAGAAAATTGTCACCACAATTTCACAAAGTCCCAAGACCTAACTGAAAGAGTAGAAGTCTCCATGAGAACATATACAATGTATGAGCATGTGCAGTTTATGAGGGCATTCACAAGAAGAGGAGGGGTGCTGGGGTCTGAGTAAGTCAGGAATATGTGCTGGTTTATGGGCTTTCAGGAAAAATGGGGGGATTATGAGGAGGCTTTCAGGTATGACACTGTTCAGGTGGATGAGAAAGAGTACCAGAGAAGGAACACTACCTCCACAACTAAATTGAGTGGAAACATGCAAAATCACTGTGGTTTCCACTGCCTTATGCTTGACGTTTTGTGGTTTACAAGGTTCGGCTACTCTCTCCTTGGTGTGTGCACGCTCCTATGTACGTGGCGGTGTGCACGTATGCGTGTGCCCTTGCATGCTGAAGCCTAGGTTCACCTTCGAGCATCCTCAGGAGACACTTGCTTACCTTATTGACCTGGTGCTTACCCATTATGCTGGAGTGGATGGCCAGCCAGCCTTGTCCCTGATTCCTGGGCACATGGGTATCACCATGTCCAATTATTTATGTAGATCTTGGTAAGTGAACTTGTAAGACCTGGGGTCTCACAGCTCAGGAGTTCAAGATAGCGCCCTTCCCAGAAACTCCCCCAGACCACGACTCATTGTAAAAGCAAGAGGTTTATTAACCATTGCGCCATGGGGTCACCCCTGCCGGTCAGCAAAGAGTGGCACCCGGAGACAAAGGCCTTTAGGTTTTTAAAAGAAAAATTGCGGGAGATTTGAAGTTGCAGTCTTGGCAATTTAGGATTGGATGAGGAGGCTATAAAGTAAGATAATTGGTTAGTCTTAGGTGCTCAAGCTTGGCCAGTCCTGCCAAGTGTGGATGCAGCTGCAATTGGAGGTGGGGGTGGTTAGCTCATCCTTGAAGATTAGGGGCTGCGGACTTTTGGCTGCAGGTCAAAAGCTACTCAGAAGAAGTCTGGGTTCATTGCTAAGAAATGCTATCTCGAAGACAGGAGTTTTTCTTTTTGCTGAGTGAAGGTCATTGCTTGTTTGCCTTTTTTTTCTATCTGTCCTCATAGATAGGGTCACATTTTTTTATTCTCTGGAAAGGTACTAAGAGGCTTTAGCTTAACCTGAACCTAAAACTCAAAACTATAGGCTTTAGAAGACATACAGGTTACAAAGTTAGTCTAACCCTTTCAAACTCAGGGTCTTCTGTTTGAGGAAGAAACGGCTTTGCAACTGAGTTGTCTCCCCAGCTTTATAATTTCTAGCTTTCATACCTACAGGCAGTCACGTGGATATTAGAGGGGAACGTGAAGAATGCTTCCTCCTACAAGGCAAGTGTCTGTGTTCAGCTGTAGTGGACTTGTGGGTGGGTACTTGGCACATGTGTGCAGTCTGGCTGTGAGCACACTCTAACCTTTCTTCTTCGGTATTTACACTGAACCTTCGTTATCATCTCTGCTTGTAGGATGGAGCTGGGTTTCAGCCTATGTGGAGAATAACAGCTTCAGTGCAACCAGAGAGAGGAGGGAGTGCATTCTGAGGATGAGGCTCATCTTCTAGAGTGTTTGCCTAGAATGCAAGAAGTCCTGGGTTCCAAATCATCATGGTATCAACCCAGTCTTGTGGTTTCTGCTTGTAATCTTGACTTCCAGGAGATGAAGGTAAGAGAATCCAGATTTCAAGGTTGTCCTCTGCTATGCAGAAAGTTGGAAGCCAGAAGACCCTGTTTTAAAAGAGAGGAAGGAAGAAAGGGAGGGGATGATTCCATTGACTCAGACTAAAAGCTCATGTGCCCATGTGGTTCCAGGGTGATTCTCCCTGGTTCTTAGTTTCCCATAGTTTTCTGGGACAATGAAAGCTGTGAACTGGCAGGAAAAAAGGAGTAGTTTCAATTTTCGTGATTAGTCTCATGGTTGTTGCATAAGGTAAACGAACTGTTGAAACTAATATAAACAATTAATTTTGAGATTTCTGAAGTTATTCTTAAAATTCACTTCACTTTCATTTCATTTGTTCATTGAAAAGTTGTATTTACTAAGCACTCAATCAAGTTAATTGACTAAAAAGCAAACTGTGTAAAGCTACGCAGAATGCTTGATGAAGACCAAAGCTGAAAAAAATTCCTTTTTTCCGGGTGAGTCCAGTCTTGAAAGATGGACAGCCCTCCAGACAGTCTAAAGTCCATCAAGAGCGCCTCCTGCTTCTAGGCATGCAGATTGACTGCTGTGAGATACATTTACTGGTGATAACAGGCATAGGAGTATTGAAAAGGAAACAGACCAGGGGCCACTGTGGTCCTTGAAAGACTGATAAAGGTCAAGTAAGTGCTGTGGATCTAGCCTCTCTGTTAGGTGCTCTCTAAAGGATACCGTTAGATGCTGGTGCAGAAACCAGCACCGTTGAGAAGAGAAGTCAGGGCATGAATGATGCTGCACCTCACAAGAAAACAAGCCATGAAGCCACAATATTTACAAAAAGTTCCCTTTAAGTTTTCTAATACACAGCAAGCAGCCCACAAACAGCTTCCTGGGAAATCCAGCCGTTCTTCAGAGATCTCAAAGCATTAGCTTAGAGGCAAAATCATTCAAAATTTACTGTACAGTTATATCCATATCCCAGAGCTTCTAAACCCACTCAAAGGAAACCAAGTGTAGTTCTGGACTCCAGTAATCTCAGCAGTAGGAGCTGGAGATGGGAGAATCAGGAATTCGAGGGCATCCTCTCCTTAACAAGTCTGAGACCAGCCTGGGCTGCGTTAGACTCTGTCTCAAAATTAAAAAAAAAAAGAGCAAAACAAAATTGTTAGTAGATGAATGGCCCAGGGAAACAAAATCAGCATTCATTCAGAACAAATCTCAGCCTGTCACAGTGGTCCTTGGATTGGAGCTCTTGGGAAGCAGAAACAAGAGAGCTGCAAGTTCCAAGGCACACACCAGCATGAAAACTCAATCTGAATCATGGCTTTTTCCTGGCTGGAGTATCTGCCAGTGCTTTAGTTCCAATGACTAGAAATACAAAGAAGAAACAAAACCGAGGGTTTCTTTAGAGACAGATTGGTAGACATGGTGATTTGAGAATAAATGAAACAAGGAAGAAACAGGAAAGACCAACGGAGAATTGGGAGCTGAACAAGTATTCACACTCAGATTCTAGGAGCTGAAACCAAAAAGCCTGAACTCAGGTTATTAGGAAAAGTAGTTTGCAGACAGCAAGACATGAAGGAACATACAGGAGAATCAGGAGATATGATATCCAAGGAGACGCAAAGGAACCATTTAAAATACTGTGACGGAGGCACTCTGCTAACAGCCATACCGTGTGCTCCCCCCAACAGTAACACAGCACCGGGCAGAAACCACATTTGAAAAAATATTTTAAAATTCGCCAATAAGCATAACTATGTATGTAATAAATTTTGATTTAACAACATATAACAAACACAACTGTAGAGCTGTCAGAATCTGGTTGCTGAGAAAGTCCCACAAAAGCAGTGAAAATAAACATTAGGACAGAGGAAAAATATGTAAAAAAGATTTTATGTCTCATCAGAAACAATGTAAACCAGAGGACATTGGAATGATATATTAAAATAGTGAAATAAAAAGTAACAGTTCAAACCAGAATTCTATAACCACTGGAAATTCTTCTAAAATGAAAATGAAATAAAGACATTTTAAAATAAACAAAAGTTACAAGAATTCATTACTACAGCCCTGGCCTGAAAGAAATGTCAGCCAATGTTCTTGGGGATGAGGGTGAATTGGCCGGAGGACTCAGATTCCACAGGGAAAGGAAAGTAGGGGAAGAGGGCACAGAGAGCAACAGGCATTTTCATATTTAAAATGTTATTTTTAATATTTTTATTTTTGAGATAAGATCTCATGTATCCAATCTGATCTCAGATTCACTGTATAGCCAAGGGTGATGCTGATCTTCAAATTGTCCTGCTTCCGCTTCCATGCCCCGTTTCTGCAAGGCTGAGCAGGGACTGCTCAACACAGGCTGCCTGCATGCCGGCCAAGCACACTGCCCACAAGGCCCCAGCCAAAGCACAGGACTGCAGTTTGGAAAAATAAAACAATGACAACGTAACCCAGAAGATACTGCCCACCTAGCTGTGTCATCTTGGGAAGCCTGTGCAATTCAACAGGGACAGAAAAGATGGACTAAAGCAAGAAGAGGGTCATATTTACCGTTCTACTGCTGTGAGGGCCTCATCACAAAGGCAATTCTTACAAAAGAAAGCGTTTAAGTTGGGGCTTGCTTATAGGTTCAGATGGTTGGTTCATGGTCATTATGGCAGGAAGCATGGCGGCAGGCAGGTAGGCGTGGAGCTGAAGCAGGAGCTGAGAGCTTTATATCCTGACCCCCAGGAAGCAGGAAATAAATGAGAGACTGGGCCTGGCATGGGCTTTGGAACCTCAAAACCCACTGCTGACTCACAAGGGTATACTTCCTAATCCTTTCTAAAAACAAAACAAACAAACAAAAAAAACAACCTGGGACTAAGCATACAAATATAGGAGCCCACAGGGTCATTTTCACTCAAATTACCACAAACAATAAAAAGAAAAGTTGGGTGTAAGTCAGACAAACAGAACATGCTTGACTTTAATAGCAAAGATAGAATAAGACCAAATAAAGATACAAAGATTTTCAAGTTGTAATTGCACTGCCTAAATGGGTGCTGGCATGGAAATGAAATTTCTTGTGTCTGTTTCTAAATTTGCCTTCAGTAGCGGCATTAGACCCTTTTGCATTAGCGCAGCAAAATCCCAGGCACAGGCTGTTTTATGAAGAAAAGATGTTTATTTAGTGCCTGGTTTTTGCAGGATATAAGTACAAGGAGTTGCCATGGAAGGAGACCTTTTGGGCTGGGTCACATGAGCAGTAGGAAGCTGAGGAAACTTGGGTCTTTCTAAAGACATCCTCAACTGACCATTCAACAGTGCCGCACTATGGTCCAGTGTCCCGTGATCTTCTGGGAACACACTCACCCATGCCTAAGCTATAGCAGCAACAGATATTGTTTTAATAATAGGTATTCTTAAAAATATAATGAAAGTTCAGTTGGGGCCACACTGAAAACAGTCCCTGGAGCTTAAACAAAGATGAGTTTCCTGTTTTGGTGGGAGTCACACAGACTCCCTGTAAGAAAAGAATTCTCTTAATTGCCACAGTCCTTTCCACCTCAGCCAGACACAGCCCATTCCTTTTCATTAACACTCAGCTTCCTTTAAAAATAAAAATGCCCCCTAGAAAGAGTCACACAAAAACCTCACACTATTTCAGTCTGAAAGCAGGTATCAAAAAATAACTTGTTGGCTATCTGCAAGGGCAGAGAGTAATGAACGGATCAAGGGAGGTTTCAAAGAAGCTGGGGAAAGAATCTCCCAACGATTCCCTGAAGAGAAGCCTGGGAAGCCAGGAAAAGGCGGAGTCCAGAGGACAGAAGCTTTGTGCAGCACCGACAGTGAAGGGAAGGAGGGGACTAACTCGGAGGGAGGTGAGAATGTGGAGAAGCGCCCGCTTTGAATTACAGGACCACATCACGGCAAAGCACAGGACAGACCTCGGCCAGCTGTGTGAGAGACTGGGGCACTGAGTGGCAGGGACAGATGGAGAAGTCGGGATGTGTGCTGGTGTGCAGCCTGAATATCCTTCAAGACACTAAGAACTCTTGTAGAATGTCTCCCTCATTGTCACATACTGGTGTCTACAGAAAACATTTTTTCAGGCTGGATGGAAATCAAAACTCCTGTCAACTCTGAACTGTATCTGCTGAACATGTGGGCATCACATATACAGGATGCTTTGGTTGCCTATCTTGTTACCGTAACCAAATACCCGACAATAAACATCTTCAGAGATTTACTTTGGCTCGCAGTATCAGACAGTCCGTTTTGCCAGGGAGTCATGGTGATGGCCAGTGTGTGAGGCCGCTGGCCACACTGTGTCGCAGTCTGGAAGTACAGAGATGGATGAATGCTGTCACTCAGGTCCCTGGGCCTTGTTATTTCAGCAAAGGACCCAAGCCCATTGGATGGTCCTGCCCAAATTCAGAGCTGGACCTCTCACCTCAGTGCTATGTCTCCTAGCTGATCTCAAATACAGACAAGCTGACAATGAAGATTCACAGTCACACAGATACATATAATTATTTATAAATATATATATTAAAATATAAGCGAACTTGTTAATGTTTCCTTAGCTTTTGCTGTTTTAAATGGTATGCCAAAACTGTCTTTCTGTGTGTGTGTGTGTGTGTGTGTGTGTGTGTGTGTGTGTGTGTGTGTGCACGCATGCCCACGTGTGCCAGGTTTATGCTAGGTGCCCCCTCAATAGCTATCTACTCTAACCTTATCTTTAAATTTTTCTCTATTTTTACTTTTGTGGGTGCTGTGGTGTGAGTGTAGAAACCGAGGGACAGCTTTGTAAACTTGGACTCTCATGAAACCTGGAGCTCCGTGAGTTAGTTGACTAGATGGTAAGAAAGAGCCAGTGTCCCTCCTGTCACTGTCCCCCCACCCCTGAGCAGCGGGACTACAGGTATGCACCACATATTTAGGTTTTTATGAAATTTTTAAGGACCAAATTCAAGTCCATATTCTTGGATATCAAGCACTTTAGAGCCACCTCTTGAGTCATTAAAATGTATTTAATGTTTTAATTTCTCTGTAAGAAAATTGAACTAACTTTTCAACATGAAATATTACTCACATATGTGGCATCTACTTTGTTTATATTCTTTTTTTAGTAGTATTGACGTGTAAGTAAAGAGAAAATGATCATGTATGGCTGGATTTGAAGACATTTATCAGTGAAGGAGATTGGTAGGTTGACACTGAATGGGAAGTTGAGAGGAGCAAGGACTCACCTAAATGCAGCTCAGCACCCACTCTGCTTCCTATGATGAGTGAGCTAGGCTCTTTACACCCTAACCAAACCTACACACAGAAGCACGTGTCAGGTCCCAGCAGCCCACACCTGCTGCTCTTCACCAAAGATGAGTACCACAGGAGGAACTGAGAGGAGGCCTTCGCTGTGCGGGGAGCTAACAGCCATGGCCTGTGCTTACCCTGTGGTGCTGAAGCCTTCAAGCAGGTGTACACTACAACAGCAACACTAACCGGAGTGAGTTCGAAGCTCGCTGCGCTGGATGACGGCAATCCCAGAGCAGCTGACACATGACGAATGACCACACTGCCTAAGAGCCGTTCACCACCACACCTCAGGAAGGTTTGGTGTCTCTTTATGTTCACTTACAGCAGCAACGCATTCCCTCAGGAGCGAGCGCTTGTTCTCAGGCTCAGCTCTAAGCCCCTGAGGCACATGCTCCAAGCCTTAGAAGCAGGTTTAGATTCATCAAGGATTCGCAGAAACTACATAAAATTGAATCTGGGCCATTATGAAATATAATTTATTGCTTTTCCAATATTTAAACTTCAGATTAAGTCATAAAATCCAAGTTTTGAGTCACTTAGTAAATGTGACGTGGCTAAAGTGCCCTTCAGAAGGAGGCTGCAGGCGCGTTTCCTCACTGTGCTCTTCTAATTACAACTGAAAGCAGGTCCCTTTGTTCTTCTTTGGAGCAAAAGTACAGTGGCCTCTTCCTGTCCTAGAAGAGAAGGCTTTCTTTCTACTAACTCTGTGAATCCTATTTATGCTTTTAATAATAGTTATTTTCCCTTTTTATGTCATTTCCTCTATCATAAAGCAGTTTTATGGTTTAAATGCTCATTGGCCATTATGTCTGAAAAATTCTTAAATGGTCTGCCGTTTAACTGTAGAGTGGTGTTTTGATGTCTTAGGAATGATGAAATGCTCGCTCTCTCTCTCCTTCTCTCACGTGCACGTGCGTGTGTGTGCGCACACACCCGTATTGTATCATAGTGCACATTCATTCAGGAGCTGAATTTCTGTGGCTAAGCAGCCTTCTGAGAAGTGTGGGGTTTGCTTAAATCGACTCTCTCTGTTCAGACTCACTATTCCCTGGCACACTGGCAAAGGTAATAATCTCTTACAGAGGAAAACTTGAAGCTATTTCTTGAATGTTATTCACACTCAAAAGCTGTTTCTGAAGCTTCAATGGGGCCTGGAGCCAGAAAATCCCTCTAGATGGAGACCAGAAATGACAACTCTTCTCTTTCAAAAACGGTGGCTCTGTGAACTTTCTTTCCTAGCCAGCACCTAGATTTTATTGAAAGAATAATCTAGAAGATAATGAGATCACAGGATGTACCCTTAGCTGGGCATAGGTATTTTCTACCTACCTGTCATTGTATGGAAAGTTAAAAGCAGGGGAAGGACTCGCAGTTTAAAGGGATCAGTCCACCATGACAGTGAAGATAGGCATGGACAGGCTCAACTCCAGGGCAGCAGAAGCAGATGGTGGCTACTTTTCAAAGATCATGGACCAGGAAGCAGAGAGATCAGGCCAGAACCTGTTGGCAATATGACCTCATGGCCTTCCCAAGACTGAACTCCTTCCACTAGCCAGGTCTGACATCCTAAGGGTTCTGGGCCTTCAACATCACCGAAGCTTGGGACCTACCATCTTAACATGAGCCCGGGAGGAGGACATTCTGGATTAAAACTATAGGAGCAGATTTGTCTACGTGACTCACTGAGAGCCACTGCCAGGGGCTCTGAGTGAGGCTCGGTTGGTAGGGTACTTCCTGGCATGCACAGACCTTTGTGTTGGCTCCCCAGCATTATGCAAACACGATGTGGTGCCGCATCTACCATCCAGCACTTGGAATCTGAGAAGGGGGATTAGAAGTTCAGGATTATCCTCAGCTACATTCTGAGACCCACTTGACATACATGAGATCCTGCAACCCATTCAGGGCCCCCCAAAAAGAAAGAAAACAACAACAAGAAGAAGACGAAGAAGAAGAACCATTACCACTCATTCCCCAGAGTTAATACTTCCTGCAGTGACAAAGTTTAGGCAATAGAAGATAAATGACGCAAATTCAAAGCAAGGTAGGAAATACTGGGAACCAGTAACTGACAACATTTCAAACATATTCAGATAAAACAAGACACTCTTTGTTCTGTTGATGCTTCTCCATAAGCCAGGAGGCCTTTTATTCACAGTCAGTTTAATAGCTAATGGGAAATGGCCCTATTAGCTAAGTTTATTTATGTGCGCGCACACACACACACACACACACACACACACACACACACACACACACAAATAGAATAAAAACTCCAAATTCTAAGCTGCAATTTATTTCTAAATAGTAAATCATCAGGTTTATACTGCCCAAGTAGACACTTGTGATTAAACAAGAACAGAAGCCTAATGAGCTTCGTAAATATGCCCAAACGAACAAGCTATTATTCATGAAAGACTCCACATCCAACCTCATGTAACAGGTCACAGGTTAGTGTCTACAGCATGAAAGGGGCTTACCAGAACTCAGCAGCTCTGACATGCCTTCTCACATAACACTCCTCTGCATAGGAGCACACCCAGAAAAGGTAATAAAATAGATCATGGGCCAGTTGCATATATCAAGGATGAAGCGGAACCCATGTAGGCCATGCCCAGAGCATTACTCACTACTTGTCTGTCTCCCTCTCTCCTTCTCTCTCCTCTCTCTTCCTTCCTTCCTTAATCTCTTATGTGTTGAAAATGTTAAAAAAGAAGTTGTGGGAGGGAGAATTTCAATGAGTAGAAAATATGTTCATGCATAGAAAATAAAACTGTTAGCAAAACTAGAGGCTGCTTTGGTGTGTGTGTGTGAAATTCACTTAGAGAGACTATGATGTGGAATCGCCACTCAAGAAATGGAAGGATAAGTAGTCTACAGTATGTGTTGAACATGTGGCAAAAAAATAATGACAGAAAAACCCTCAATGAAACCAAAAGTGAAGGTCTGGATTGTGTCATAAAACAAGGAAGCTATCAGTGGACAATGGATTCACCATTATGGATCATGAAATAAAACACAATCTAGTGTGATAAGCAAAGAAGCTGATGAAAAATGTGAATGTTCTTCTATAGGGAGATTACAGAATTTTTTAAAAAATTAGTGTATTGAATTTGTGTGTATGTGTGTGTTTGTGTACCTGTATAAGTGTGTGTGCTCATACACACGAATGTGTGTGGGAGTATATGTGCATGTGGCCAGAGGTGAATCTTGGCATTTTCCTCAGTCATGCTCCACTTTATTTTTTGAGAACGAATCCCTCATTGAACCCGGAGCCCACCAATCCAGCTGGACTTGCTGGCCAAAGACTTTCAGGGATTCTCCTGTCTCCACTTCCCCATGCAGGATTCCTGGCATCCACTACCATCCCTGGCTATTGTATATGGATGCTGGGAGCCAAGCTGAGGTACTCATGTTTGCATGACAGGCACTTTACTGACAGCGGTTTTTCCAGCCCTCGTTGTGCTGCAGATGAGGCAGCAGGAAACCCATCTCCAGTGTGCCAGCCACTGCTGTTGAAAAGGTCTGCAGTTCCGGCAGAACACTGTTTCAGTGCCATTGACCCAGAAAAACACCATCTATAGCCAGTTCAACAACCTACAAAAACCCAGGGTCCTGGACAAAATAACTGGGCGGGGGCGTGCTAATCTCACAGCCACACATCAGTGCATATCTACTAAAAGAGACAAAAGCTGTAGTCATTTCCGAGGAGTGAAATTTTTATAAGCCCATTGCTATGCCAACAAAAGGCAGGGGCTGCCAAGAATGTTATTTTGAGTAGATTTGCAAACATCTATACCAGCAGCTCCCGCTCCCAGGCTCCTGCTCACAGGTGGGACAGGTACTCACAGGGATGCAAGACTGGATTAGGACTATAAGGTTTTACGCCTCCAGCTGGAATTCTTTTCACAAATATTTAGACTATTACTTCAGATGTGGATCTGGGTCAGAGGGTACCCGCTAAAATTCCTGGTTCCTCTGTCTCAAGACAAGAAGCTGTACCGGAGGCCAGCGGTAGTGGTAGAAACAGCTTACTAAACGAGACATCGCTTCTGAAAATGGAAGCAGGTGCAGCTCGTGGACCGGGATGGTAAAGGCAACCATGGTAACAGAGACCATGATGACATTGTCAACAATGTGGAAAAAATGGCAACCATGATGTGTTAGAAAACAGTGAGAACCAGAGAAGCAGGTGTCCACAGGTGTCTGAGATGTCAAGTCAGTTTATGGAATCCAAAAGAGATGCTAAGACAGAAACAACTCTGGGGAAATGTCCTCAAGAGCCACCCAGCAGGCTGTCTCCTCATCCTTTGAGGGACTGCACCTCAGTCCTTCAGCTACCTCAGAGGTTTCTTCTCAAAACAGACAAATCTAAATAAAATGCTGTGTTTAGTAACCTGTCAGTCAAATCCCAGCCTCTGTGGTGGAGAACGGCTGTGCTGCTGCTGTTGGATTTTGCTGCTACAATGAGTTGCTTAGCCACACTGACCCTGACACCTTCTCACTGTATTGGTGGCATGTGCTGTCTTCCACGGGTAAACATCCATACGAGAATAATTGTGACTAAATGACTGGCAGAAGAGAGTTGGGAAGACTGTGACGGCCCTTCTCTTGGAGGATTCTGTGACGGCGAGTAGGACACAGTCTTTGCTTTCTACAGGAATTATCAATCACGTTCTACAAAATCACTCCCAGCTCTGTGTATGAGATATGCATGAAGCACACTTAAGCTTTGAGTTTAGATGTTGGTCCTTTCCTGAGTTACCTCATTGTGTACAAACAAACAAGGCCAGACCTGAGAGTGGACCAGGCATTCTAAAACACTTCTGGCGACAAGTGTCCTAGATGAGGAGGACTCAAACTGCACTTCAGGTTTAAGAGCAGAAAGGAGACAGAGAAAGTCCTGGAGCCTGGTAGCTCTGTTCTTTTAGGGTGCAGCTTCAAGGAGCAGAACAGTGGCATGGCTGGCTGGCCCACAACAGCAGCAGCATCTGGAACACCTGGAGTACAGCAAGGGTATCTCAGTGTACCACATGTGGCTGAGGGCCACATGTTTCCCAAGGTAGCTCTGAACATGGCCTAATATAAATTAAAACATAAATATAAATATTTTATGTTATGTAAAAAACTAGATTATATGGGGGAATCAATTATTTTTGTTTTGGTTTTTTAATTTCACTGCACAGTTCTCAAAGGTGTTGTAGATGACAGCATTGGGTGGAAATTTTAGAGCTAAAAGGACAGGGAGCTGCAAACACAAGTTCCTTATTTTGCCCAAGGGCTGGCCTTTGCTGCAAAGTTCTGCTGAACCCATGCTGCTGTTAAACTGCCGGCCTCTGTGTCCAGCCCACGCTTCTCTCTGCCTGGAGAAGGGCAACCAACTGGGAGACTGGCCTTGTGCTTTCAGCAAAGGAGACAACAAGGACATGATTCTAAGCCCTGCTCCCGAAGCTGCTGGCACAGGTCAGATCTGGATGAAAACTCTCAAAGAGGCCAAGGGCACAGCATCAATTCTGCAGAGCTCCATGCAGTTTGGACAAGAAGGAAAAGGGAAATAGGAGAAGCAAGAAAGGAAGAAAGAGTCAGGAAAGACCAGAGTGCACTTGGCACATGATGCTAGGAGGCAGATGCCATGGATTCCCTGGGATGGGTCGGAGCTTTCATGTGGGCATTAGAGGAGGGTACTCTCTTGAGCTCTCTTTCGACACAAAAGCAGACAGATTGCTGGCAAAGCAGTCTGATGTTACCTTTCTCTTTCCTCCAATGTGGATGGTTTTTAGTTACAAGTGATTTTAGTAGTCTCTGTCTGTATTGAGACATGCTTACACTAATGCCATCATCAACAAATGAGACAATTCTAAGGAATAAGAAAAACAGAATCCATAACAGAGGAAACTCTACTGGGGATGAGTCAGCTTTCCTGTGCTTCTTCTCTTGGCTCCACAGCTGGGAAGTAGGTGTCAGAGAATACCAGCTTGATTTGCATGTCTAAATAGGAACATCTCACTCTGTGTGACCTCATTCTTTACCTAAAGCCTATGCACATTGAGTTTCTCAAATGAAAATGTTAAATCAAAGAGGGGCTCAAAATTACACCACAGGTTACAGTAATGACTTTAAATATCTCTTAACACAGATTTTCCTTTTTCATTAGGCATTGAAAGCAATAGCATAGTATCTCTTGTGCTTCTCTGTCTCTGTCTCTCTCTCCTTCCCACCCTCCCTCTATCTCTCCTTTCCCCGCCTCCTGCTTTCCTCTAGAAAATAACTGTTTGGATTGCACATTTATATCTGCCCAAAATTCAAGCAGTACTCTGAAAAGGGCCACCCAAGTTTTATAAAAATTTTATGGACTTTATCTCTGCACTACAAAGAATTACCAATTTAAATCATTTGTTCAGATTAAATCTTTGTTTTAAATCATTCTGTAGAGAAGAATGGATGTGTCTGTAATTCGTTGTCCAAAGACTTAACACAGAGGACTGTTTGTCTGCTTGCTTATTCCTTCCTTTATTTAATTTTTGAGATGGGGTTTCATTTATTCAAAGATGACCTTCAGCTTCTACCTTTCCTGCTGAGGTTTCAAGCAGGAGCCCCCTTGCTTAGTTTATGAATTTCTTGAGATGGAATCCGGGGCTTCCTTGGTACATGCTGGGCAAGCACTCTACAAGCTCTCTGTATCTTCTGCACAAGAAAGCATATTTTTAAATGAGAAAGAGTTTTCCCTCAGAACCAGAAGAGATAATTTATTGTGAGAAAATCCAAGTCAGAAAGGAAGTCAAGTGGCTTACATGGCAGTCTGAGATATAGCCTGCCACCCAGCCTCAGGGCCCCGTGAAGTTCAGGTAAAGCTTGCATCTTGAACACAAAGGCCAAAAGGGGCAGCTGGGGAAACCTGAAGGACACATTCAGACAAAGACAGATTTGTCAAGAAAGGTTAGGAAATGGCAGAGGAACTAAGATAACGTTCAAGATGCTGATGGGAGATCAGGGAAGGATTTCAGGTTCAAAGGTAGGAAAGAAGACTCCCTCGCTACTGTGGCTTGTGCTTGTGATTTACAGATGAAATGGAAACGCAGACGACCACTTTTGGACTTTCAGAGAAGAGGTCCTGTGGGATTCGACTTCTTCCACTGTGTGGTTCTATAACTGAACTCAGGCTGTCAGGACTGATGGCAAGTCCCTTTACCTGCTAATTCTTTCACTAGCCCCCTCATTTGGATCTTTCTGTACTGAGTTTCCAGATCTTCTGTGTGACTAACATCTATTTGCTTTATCAGTTCCAGAGAGAAGTGAGTTAAGGATGTGGTTTTATGGATTTGCCCTATTTTTGTTTCTGAAATGGTCTGATTTATAGACTCGACATTTTTGTTATAAGGAGCATGCCAAGGTGAATGCTGTGTTTATGGCTGAGCTTTTTATCATTAGAAATGCCTGTTTTAATAAAAACATCATTGTTTGCTCCTTAAAATCCACTTTATATTTAAATGGCTAGAGCAAGCCACTGGAATCGCACCAGCTTTCCAGTCCTTCCTGATTTCTACTTTGTATTTCAATCCACTCTTCTCTGACCTTCAATTTAACTGTACTCTTGCTCTCTTGAATTATTTTCTTTTAAATGCAGCATTTTAAATTCTGCTTAATGTTTCCTAGACAGCTTCCTAGATACGAGGGACTTTTCTATGTTAGCACCTTGGCTTTCAGAGCTTCTTAGTACATCCTGGAATTGTAAATTACAAGACTGTGAACCTTTGTCTAACCACAGTCAAAACACCCACATGCTCTAGCTGTGTTTGCTGTCTCTGGAATTTTGCTCTGCTATTATCCTGTGTTTTTATGCACTATAACAATATGAGCCATGGTTTCCTATTTTTCCTCCATCTCTGTTTCTTTTTCTAAGGAACTGAGAATCAGGTTCAGGCCTACACAGCCACCCTTAATTTATTCTTTCGTGCTTGATGCCCTCTTTTCACTTTACCTGGAGACTTCCTTAACAGATCTTTTGGTATTTTATCTGTGTTTTGAGTAGGAGATTATCTGACACATTGTTTTATCTCAACAGCATGTGTTTTTTTCCCCCATTGTTTCTCTTAAGCAATCAGCTACCAAGAGGACAGAAAGATGACTCAGCATTTAAGAGCACTTACAACTTTTTCAGAGGACCTGAGTTTAATGCTAAGCAGGTTTCTAAGGTGGCTCATAACTTCCTGTAACTCCAGTTGCAAGCCCTTTTCTGCCCTGCGTGGGCACTTGTATTCATGTGTGATTGTCCAGACACAGACATCCTTCCACTCCTTCCCCCCCAACATAAATAAAATTAGATAAAATGAAAGATATAAAGAGCAGTTAGTTGCCAATCCAATGTAACGGTTTGTGTCTGAAATCTTACATTTAAGATCCTGAGATGGGAGGATTGCCAGCCTGGGCTACATAATGTGTTTCTGACCGCTCTATAAGTAGTAAAAAATCCTATCTGACAGGAAAAAGAATAGAGAGAAAAGAAAGGGAAATAGAGACAGAAGGAAAAGATAAAAGAGGAAAAGAGAAAGGAAGGGAAGGGAGGAAAAGAGGGAAAGAGAAATGGACAGAGGGAAAAGGAGGGAGGGGAAAGAAAAGGAACAACGAAAAAATGAAAAGCCAATAGGATTTGGCTTGACATTTTTGCTCAGTTGAAACTAAAGTCCCTGCTCTGTTTCTTTCTAGTTAGTTCGTTTTCCTTTGTTTATCCAC
The DNA here is from genome assembly GCF_907164565.1 of Psammomys obesus. Taxonomy (NCBI): domain Eukaryota; kingdom Metazoa; phylum Chordata; class Mammalia; order Rodentia; family Muridae; genus Psammomys; species Psammomys obesus. The sequence goes on from NW_026596225.1 coordinate 2,132,177, forward strand.
AGTTTTACAACCTTTTCCTAGCCATGCTTCTGTCTGTACATGTACTTTTTGCGTTCCTTTGCTTCTTGCACCTGTTATTCATGTCACCAGTGCCAGAAAATCTTTTCATAGATCCTCCTGTCCCAGTCACCTCCCTATCCCCTAACCTTAATTGTGTGTTAGAATTTCTACATTCTTCATACATTCCTTGTATGTTTTCTAAATTTCCACTCATTTGCTTCTTAGTGTAAAGATTTGAAGATTTTCAGCATTATATTCTAATTTATGAATTATGATTTTGGCCATATATAATCTGGTATGAAAAGCAACCATTGAATAATTTGTACTACGGTTACTCTAAAAATTTTATTATATCCAATGTCTAATTTTCAGTACTAATAAAATTATTGTTATTATTTAATTTTTAACCTATGAATGACAGATAATGTAAAAAATTGAATTATCACTAGACACCTTTCTATTTTTAAATTTTTGATCAGTCCAAGTTTGATACTGATTGAATATAAATATTATACAGGGATTTTTTTTTTTTTAGAGAAGCTTCAGTATTTTGTTTCAAAATATATGCTAAGGAAAAATCCACTCTTTATGGTTTTTAGGGAAGTTTGTTTCTTACATGTTGGCTTTATAGTAATATAGTAATATCTGTGTATTTTTTTGTATTGTATAATTATGTATGAACTCATGAACATTAAACAAAGTGGTTTTATTTACATGTCAATTGATGTAGTATTAAATACAGATATTTAGCACATTGCTTGTGTTTTCCAGTGAAGATGAACCAGTGGCGTGTGTGTGTGTGTGTGTGTGTGTGTGCGCACGTGTAGGCCACAGGACAACATCATGTGTTGTTCCTCAGAAGCCATTTTTCTTGTTTTGTTTTAATATGTCTTAATTTGTTTTAATATGTCTCAGGTCTGGGCTTGCTCAATCAAGTTAAGCTGCTTAGGAAGACACATGGATCTTTCTTTCTGCTCCCCCCCAAGTTCTGGAGTTACACATGAACTACTATGTTCAGCTTATTTTTTATGTGAATTTTTCCTTAGCATATATTTTTTTTAATGTGGGGATCACACTCAGGTCTTTATGAGTAAGAAACGAGTATTTTGCCAATGTTTTAATCTCATGAGTTTCATTTTAAAACAGTTCTTCTCAATATCTAGCCCAGGGTTTGACCAAGCGTCTCAGTGTTGTGGCCAAGTCAGGTTGACACATCACAGTAATCTTCACACGTGGCTCATAAGTCAAGTGAGACCCCAGTAATGAGATTTTCCACAAAAGCAGCAGAGAAACTTGATAGCCAGCTGTGTTCTAATGATAAACAGTTTACATTAACTTTAATGTTTTAATAAAGAGCTACTCAGACAGCCACAGTACATACTGTGGTTAACTCTTTCTGCACGGTCACTAATTCGGTCCCCTGTCTGCACCATAAAGACATGCTTAGGGGAAATGTGACCTCCAAAGTCTTAGCTTCCCCGAGGCTCCACGCACCACAGCCACAGCGAGGGTCAGTCCAGCCTTAGTTCAGGTCTACCTGTTCTGTATGAGGTTTCCCCAGGAAACTTTCCATCCAGGCTCACACATGTGTAAGCTGAAAAGCAGTAGGAAGCAGAGTTGCCTGCACACAGACCAGGGTTTCCCTGTAGTGTTTCATACAGGTGTTCTGTTGCGCCAACACCCCCTCCTTCACTCCCCCCCAGCCCGCTGCTGATGTGCCCCTCGCCCAGTGGCCTCTGTTCTGCTTTCAAGACACATATATTTTATCATTCCCTAGTTCTTCACTTTCATCTCATCTGCCTGAAATTCTTTTTCCCCCTTCAATGGTCCCCTTTCTAGTTTTATGACACATACCTCACACATACATACATGCAAATAATATACACAATTAAAATGTAGAATCCATATAGAAAGCACATGCTATTTTGTCTTTCTGTGTTTGGCTTATTTTTACTTAATATGATGGTCTTCAGCTCCATCTTTCAGTCTCCTGAAAATGTCACGGTTTCATTCTTCTTTATAATTTTCAATTTTCATAATTTCATAAAATCCTACTGCATATATTTATCACATTTAGATTACCCCTCCCTCCCTTGTTAGAAATGTAGGATAGTTCTGTCTCCTGGTGTTGTGAACGGTGCAGCAGTAACCACGGATGGGCCTAGCTCTGTGGTTGGGCAGAGACTTTTCTGGGCATATGTGCAGGGGGTACAGCTGTTTCATACGGTGGTGTCCCCTGAACCAACCTCTTGTGGAAACCGACAGTAAAGCCATTGACCTGGGGCACAACTGTGACCAAACCTCGAGCCAAACTCCTGAGGAACACAGACCCAAAGCAGCTTTCACAGGTATCTTAAGCTCCCCCATCTCTGCATGGTACAGCCAGGCAATGCAGACTGTTTCTGAAAAAGAGACCATGACCCTAGATGAAATAGCTCTTTTTGAACACGTGGAGACATGCCATCTTGAGTTCCCAACAGGCAATGTTCTAGAGAGGTAAAGTAGCACATGCCCCTAGTCACATCCCAGCAGGCGGCACATCGCAGCACCCATAAAGCAATTGCACCCCCCTCTGCTTGCCAGTTCCAGACTTGGTCTTGGTCGTGTGATGCCTGGCTGCCTGGCAATAAACCAGCTCTGTCCATGAGAGATGGTGCACGGCTAACTGTGCAGTAGCCGCCAAGCCTTTCAGCTTGCAGTAACGTAAACCTTCGCTGAGAAGGAATGCTAATGGAAAGAGATGTACTGACACTGAAATGTATACACAGGGAAGGAAATAATAAATACAGGGATGCTGGAGGTTCTGGTAGCTGTTGCTAAGGACCTATAATTTGTAAGAAGAGAGAATGTTAGACATAGGGCTATTAATTACTAATTCAGGGAAAGCCAGAGGATTTCCTTGTTGTTATTATAGTTAGAAGGCTACAGAACAGAAAACCTAGCTAAAGACTGAAACTAATGGGTAGGAAGCTTCAGCCTGGCCATCTCCCATATGCTGATGTGAGGACCCAAAGGCAATTAGCGTGGCTCTGAGTCATGGGGCTGGAGCACCTGAGTGTGTGCAGCTCATAATCTCAAACTACAGCATTCTCCTGAGCCCGTGTCCCTGGCTTCTTGCTAAAGCAGGGCCCTCGCCTCTTATTATAAGTCACATAGACCTCAAATGAGGTGGGTGATTTAATAGATGATATTTCCTGACACACACTGCCTGAGTGTTTGAAGATGTTTTATCACAGATATAAAATATGAATCAGGAGACATAAGAGTTTATAAATACAGGGTACATTCCTGTGACACGGTATTTTATCACTCTGAGAGGAACCTAGGGGACATTGCCAACATACTGGGAGGGTGGATTGTGGAAGACTTTAAAAGTAGTGGTCATGGGACATGATTGGAGAAATGTTTTTGCTCTCTTGACAGATGACTGAGACATCAATTCCTATCTGCCACTTGTGTGTGACTAACACTTAAGCAGAGGTGCCATGGCAGCAGGGACATAGTCTGCAGGGCAGCACAGACTTCCACTAACAAAAATGTCCTGGCACATGACCAATAACCAACTCGTCATTTGCAATAGTGGATGCCAGCTCCCCAAAGGCGTTGTAGTCTGAGAATCACCATTATATGTGTGTGCCTTTCATAGAGGAAGAGACAGTGCCTTGGCCAGTCAGTGTGTGTTCCAAGCACGGATTTTCCTCTCCTACTTACAAGCTGTGCGCTGACTCAGCCCTTAGATGTCATTACAGTACTTTGTCTGGTGACAGAGGACTTACATTAAGGCAAAAACGTAGGTATGGGCACATCTCTGGGGTGCCATGAGTCTTACATCACATTGTCTTATCCAAAAGCCACAGATATAAATGAACTGTTAGGCAGCCTCTCACAAGTAGAAGCAAGGATCCAGCTGGAAGCTCACAGGACAGGGAACCGAACTGCACACACGCTCACTACAGACGATTGGATGTTACACAGTGTGTACTGCACACACCTTCAGGAGACAGATCTCCATGTCCAGGGACCAAGAGGTTCACGCCCGCATTGCCCTCTTCTCATTACTCCAGTTACCAGCAAAGGAAATTTGTATTCTCTGTTTCCAAACTCTTGGCTCTGAATAACTCCAGAGCCCACATTTCTGGGGAGGAAGGCCTTTCTCAGGAAGCCCACAGTAGCATTCTCGTGACTTTAAGACATTCAATGAAGGAAGGCTTTTTTATATTTTTATTTTTATTTTATTTTTTTACTTCTGTCCAGAGCCCAGCAGGAGAAAAAGGAACCCTGAACCAGAAGAGCAAACAGTTATCATCAAGAGGAGACAGGCTGATTCTTCTAAGATTTGTGTTCCGCTGTCAGATACCACGCCAGTGTTTCTCTTAATGCTCTTATGACCACCTTTGTGTGGGAGACAGGGTGGGACTGTCCTTGCCCATGAGTGTGTTTATAGGCCAGAGGTCAACACAAAATCTCTCTCTCTCTCTCTTTATCTATTATTTGGAGTTAGCATTTCTTTTGAACCCCTGGCTCTCTATTTCTGCTAAACTGGCTGGCTATGGAGTCCCTAGGATTCGAGAGTTTCTGTCCAGCCTCAGTGCTAACTTAATAGGCACATATTGTCCCAGGTGCTGGGGATCAAAACTGAAGTCCTCACACTTATATAGTAAGCACTTTGCTCGTGGAGCCATCTCTGCAGCCCCTAGAAATCATTTTTGTAAAGAAACATCTCTTGGAAAAATTGCCATAAGTATGAATTGTTCACAACTTACTAGGCTTGGGTCAGTTCTGGTTCCCTAGAGAACAGAATTGGTACACCAAACACGCATAATGAAAGGAAGTTTGTTAGCTCAGTCTGCACATAGGATGTAGGCAGTTTGCAATGGAGAAGCTGCCAACCTGCTGATCAGTCCGTGCATTTCTCAGCATTGTCAATCTGCTGCCAAAAGCCTGAAGGATTTCTGAAAAGCCACCTTTCTTTTGTCAAGGTTGGAAGCCCGAAGAAGCTGGTTCTGACATCAGAAACAGATTGCTGCATTCACCAAAAAGAGGTCAAGACAAATAGGCAAAAAGAAAAGGTTTGCTCTTGGATCACCTTATACCTGAGTTTTCATCGGAACTTGTCAACCAGGTGTTAGATGGTTTTGACTGTTCGATTAACCTAATCAAAATAATCTCTACAAGTGTGTTCCGGGGGTAAACTAATCTAGGTCATCCCAACACACATGCCTAGAGGCTAAACTAGTCTAAATAATTTCTCACGTGTATGTCCAGAGGCTATGGAAATCTAGGTAATCCGCACACACCTGCCCAGAGGCTAGCCTAGTCTGGATAATCTCTGCAGGTATCCAGAGGTTAGTCTCATGAGTGATTCTAGAATCTGTCAAACTGGCATTCAGTATGAACTATCACAGGGTCCAAGCAATCCCTGCAATGTTAGAAAAAATATTTCATTTTAAAATTGAAATTTATTTTTTATAATATATTCACTTTACATCCTGATTGTAGGCCCCTCCCTCATCTCCACCTGGTCCCACCCTTCCTCCCTCTTCCCCCCTCTACCCTTCCCCTAGTCCTCAGAAAGAGGGAGCCCTCCTCCCCTACCATCTGATCCCAGTCTATCAAGTCTCAGTAGGACAGCCTATATCCTTTTTCCCTGTGGTCTGGCAAGCCCCCCACCCACCAGAAGAAAGTGATCAAAGAGTGAGCAACAGAGTCCATGTCAGAGACAGTCCCTGCTCCCCTTACTAGAGGACCCACATGGAGACTGAGCTGCCCATTGGCTACATCTGAGCAGGGGATCTGGAAATCAAATATAAGTGTGTAACACTAATAGATAATTTCCCAGTTCTTCCCTGCCCCTCCTTTCTCACCCTCACCTTCTCTTCCTTTCTCTCCCCCTTTCATTTCTTTTCTCTTCTGCATGAGGGATTGGGTAATGCTAGACAGGTTTTCTAACACTGAGTTATACCTCTAGCTCTAGTTTTGTTTAATAATCACTTTTTAAGTAGCATGTGAAAAAGTGAGAAGAATAGTTGGACAGTGCATAAGAAAAGACAACTTAAAGAACCTAAATTTGATAATACTGTAAGTTTTTGTATACTACTATTTTCCATATTACCCAAAGATAGTAACTGATAACTTGCTTTGTCTCTTGGCTGGTTTGGCATCCAAGGTAACCAGTGGATGTGATGGATAATATTGCCAACTTGACAGGATCTAGAGTTCCATAGGAGACACATTTCTGGTGTGTCTATGAGGGAGTTTCTACATGTGGGGAGCTGAGCTGTGAAGAACCACCCTGCATGTGGGTCACACTGCAGAAAGAGAGAGAGAGCCAAGTAGCCAGTCATCACTCTCTGCCTCCTAACTTGGATGCAAGGTACTAGATGCTTCATTCTCCTGCTGCTATGCCCTCCGTGTGATGGACTGAACCTTTGAACTGTACATTGAAATAAAACCTTCCTCCTTTGAGTTGCTTCTTGTCAAATATGTTGTCACAACCATGAGGAAAGTAATAAACACACTGGATATTCCTGAAAGATATTAGAGCAGTGATCTTTTTTAGATAAAAATTCTAATAGGAAAATAAGACTATTACGAAGAAATGATATTTTTGTTATTATGCTTAAATACCAAAGATTACAATATTCATTATTCCTTTAGTCCTTTATTTGATTTAAAAGAGATAATATACAAAAGGTTGAAAATTTGTGTTTCAAGGAAAATATTGCTCATACTAAGACGAATTCAAAGTCATGTTTCTTTTCTAGTTAAAAAAGTGCTATAATAGCCTTTTCACATATGGTGAGGATAAGAAGATCTGTATAGCAGTGCACAAATTTGCAGTGCTCTGCTCTCAGAATTCAATAAGGAGATTTATCCAATATCCATGGTAGGACATTTTCATGGATGTGTTGACCTGGGGTTTTACTAGCCTGAGTGTTTCTGTCTTTCACAGGGACATGCAGCACTATTGGCCTACTATCTGTCCTCTGAAGAATGGCAAGTGTTTTTCCGTGTCTGTGTTCTCTCAGGTATCTGTGTTGTTGGTTTTGGCCTTCCTGGTTCTCAGATGGAAAAACTCACAACTTCGAGGCCTTGGGAAGGTATTCTAGCTCTGAGGTGGGACAGTGTCCCAAGGCTATCCTGAGACACTGGAGCCCAGGAACCACACATCTCTGAGAGGAGGCCTCCTCAGAAGAGAAGAGATGTTGCAGCTCCCGGGGGAGGGTTGCCCCAGCCCTGATGAACTGAGGCCTTGGGAGCTTGAGCTCGGCTCATTGCTTCTTCTGATGGGAGGGTCACAGCAGGCAGTCTCTTAAAAGAGATTTATTGAAGGGATGAGTCCAGGAGAGGAGGGTTGAATCCAGGGGTGGCTGCCTCTGCTCCTGGGAGCAGGCAGCAGGGAACTGGGCAGACACAGCCTATGCAGGAATTCTTAGGGTAGGGATTTCCACAGGGAGGATTTGTGGGATTTCAAATTCCTAGCTTGGGGAGTTCATGGATTGGTGGGCTTTCCTGTTCAGGGATGATTGGTTGGTTCTTCTGCTCAGGGAGGTGGGTTTTAGTGGGAAGCTCAGGTTTAGGTCAGTTTTCCTGCTCAGGGACTGGTGGATATTTGCTCAGACTTTTCACCACGATTAGCATAATCTGGAATGAGTCCTGCTGAAGGGCTGGAGATACAGGTACAGAGGTCTGGAGGAGGAGCTGGGCGGCTGGATCTTCCTCTGGCAGGGGTTTGGCCGCTTTCCTGCCTTGTGAGATTACAAAGTTTACAAAATTTACAAAGTGTCCCCGACAGGAAAGCCTTTCCCTGCAGCATGAATAGTGTACAGGGACCGAGGAGGAGGTGTGGCAATTGTGGGCAGCGGTTGTGGCAGTAGGCTGAAGCAGAGAAGGTCTGAGGCAGGAAAAGACACCATGAACAGCTCCCGCTGACGTGCTGATGGGTGCCATCATTTTATCTCCTGTCTCCGGGGCCCCAGGGAGGGGAAAGGGGGCCACCAGCCCTGAGGTAGGAAGCAGGGACTGGCAGTGCACCGCTTTGGTGACCCGCTGCGGAATGGCTGGACAAAGCTCTGGGGGTGACTCAGGGTTGCTCTGCTCTTTCACTGAGCAGCGGGCCGCTATGGCTGGGGTTGGCTCGGGGAGCAGTGGGTCTTCACAGCTGTGCCTGCAGAACCGGCAGGCACCCACAGCTGCTGTGGCACGATGGGGCAGTGAGCCACTCTGATCCTTTGCTGCAACGATGGGGGTGGGGGCAGCAGGAGGCTTGGGGGCCATGGCTGCTGTGGCTGGGGCAGCCAGCAGGCTGCTTGGTGTATCTTCATCACTGCTTCTTTGATCACAGCAACGGAGACAATACAGTTTGTTTTCTCTCACCCTGGCTCCAGGATGCCGTAGACCTATGATCATGGCTCATGCCTGGAGACCTGTGTTCCTTGTCTTCCCTTCTCTAAGTTGTTACTGATTATATAAGCTTGGGAAGAGTCTTGTGAACCTTGAAACTTTCTTATATTTTTAAGATTATTAGCTTTCTAGGTCTTGTAAGTTTCATGAGCTTCCTGAGTCTTCTAAGCTTCCTGCCTCCCTGCTCCAGAGAGAGAATGTTTCAATTCAGAAAAAAAACAAACTACAACATGTTAGCAATCCTCTTCCTCTGTGCTTCTTTGAACTTGTCACAGCCACCTGAGTCCTCCCACATCCCAGAGAGCACACAGCAGAGCTTTTACATTTTGAAGTTCTTTAATTTTGTAAGAATTACAGAAATTCATGTGAGGATTTCCCTTAGTTCTATAATCAGTTACCTACAAAAATGCCTAAGAATTTCTAATGTTAAAGCATGGTTAGAGATTGTTAACAAGCACAAAGAATTCCAGTGTCAAAAATAGCAATAATCCTGTAAAATCCCGGATATTCACAAACTGAACAATTTCTTACAGAGTCCAGATTTGACTAAAATGTACGTACGTACTTATTTTCTTGATGTTGCTCATAAACAACAGTTTCGGTGAAGAACAGTGAGTATAAATCACTCAAAAAGGGGTATATTTTACTTCAGTCTATGAAGGAAAAGGAACGGAAGAATGTGGGAAGTAAAAATGTCCTGCCTCCAGTGCACACAGTGAAGAAAAACAGAGGCAGAGGGAACAGCTTCACTGGAAGGCCAGGCGGTTGCCTGGCACTGCCTTCCTTTAAAAAGAAATACTGTATATTCCGTTTACATCCCCATCACACCCCCTCCCTCCTTTCCTCCTGGCTCAGCCTTCCCACCTTCATTCCCCTATTCCCCTTCCTCTTCTCAGAAAATTCCCCCACCCCTCACCACCCACCCCAGCACATCAAGTCGCATCAGGACTGATCTCATCCTCATCCACTGAGGTCAGGCAAGGCAGCCCTGTTAGAGGGAAGCAGGCAACAGAGTCCGTGTTATAGATAGCACCTGCACTACGTACTAGGGGATCTCAAACTGCCCGTCCATTACACATGTGTAGGGTCCCAGGTCCAGTCCATGTGTGTTCGTTGGTTGGTGCTTCTGACTCTGTAAGCTCCCATGGGCCTAGGTTAGTTGACTCTGTTGGCCTTCTTGTGGCATTTTGTCCCTTCCAGGTCCTTCTATTTACTTCCCCCGTCCCCCCACATACTCATCCACAGTACTCTTTGAGTTCCACCTAATGCTTGGTTGTATGTCTCAGCATCTGATTAAGTCAGCGGCTGGGTGGGGCCTACAGGGGACAGTTATCCTAGGCTCCTGTTTGTAGCATAGCAGAGTACCATTAATGGTGTCAGGGGTTGGCTCTCTCTCATTAGGTGGGTCTCAGATTGGGGCAGGCCTTGGTTGGACATTCCCTCAGTTTCTGCTCTGTCTTTATCTCCGCACACCTTGTATGCAAGGTAAAATGTACGCCAAAAGTTTTGTAGGTGGATTGGTGTTTTTCTCCCACCAAGGATAAGTCCTGTCTGGCTAGAAGGCGGCCTCCTCAGGCTGCCCCGCTGCTTAAAAGGCTCAGCGAGAGCCATCTCTATCTCCTCCCTGCAGCTTACCCTGTTGAAGGTCTCCAGCTTGTCTCAGAGATTCCCCTGCCCTCCGTTTCCCTTTTCTCTCCAAGTCCTCTGCCCTCTCTTCGCCTCTCCACATTCCCTACATTGGATTTCTCCCATTTCCCTCCCTACACCCGGTCACACCCAGTTCCCTTTCTACATCCACTTCCAGTGTCTCATGCTGCCCATACTGGCTTCAGCTCAATATGTAGCCAAAGATAATCTTCACTTTCTGCTCCTCCTGCCTCCACCTCTCAGGCAAGTGATGAGAATACAAGTATCTACCACCGTGCCTAGCTCTGTTGTGCTGGGGACAGCATAGGTTTTAGACAAGCAGTCTACACACTAACACACATCCCCAGACCCTCATAAAAGTTTTAATATCTTCTCTACCAGCAAGCATCCGTCAAAAGCCATCATCAACTCTTTATTCTAAGTGATAACCAGCTGTGGCTGCCATGTTAAGCACTGAAGTGCAGATGTAAGTTTGATAGGTAGATATTGTTGACGTAGAGACAGAGATGCAGACACAGACATAGGATAGAGATAACATGGGCGCACATGTAAACATACACATATGTATGTAAAAGTCTGGAAGCAAACAGAAAACTTCATTTGGAGACATAAGTGTACACCAGAGCCTCAGAGACATAGTCTGGAGTGTCTGGCACATGGAGATCAGGACCCATGCACGATGCCCTCTGCTCAGTTCACTTGTGAAAGCACAGTGTGTCTGCACTTGCTCAGTACATCTTGTTTTTATGCTTGGAGTCTCATAAGGAATTATTTTGGAAAGAGTGCAAATAAATATTTATTTGATTATTCTTATCTTGTTGGTACATTACTTTTTAAAAAAGCAGTTGGCTGCCAAATGAAGTTTCAGAGAGGTCGTGCTGAGGAACAGGGCATTCCAAGCAGCCAGTTATAAACCTCAGCGCAGTCAGTCTCAACAGTAAGCTACAGTAATAAAAATAATTTTATTTTCTGTAGGGAGTGAAAGGTCTGAGAGAGCAGATTCTTCTGATTGTAGGCAGTAGGCAGTTCACGTTTTACTAATGGCTGACCCCAGGGCCACCCTCACGCATGATGGCAAGAGCGAGGGCCACCCTCACACGTGATGGCAAGAGCGAGGGCCACCCTCACACGTGATGGCAAGAGCGAGGGCCACCCTCACGTGTGATGGCAAGAGCAAGGGCCACCCTCACACGTGATGGCAAGATTGCTATTACTGAGCACTGTTTCAAGATGACTTTTGTTTTTAATTTTCTTTTTGAAGCAGAGTCTCACTCAGTTGCTCAGGCTGTACTGGAGCTCACACTATAGTTCAGAATGACTTTGATTTTGCAAATACCCTTCCTCAACCTCCTGATTACATGCTGGCACCATCAGCTTGTAAGAATCCTCCCTAAAGGTATAGAACACTAAAAATCATCTTTCATTGAAAAAACCCATGGCTGTGTGACATAATATACATCGTTACATATATGATGACAAGTTTGGTCAAGACTTAACCAATTTGGATTTTTAAATTATAGTGATATATGTGTTAAAATTTATTTTTAAAATCTATCTATCTATCTATCTATCTATCTATCTATCTATCTATCTATCTATCTTTAGGGAGAGATTGTTTCTGTGTGGCTCTGACTGGCCTAGAACTTGTTATGTAGGGCAGGATAGCCTGGAACTCAGAGAGTTCAGCCTGCCTGTGTACTCTGAGTGTTGGAATATATTACCTAGCTATTTGTTTTATTTATGTGTGTGTACATACTTCTTTGTGTGCATGCCACATGTGTACAGGTGTTCTTTTAAGGCAGAGAAGGTCGTCAGATACCCTGAAACTGCTATAGGCATTTGTAACAGCCCAGTATGGAACCTGGGAACCAGACTAAGGCCATGTGAAAGAATAGCAAGCGCTATTAGCCACTCGGCAATTTCTCCAATCCTGGAATAATCTTTGGATTTCCTTAGTAGCAGTTACTACTGAAGAAAGGAAAATAATGGTTTTGTTTCCTGCCACACGATCTTTAAAGTCTCTATATCTATGTAAGCCTTTGGTTAGTTAAGGGTATTGATGACACAACAGAAATGAATCTCAGAAAAAGCAATCTAAGAGGCAAAGCACTCTTTCTTTTCTCTTTGTTTGTTTCTTTCTTTCGAGTCACAAGTCCATGTAACAATCCACCATCATGGGGAAGTCAAGAAGGCAGCAACTTGCAGCAGCTAGTCCCATCCACATCCAGGGCAGAGAGCAACGGCTTCATTCACGCACGTCAGCATGCAGCTCACTCTCTGCGCTCGAACAACCCAGGAGCCCTGCCCAGGGAATGATGCTGCCCACAGTGAGCAGAAATTCTCATTAATCAAAATAAAGGGCCCACATACACACCGCAATCCAGCTTCACCTAGACATAAAGACTTTCTCCCCAGATGATTGGAGATTGTGTCAGTAGACAGTTAAACTAATCATTACACAAATGTCACTTCGGTTCGGGTAATGTGGGCCTATGGAAACCATTGCCCTTGGCTAATTCTTCCTCTGCTGAACTTCCAAACGCCAGAGCTGCTCAGGCTACCTCTGCCCTGGGACTTTAACTAATCGCAAGAAGGCTCCCAGCCCTGCGCTCTCCTGTTCCTCTGCTCTAACTTCCCACACCTCACACTGAGCATGCCATCTCCTGTGAGGCAATTCCTTTCTCTATGTGCTTCCCACAGATCCACCAAGAAATGAAAGAGCTTTGCTTTCTCTCTCTCTCCTCATTCGTATTTAAATAACCATCAAGACTCATCAATTTGCCTCTAAAACTGATTTTCATACAGAAAAGTATTCTCATTCACCTATTTAAAGTGCCCAATTCATAGTTAAGCACGAAGGGAGGGTGCCTGTAGCCCCAGCACTTGTTGAAGTAGTGGGATCACCTATTCCAGGACAGTCTGTATTACATAGGGAGTTCAAGGTCAGCCTGGTTACAGAACATGACCCTGTTTCCAATAAATACAGAAATTAATTCATTAATAGTAAACTATACAAGTCAGTATTTTTAGTTTATTCACAATTCTGTGTGTCCGTCACTGTAATCAGTTTTGGCTCATTTTCATCACCTCTAGACGAACATCATACAAATCCCACTGGTGTCCCGTCTGCCTTCTACTTCGTCAGTACTAGCATGGCTGCTTAGTAATAGTGTCTGTTCTGAACATTTCACATAAATGGAGTAGACTGAAGATTTTCACAGCCAATTTCTGCACTGCTTTTTCATTCTGAATAGTGTAGTACATGAATATTTGCCCACTCATTTTCTAGATTAAACCTGGACCACTTCTACCAGGAGGCTCTGATGAAGAATTCCAAGATACCACTGCCACAAAGTGTGTGGCAGCAAACATTGTTTCCTCTGTTGGCTGATAACACTCCTTTTCCACTAGGAAGGAATTGCTGGCTCAGAAGGTAAGTCGACTTTTAACCATGTGAAAATGTCTAGACAGTTTTTTTCCATGCACTGCATCTTTTTTTTTTTTTTTTTTTTTTTTTTATGAACAGCAGAACAAATCTAGTTTCTCTGCATTCTGGCCAGCACTGTGACTGTTTCTCATGTGACACCGCATCTTAGCCCACCTTCTCTAAAGAAGCATCCCACTGTGCCCTTACATGAATTTCTCTAGTAGTTGACAATGTCTGACATGCTTTCCTGTGTTTTTTGATTGATTTTGAGACAGGGTCTTAATATGTAGCTCAGGCTGGCTTGGAACTCATGGTAATCCTCCTGCCTCCACCTCCTGGATGCTGGGACTGCAGGTGTGAGCCATCACAGCTGTCTTATTGATCATTCTATATCTTCTCTGGAGGGATGTATGCACAGACCCTTTGACCATGTTCAAGTTGGATCAATTGAATTTGCATGAGGAGTTCTGCAAGTTCTTCATTCTATTTTTCAGTGCCATCTCCACCATGATGATCCTGGACTATATCAGAAGGCTGGCTAATCATGAGCCAGAGAATGAACCAGAGGCAATGGTCATTCATGGTTCCTACCCAAAGCTTCTACTTGAGTTGCTGCACTGACTGCCCTCAAGAATGCACCAGGACACAAAACTGAAAGGCACATGTGCCCTTCCTTCCCTAAACTATTCTTTATCAGGGTGTTTTATCACAACAGAAAAGTGATGAGAAGAATCATCATTCTCAGCTCTTTTTACCTGCCTGATGATACACTGTGAAGCATAAATCTGAAAACACACACACACATATGAATTTGCCCCTTTTTCTTCATTGCCTGTACTGTGGTGTCACATGATCTTATCATGAGGATTCGCAATGCTTTCTCTTCTGGAGCCCTCTCTTGGTTCAGCTCTCCCGACTTTTATGTCTATAATAAATTTTGAGTTATTTGTGTGTGTTCTGACTTCTAAATACTTAAAAAAGAATTCCTTTATTGCCAAACAAATTATCGCCTCCATTGATCAGAGACACGGATGGCCTAGGTCTCCCCAAGAAACTCACCAGTGTCCCTTTGTTTCCAGCCATGGTCAGCTTTACTCTCTGAAACACATGGTATTTCTTTGTGTGTGTGTGTTGATGTGTGTCTGTGTATGTGAAAACGCAAGCAAGCATGCCATGGAATGTGTGTAGGTGAGAAGGAAACCTCAGGTGTACAGACGCCTTCCACCTTTTTTGAGACAGAATCTCCTCGTCCTCTCCCTCCTCCTCCTCTCCTCATCCTCCTTTCCCTCCTCTTCCTCCTCCTCCTCCTCTTCCTCCTGTGGTTGTTAGCTGTTGCACACATCAGGGTCACTGGCCCACAAACTTCTGGGGCTTCTGCTGTCTCTGATTCTCATCATAGGATCACTGGGATGGCACACAGGCATGGTCCCACCTAGCACTCTGTGAATTCTGGAGATTTCAACCGCATATGCTTACATAGAAAGTTTTTAACCCACCAAGCCATCTCCTAGCCCACAAGAAGTTTTCTAAATTAAATGCCTGCCCATGTCATCTCTCTTAGGGAAACATTTTTAATGATTCAGAGTACACCTCAGGCTTTAGCCTTAGGCACACAGAATTGCGAAGAGAAGAATCCAAATTAGTCTCATAAATCTACAGGTTGGTTTAATGTCTATGTAACCAGTTTATTATAAAAATGGTTATATGAATCTTATCAATCCAGAGTAACAAACCCTAATTACAAACTATAGAAAAGTTGAAAAGAACATTAATGTTTTCCTCTGTGTTTTTGTTGTTTTAATTTTATATATTATATATTATACAAGTTATGTAAATATATAGTTACATATACATTATTAAAATGAGTGTTCTCAAAACTACTGTGTAATATATAACACAGCATGCAGTTGATTGTGAACAAAGGCTGGGAAGAAATGGGAATTTTCTACATATTTTTAGATCTTCAGTTATAAAATAAAAGTGCCAAGTGAATAATGACAGATATATTCTGCTCTAGTACAACAGAATGCCTCTTGAGCACATATGTCTCATATGAGGTTTGCTCGTAGTGGGTGATGAATAAATCAATTTCCAGGGAAATAATCAAATATGATCCTGATAAGAAGATGCAACTGATCATAGCAGACTGTAGTTCTCGAAAGTGCTAGGTGTTGTGGTATATTTGAATCTTGCAATTAAAAATGAATGTAAGTGACAATCTGTCTCAGAGTCCCTCTTGAACCCTTCCATCCCAAGTCTTTCAATAAAGTTGTAGCAATGTATTATAATTCAACATTAATATATAAGACTTGAATTTTTTTTTGCAAAACCAGAAATATTGATTCATGGTTATTAAATTTTACTTTCTATTTCTCCAACAAAACATTAAATTATAATTGTAGTTTTTCTATTGTGTCCTGAATAGATTAGGCTATACCATCTAGAAATGAGCTTAAATAATTTATTTTCATTGCACTTAAATCTTGGTGCTCATTCAGGATTCACAAGATGATCTGATACATCAGACATTCTTACTGTGTATCTCTGGTATGTGAGAAAGTTACAGGGTGGGAGAAAGAGAAAGAGTGGAAAAATGTACTGGAACAAACATTGCATTATGAACAATATGCTATTTTCTCCTGGGAACTCAGCAGCAAAACAGAAGCCTGTTCATGCCGCCTGCAGAGCAGCCATGAAAATGTACAGGTTATGGGGCCAGTGATGCACACATGAATGGCCAAGTGTTAGCGGCTGACCTGGAGTGATCCTGCATCTGCAGCCCCGTTCTCCAGAGAGCCACACGAGGCTTCAACTCACACTCCATCCAATTCGTGCCGCCAATCACAATGGCTGCTTACTACATATGAGTTCTTTTGTGAAATAGTGGAAAGGAAACAATTCTGGATTAGCGGATACAGCCAAGAGCTGGAAGTCAGGAGTTCACGGGCACATCTAACAGTGACTTTTTGTATAATAGAGGGCAAGGTTCTTGACTTTAGCAATTAGATTCCCATAGACTGGTGGTATGGCACATTCATGCACTGTTCTTGACAACTCAGGGGATCAGGTTTAATCAGGGAAGCCCCCAGTTGACTGAGCACTCACCATGCAGAAGACAGACAGATGAAGCAGGAACACACAATCCAGAAAGAAAACCCCTTTCTCCTTTGACATAGAAGCATCTTGATTCTAATAACGTCCTTATGGAAAATATCACTTATTGGATTTCCTCCTTGACCTTTTTCTGGAAGTATCTGGAGTTACTCTGAGTTGCTGGTGGCTACTTCACTCGGCTGTGGCTCTTTTCCTTCAGGGGCGCCACCCTTTCCAGAAAGGAATCAGCAATTCACATTCAACCATCAGACATTAGCTGAGATCTTAGGCCAGTAACATATACAAATGTTCAAGACTGCAAAGAAAAACAACTGACTCCTTACTCAGGCTGTCTGGACAGAATAGCAGCTTGTGTTACATAAGCAGTCTTAGGCCAAACATGCCTCCAAACCTGTCATTTCTCACCTGGATATACCCTATAACCTTTCAAAACCACTTTCTCCAAATGGCAGTTAGGAAGAAAAAATTAAGGTAATTAAAGCAAAAATATGCTACAGAATGTCACCACTGACATGTCTTCCCAGTACTAACTGCAAACCTTGTACCGAACATTTCCAGAGCACTGAGAAAAGATACCTGTCCTGACACAGAGTGGCTGGAAAATCATCTCACACCCAATATGCTAACCAGCAAGAATTACACAAACATCTGGCTTTTTCATCACATCCAAGTGTTTCCCCCTTATGCCACGATTTTCTTATCAGCTAAATACACTGAGGTCTGAGTACAGTTAGGAGTGTCATAAGAAACAAACTGTAGATTTGGTAATTTAGAAGCTTTGGGAAGATGAAATGCATGTCATTCAACATCAGAGCACCAGAAGATTTGGTGTCTAAAGAGAGTTTTGTTGTTGGTGGTGGTAGGTTTTTTTTTTGTTT
This sequence comes from Psammomys obesus, assembly GCF_907164565.1. NCBI lineage: Eukaryota > Metazoa > Chordata > Mammalia > Rodentia > Muridae > Psammomys > Psammomys obesus. Next base: position 2,149,646 of record NW_026596225.1, read on the forward strand.
TGTTTTGTTTTGTTTTTGTTTTTGTTTTTGTTTTTGTTTTTATAGATAGCAGCCTTCCTGCTCTTGTCTACATAAAGGGAATGAAAGTGCTCCTCTGGACCTCTACACAAGATTGACCTCGCTCTGCTTCCTGACTGAAGATGCAGTGGGACCAGCTCCTCACACTGCTGTCACATCTCATCCCCACCACTGGTTCTTGTCTTAGTCAGGGTTTCTATTGCTGCAAGGAGACACCATGACCAGAGCAACTTTAGGAGAAAAGGGTTTGTTTGTTTTACACTTCCATATCACTGTTCATCATCAAAGGAAGTCAGGGCAGGAACTCAAACAGGGCAGGAACCTGGAGGCAGGAGCTCACTCAGAGGCCATGGAGGCGAGCTGCTCACTGGCTTGTTTAGCCTGCTTTCTTAATAGATCCCAGGTCGGCCAGCTGAGGATGGCACTACGGATAATGAGCTCCTTCCCACCAATCACCAATTAAGAAAATGCTCTGCAGGGCAGCCTACATTCTTATGGAGGCATTTTTAAAGCTGAGTTTACCTTTTTTCTGCTGCCTCTAGCTTGTGTCATTTTGACATAAACTAGCCAGGAGCATATCACTGAACTGTGAGCTAAGTAAACCCTTGCTTCCTTAAGTTCCATTTTGTGCTCCTAACTGATTCCTCCTTAGGGACTCTCTATATTCCAAGGGTATCCAAGAGTTCAGTAAGCTCTAGGCAAACAGGCTCACTGATGTCAGTACCCCAAACACTATCCTGAACACAGCCTCCATACCCCCAGCTGTTCCTACAGATTACTTCTCCTGGTCCGTGAAACCCAGGAGAAGCCCTGTCTTGGGAGGGACAGACCATCCAGCAGACCCTGACAGGGCCCTGTGTGCCCCACCACAGGGAACGGCCAGCAGGTCTGAGTCATCAGGGCACATTTGTTATCCTTTCCCTATGGAGAGCTGAGGACGGGCCTTGTCTACAATCCAGCCTCTGTCCACAGCGGCCAGGAAGTGTGGTACCACCTGTGCTGCCACAGGGCCTGCCAGCCTCCTTCAGATTGCAGACCCCGAGGGGACCCTCAAGTTTGACTTTGGCAATCCTCTGTCACATCCCTGTTTGAGCAGGAAAGTCTGAGAGGCCCAGGGTCGGGCTGTTTCTCTGCCCTACCACGATTCTAGAAGATTCCTGTTGCTCAGTTTCCCCTGAGCAAACCTGACTGCATAAGGAGATTCTGGGGAAGCACTGATCAGGGGATCCAGGCGGCTTGCCAGCACGGCCCGATGATGCCTAGTAATCAGCCCTGCCCCTCAGTTTCCGCCGTACACAGCAAGGGTTTGGAGTCATTTTGTTCAGCTGGAGATCTGCCGAGAGGCATGTCAACTTGACTCTCCAAGACAGACTTCCCAAAGGCTCTGTCCTCTGGAGGATTCTCAAGTGGCCTTACATTTCAGTCCTAGACTTTTTCTTTCTTTCTTTCTTTCTTTCTTTCTTTCTTTCTTTCTTTCTTTCTTTCTTTCTTTCTTTCTTTCTTTCTTTCTTTCTTTTTTTTTTTTTTTGTGAACACATACGCAGTTCTGACTCCCTGGGGGAGACATATTTTGCGATTCCTCTGCAGGCTAATGAGTTGAACATTGACCCATTAGGGACTTTGAAACACGCTGATAAGTCACCTCCAACTTCTCCCTACCCCAGTCTAAACTGAGGCTTTTTCACACAAGACCCCACCAGAAAACTGCCTCCTAATAATCCTGGAACAAGCAGAAGACCTCAGACTCAGCTGTGCCTCCTGAATGACCTTTGTCTTACTTCCAGCCTGTCTAAGGCACAGTCCACAGAGCATGAACAGTCACTGGACTCAGCCGGTGACTGGACTGGAGTCACATTCATAAGCACACTGGGAACAGCTACAGCTTCTGTGTGTCTTGACAATGCCCTTATCGCAGGGCAAGTCAAGTTCTAGAGAAATCCCAGATTCACCAGAGCCACACAATACAACCTCTATTAGAACTCCTTGAATGAGGTCCCTTAACTGTGTCTCTGTTGTGAGGCAACACCTATTCCCTGACTTGAATTAAGATCAAGTCCAATGTCAAAGGGTTAGCCAGACATCCCAGAGGCCAAACAAAAGACACCATAAATAACCATACTGCAAAGACAAACACTACACGCAAAGATATACCAATTAACAAGGTTAGCAAATATAATTCCACCAAAGAAAACTGCTAAACCCAATCAAAAGAGGTGGAAATAAATGAACTACCTGCAAAAGATTTCAAAACAATCAATTTAAAGAAACTCAGTACAAAAAAAAGAAGGAAGGAAGGAAAGAAAGAAAGAAAGAAAAAAGAAACATGGTATAATTATATGAAAGAAATGACAAATTTAATAAAAAAAATATTTTCCTGAAAATAATGGCATAGAATTAGAACTCAATAATAGAGGTAATTTTAGATACAAATTTTATATATACAAATCAATAGCTATGATATACCATGTGGACATACTGAAGAATGAATATCATGCATTTCAATAGATATAGAAAAGGCATATGACAAGATATTTATTCATGATGAAAGTTCTCAACAAATTAGCCATAAAAGCAAGGAACCTTAATATACGTAAGTTTAAAATCCGTCAGCTAATGTCACACTCAGTGTGAAAAGTTGAAAGTATCTCAAGATGCCCATGTTCACATCTTCTGCCTAATGGTGTACTGGAAATTCTCATCAAAACAATTAGACAAGAAAAAGAAATAAAAGACATTCAAACAAGAGAAGAAGAAGTGGAAGTATCTGCTCACTAATAACACAGTCTTACAGAGATAAAGTCCTAAACACCACACACCCCAAACCTGTTAAAATAGGTGAGTGAACTCAGTAAAGTTGGAAGATTAAAAGAAAAAAAATCAGCATACAAAACAGCTAGTATTCCTTTATTATAATGCTTTTATTGGAAGAAGAAATTACAGTATCAAACACATTTAGAATCACGTTAAACTATTTAGTATTATCATTATGAAAATCAATGAAAAAATTAAGAAGATACAAGTAAGTAAACAGTATGCATGAATTGGTGGGGTATCTTTGGAAGGATGGATATTGTTAAAACAACCACATTAACACATTATCACAGAGCCAATAGAATCCATGCCAAAAGCTCAAGGACATTTTCATGGAAATAGAAAACAACCTTGAAATTTGTCTGGAGCCATAAAAAAAGAAAAAAAAAAAAACATCTGAAGCAATCTTAAGACAAAGATATGCAGTGCCAGATTGTGGACCAAGCAGCTGTTGGAATCTCAGACTCTCAAGGTGTAGGGAGCATATTAAAAATACCTTTCAGATGTGTAAAAATAGCTTAGTCAGAAACCCCACTGCACCCAAGCCTGCACCCTCACTAATGATAACCAGGGACAGCCTAGAACCCCACTGGACAAGTACACAAGCAGAGACCGAGAGCATTGCTCGTTTTCACATTCGGAGAGATGCACCCCCCGGATTCTGACCCTCGAATCAGGGACTTCTGTTAGAGGCTGGACATGACCTTCAGCCTTGGAGAGATAGGCTTAGGACGATAGTCAGGAGTTCAGCGTGGGAACCCTGTATGATCCCCAGCACACTAGAAGATCACTTTTGTTCTACTAACCATGTGTCAGTGCCCTTCTACCTTCTGGCTCATGACAGCTGTTGAATTACCAGCCCACATCATAGAGGCCAACCTAGGAAACGCTCCTTTCCTTACACTGGTTCTATTCCAGAGAGTCCTGACTACAACACTCACCAGTGGGCTCAGGGGCACTCTCAGTGACAAGTGTGGAGCTGCTACTGAACTCACGCAGGACAGCAAAAGCTGTCCCAAACAGAAATGTCAGGGTTAGCAGTGAGAAACCCCAGTGCTAGCTCTCCTCTTCCCTCTCCGCTGCCACCTGCCTCTCCAGAAACCCCACCACTTAGACCTGCATGGATGTGGAAATACATTGGAAACAAAGAACATTTGTGTGTGTGATTGTTCATGTTTGGAAACTTTATTCTGGAAGAAGAAATTTAATCTACGTATTTAATTGTTCAGACACAAATGGAGTCTCTTTTGTTAACTTTTCTATACCCTTAAATCCGTACTATCCCTCCTGGAACAGAGATTACGCACATGAAATCTCCACATCTGTGGCACTGCCATCTCTGAGCTGACTCTCAGAGGTTCTGCTCCACTGAACAATATGATGTGCTGCTTCTCAGAGCTTACATTCATGCAGAAACAGTAAGATGGAGCTCCCTGTCCCAGGAAGAAAAACTAACAATTATAGGGGCTTATCTGTATTCCAGCTGAGCTCAGGTGCCTCTGGGTCAGCTTAAGGATCTATAATTTTTGACAAACATCTTTTCCACAAATGGTTCTTTACACTAACACACTAATATTCTTTGCACTAATTCACTAATATTGTGTATGGGAATCCGAGCTTCCATTTGAAAGCTATCACTTGGCTCTCAAGTATACTCTTATTGGAGAGAAGATGATTTTAGAATTGTGACCCTTGCCAACTGGAAAAAAAGGTGCAAAGAAGAGACATTAAATGATTCTGGTTCTCCTCACATCCCCAGGTTAATTTTCCTCAAGCAGAAACTTCTTGGTGCCTTTACTTTGACTTTGCAAACCACAACCTCTCTGACCTTGAGTTTCTGCCTGCCCTGGGGAGCCTGCCTCTTCCTGGAGTCCTTGCAGGGCCAGCTTTGGTCTGTCCTGACTGGTACCTGTCAGTCTCCAGCTCTGGGGCCCATTGATCCCCAGAGATGGCCACTCAGCCTTCAGGTTTCCCTTTGGCATGCAAATCATGGAAACATCAGAAAGGCAGCCTTCTGCCTTCCAGGGCTGTCTACTGGGGCTTTTCCCCATACAAGGAGAGAATCTTTGCTGCTATTTTTGTCCTGAAAAGCTACTTGGGTTGAAAATGAACACAAGAAGACAAGGTCTGATCACTCTTTAGGATTTATTAGTCTCCCTTCTTTGCAGAATTAGACAGTAGCTTTGCCAAGGAGTTATGTGGAGCGGGTTGACTTGTCTTAAACTCTCTTCCTCCAAACTCAGGATGCCACCCACTCAGAGCAGCCACCCGACCTAGGCCTCTCTCTGACTTCTGCCTTCACCCAGAATTTGTTGAACTTGATTAATTAAATAAGAAGGAATGAGCTAATGATGAGATGAAGCTATACTATATAAATTCACGTTTATTGGGAGCATGGCATCGAGGGAGGGGAAAAGGGAAGGGGAGCAGGAATGGGGGAAAGGAAGGAAGAAAGAAAGGAAGGAGCAGAGGAACCAAGATGTCTGTGTTATATAGTGAAGGCTCTCTGGGAGAGAAGCCCCACCCCTAGGTGGAGGCCAGGGTATGGCAGCCATGCCCTGCAGCAGGTAGAGACTCTAACATCCCAGCCTTTTGTTGATAATAAATGGATAATGGGAGAAGAATCTTTTCTGGTTACTTTTGTCTGACATTGGGGACATTGATTTTGGGGAGTGGGGCAAAAAGCTAGAATGCTGGCCAAGTCCCAAGAACAGGCTGTTCTCTTTGCTGACCAGGATGTGTGAGACCATCTGAGGCTAGGAAACTGCAGGTCCAGGTGATGCAGTCTGTGAGGGTTAGGCCGGAGCACCTGAGTTCTGGATGCAGCACTTGAGGAAGCGGGATGCTGGAGCATGTATGTGTTAGGGGTAGAGGATAAAGTCGAGGAGTTTAACTTGACTTTAACTTTTAGGCCCATGGTCTTGGTAGTTGGGGGAGGGGAGTCCTAAAACCAGGGGAGGAATCCCACCCCCAGGAACAGGTAGGCTGGGACAGGCTGTTGACTGGCAGCACTTATGTGAAGCCTGACCTGTGGATTCCAGTGGATCTCCTGAAACTTACAAGAATCTTTTTAAGTTTACAAAAAGAGACAAATTGGCTTGGGAAACAACTTAAAATCTGATTAATGTGAAAGCTCCAAACAGTCTTAATACAAAAAACAATGGCAAAGTGGGGGCAAGAGTTTTTATATATGTTTGTATGTATGTATAAAGTTACTTTCTTATCACCAAACTTAAAACACCTCAGACCCCCAAACACTTTATCAGAAGCTCAGACCATACATAAACTGTACATTTCTGAGAGGACAGGGAAGCTTTGGTTTCTGTCGTTAAACTGATCTTCAACCGCACCAGAGAGCTGAGAAGGATGGATTGCTGCAGGCAGCATAATCCAAGTGGCCTGTGTACTGATTAATATGACGAGGCTCACCCGTTATCCAGATGGCCATCCCAGGCTCCTGCAGTGTCAGCGGTTCTTGTGGGCACAAGTTCTGGGACAGCATTGTAGCAACAGTCTTTGGTTGCTGGGCCCAGCAAATCTGAAAGGCCTTTCTTGTGGAGCAGGAACTGGGGAGAATGACAGACCTCATTTTGTCTAGGCAGAATGGGGCAGTCAGCTCTCTGTGTGTCTTGTTTGTCCACAGTTCATGCAGGGTTTTAGCAGCAGGCAAGTCCGGTAGCACAATCCATAGGAAGTCAGCTGTGGTGGTGCTCAGATTGTCTTAGAGACCTTGGGGTCACTGCTAGAAGCTGGGGTTTCTGTCACATTAAGCTTATTCATTAAATGTACTATTCTGCAGATTTTCTGACAGCTTTGAGGACCATGATCTATTAAGTGTAGCCAAAGAAGCTTTGATTGAACCGTTACCCGTCCTAGGCTTAACTTTGAAAACATAAGACAAGAGACCAGGTAAAGCTTAATCAGTTTTTAGCACGACTGTAGGTTTATTTCATCTTTGTATACTCTTTTGGTGCTATAACTACCCTAGACTGGGTAGTTGACAATGAGCAAGAATCCCTTTTCTTACAGTTGGAAGGCTGAGAATTCCAAGATCAAAGCTCTAGTACATGCTGGCTGTTCTGGCATGCCTGGACACTTCCCCTTCACATTGAGGTCTCCTCTTTGCTGCTCTGCTCTGCTATAGTACACTTATGCAGAAGAATTTCAACTTGAAGCTACTATGTATTTTCAGGAATGAAACTTAAACTGCCAAAAAGTGGAGAGTGCTCCCTTAACATGCACAAGGCCTTAGGCAACATCCTGTCTCCTCAAATTAAATGTGAGCACGCACAAATCCAAAGTAGGAAGTCAGAATGAGGCCACAAAATAAATATGAAAGTAAATATTTAAAACGTAAGAAAAAAGTTCCAAATTTATAGAAGGTTGGCATCTTGCAAAATCTAGGCAAGCAGACTTTTCATCACCTATTTCAGACCTGTCATTACTCTTCAAACCTGAGTGTTGTTTCTCTTGCAGGCACTTGATCCCGGGCTCTTGTTTTCTATGACACTGAGTGTGTCTGAACCTGCCTTGGTTTCAATAACAAGTAACTCACTCTGGGAAATTTATATAAATCATGAATTGTGTGCTGTAATTCCAAGTCAAATCTCCCTGAATGAAGGTGTTACAAGATTAGTGACTGCTGAGGTACTTCCCAAAGGAGAGCCAGCTGCTTCTCTCTCTACTCTCAGAGAGAAGGCTGCACTGCATGAGACTGTTTACTGGGCTGGCAATGGTAATCCTTTTCAACATACACAGTCCTTAGGATTTAGTCACTTCCCAAGGGCCCTGCCAATAGCAGCACTTAGGGGTTAGAGTTATTCAAATGAGGCCGGGCTATGGCCCAGTTGAAATGGTTGGTCCCTAGTACCTTAGCTCCTGCCTACAAGCCTAGTGCTTCCCAGGTGGAGGAGATTCAAAATCACCCTTGGCTCTAGGTCAGCTGACCTGCATAAGACAAGAAGAATGTTTACAAGCAGCTAGTAGACACACTAACAATCAGATCTCAGGATTCCACCGTGGGTTTTACGGTCCCTCACATGGAATAAATCCACTCCATTCACAAGCACCCAATTTCCTCATCAACTCACAAGTCCAGACTCTCATCTAAACATGACCTAAATCAGCCTCAAGATATGATGTACCCTAGGAGAAACGGGTCCATGAAATCAAGCAAACTACTGGCTTCTAATACAAAACTCTGGAGCAAGCACTTGGGGGATATCACCTGGAGAAGAAGCAGGAATGAAGAAAGCTGGGACAGGTTTCATGTAGTTCAAAATGCATCCACCAGACTATGTAGCTGAAGATGACTGGACTTCTGGTACTCTAATCACACCTGTTTATCCAGTACTTACAACCAACCCCAGGGCTGTTATTATGCTAGGCAAGTGCTCTAACTACTGAGCTACGTATTGAGCACATGATGGTAAACCTTTGACACATATTTCACTTTTTAGAAACACTGGGGCTGTAGATGCACTCTCTAGGCTCCAGGTTACCCTGATCAGCACAGCTGTGTCTGCCAAATCTTGAGGGCAGCTTCCACAGGTTTCAGCCTTGTGCCCGCTGCTCTTCACATTGCATGCTGTGGCTCTGCTCTCTGGGGTTATGAATATGGTCCTACATTCACAATTCTGGGTGATGCTCTAGTAACAATCTTTGGAGATCAACAGGCCTCGTTCCTGTAGCACTCTGCAGTAGCAGTTCTGACCAGGGCCCAAGGCCTCCGTGTGGCATGTTTTATTCCATAGCACCTTCATAGTTAGCATTACGTGGCAGGACTCAGCCAAGGCTGCTGTCTGAGTCATCTGGTGCAGCAGCCTGGATCACACCTGACCTGCTTGACCATGGCTGAGGTGGCTGTTGTCATAGTGAGGGCTTCTATTTCTGTGAAGAGACACAGTACCTATGGCAACTCTTAAAAAGAAAACGTTTAATTGGGGCTGGTTTCCAGTTCAGTGACTTGGTCCATTATCATCACAGTGGGAAGCATGTTGGCATGCAAACAAACAGACATGGTGCTGGAGAGGTACCTGAGAGTTCTCTATCTGGATCCACAAGCAGTAGGAAGAGAGCCTGACTTGCTAGGCCTGGCTCGGACATTTGAAATCTCAAAGACCACGTGCGGTGGCCCACTTCCTCCAACAAACAAGGCCACACATCCAACGACGCCACTTTTGTTCAGGCCACCCCAATGGCCAAGGAGTGTGCTGTACTGCATTTCAGGGTGGATCTTAGAATATCCTGATCCCAAGGCCTTAGCATTTGGGGTCTGTAATGAGTAGCCTCAGGACATAGCCCGAAGATTGCCAAAATGCCAGGTGCGGTCATTCTTCTCTGGCTGAGAGGACACACATACATACACATATACTGCTTTCCCATGACACCCTCATCAAATGCTCATCTGCATAAGCCCTTGGTCTTTTCTCCTTAGGTGCCTTCTTACTGCCGGGCAGATCCAGGGCCTTCTAAACATTTATGGTTTGCTTCCCTGTAACATATTTTACATTTAATTAGTGTGTGTGTGTGTGTGTGTGTGTGTGCATGTGTGTGTGTGTGTGTGTGTGTGTGTGCATGTGTGCACCCGCTCTGCTGTTTAGAAACTTCCTCCAAAGCCTCAAGCTGGAGCCCCATCTTCTTAAAAATAAAATGTTCTACAAGATCTTGCTAATACTCAGGAAATCCTAATAGGACTCATCAGGACTTGGGAAGTAAATAACTCCGGAAATCTCTGCAACTGACCTGATGCACAAGGCCCCCTGCTTCCCCGGAGTTATATAAGCAATAACTACTGTTGACCAAACAGAGCCGTGGTACATGTAAGAGACAGACAACCCAAGGTGACTGAACCAGGCTCAGATAACTGTGTTATCTGGAAGTGACACTCTGGCCTGATGAGCTCTCCGAGTTACTGGGAAGAGACTCTGATATTGGGAGTCCCTGCAACTGCACAGGGAACTCCAGGTTTGCAGCTTTTGAGCCCTCACCCAAGCTGGTGTCAGGTTTGGTGATACAGCTACTTCTTAGCCATTCTTGCTCCTACTCCTCACTCACAGTTCTGTTAGTAATCCCTATGATGACTCAGTAGTTCTCCCAGTTGGACTTTGTTGGTATTCTCACTCTGGTCTCTCATCAGCTCCTTATCTGGAATTAATAGGAGTTTATTCACATCTCCCCGGAAGTACTGTCAGCGAAATACATAGGTAGAAGTCAGAGGAAACTGTGTTGGAATCAATTCTCTCCTTGTGGGTTCTTGGGGTCAAACTTGGGTTGTCAGGCATGGCTGCAGGTACCTTTACCTGATGGGCCATCTCACCCACCCTCACTTTTGATCATAATTTCTACCTTTAAATTGTTTCTTTTCTCTTGCAAGAAGCAGCTGTATCGCCTGCTCAACACTTCATCTAGGCTTTTCTCACCAAATACTCAATTCCTTTACTCAGTTTCCCGTCTTTCCACAGAGCACCAGGTGTGGTCGTAGTTTAGTCAGTTCTCAGCCACCCTGCTGTGAACATCTACTGAGTCAATTTGTGAGACAAGTTTTTAGCTCCTGATGATAACCCATCAGAATGGTTTTCCCATCTGTAATTCCAGAGAAGCCCTCACTAGCTCATTAGACCACGGAGTTCTCTTTGGATCTCTTTTTTATAATCTGGGCTTTTGCCAGACTCACCGTTGAGGGTCTGGTCATGGGAAGTCAGGTGCTTTCCAGGTGCTTTGCATCTGTCACATCTTCCAGACTCCACTGGTAGGCCAGTCCTCACCTGTATGGTCTGTCATAGCCTTGTCCCATGCCTGTGTACCAACTCCTGCCTTCATCCAAAATGGCTGCTGTGACAAATCCCTGAGGCTGGACAATGTATAAACAAGAGAAATGTAATGCCCAGAGTTCTGTGTGGTGGGAATTTAGCAGACTGTTTTGGAGAGGGACAGTGCCTTCTCGTTGTCTCCATGAGGGGAGGGTGAACAAGCTCCATCGGATCTTTTTCATAAGAGCACTGATCACATTCATGAAGGTGAGGCCTCACAGCCTCATCTCCTTTCAAAGTCCCACCCTTCTTAAAGTTGGGGTCAAGAATCAAATTATTAATGTGGGCAATACCCTATAGACCAGAGCATAATAGCCTATGAGTCCATTTCTTTTGGATAGTTTGATCAATGCTTCTTATTCAGTTGTTAGGGGAAAAAGTGTTTTAGCCCCACATCTTATTAACAGTAATGTACAACTTTAGAGTAGTTAAAAATTTGAGGAAAATTCTATTAAATTTACTTAGTTTGTGAGCTGCAAGATTTATTGGTATGAGGGGGATAAGGCTCAGCTAATAGAATTCTTACCTAATGTGCATGAATTCCTGGATTCCCATTGAATACGCCAGGTGCAGTGGTGTGAACCTATAACCCAAGCACTCAGGAAGTGAAGGCAACAAGAGCACTTCTAAGTCATCCTAAGACGGTGATTTTCAGGCCATCTTGGGATACATGAAGTTTTGGTTTTTATAAATACACACACACATATATATGCATGTATACATACACACATATATGTGTTTGTATGTGTGTGTGTGTTCCAAACCCATTGCTTTTTACCTGTGATGTTTGCAAGAGAACACCGCACTGTTGGAGACTACAGTGTCCAGTGCTATGGGCTGGATATAATCTGTTAATTATATGGTGACTTCTGCTTTTCCCTTTCATGTTATGAGGTCACCTAAGTTAGTAGAATGGGTATGTTAGTTCTAGAACCTGTTTCTTCTTCACTCTGGGAGAACTAGCAACTAGCAGGAACTTAACCACTACATCAGAAGAACTAGGATGCATGCATATGGGAGGGAAGTTCAGTGTTTCTACAATTGAAAGTTTCCTGCACAGTGACTCAAAATCAAAGCCGTTTGTGGGGTGAGGAAAGCTGTGCTACAGGGGAGCCAATTCAGACCAAGAGTGAGGTCAAGTCATGTTCATACCCAGAAAATCTCATCCCGAGACCAGCAGCTTCCTCCCTGCTCTGGGCCTGCATGTCCTGGCTCTCATGAGCCTTGCGACCCCTGACCACTGCCACCCTTGAAATGGGGATGTAGCCTGATGGCCACTTACTCTTGCCTTATAAGGACGTGTCCAGCAAGCACCTGGAATCCCTCTTCCTGCAAATGCAGCGTTCCCAGCACCTCACCTCAGTCAATGGTGCGCTCACCCCCAAGCCCCCACCCACTTCCCAAGGTTCACATAGTCCTTTTCCCCCACTCCACCCCAATGAAGAGAGATGCTTCACTGAAAACCATCTTGGAGAAGGCGGTTTCTCCTGCACTCCCACTGACAGATCCTGCCTAACCCACCCACCCCAAAGTTTCACTCACTCCAGTCAACCCAGTGTGCAAAAGTGCCTGGATGCCCCAAGAGAAAAGCAGGGCCGGGGCTGCAGCCATAAACTCTGTCTCACGTGAGGAATGTGAGGGAAGGAGGGTGGGAGGGAAGCCCGAAGCTGACTGCACCGCAAAACGGAAGTACCGGGACAAAGAGCTGTGCAGACAGGGAAGCGACTTCCCGTCTCTGCTGGACTATGTTCTCCCTCTGACTCCCCCACTTACTGGCAGTACTGCTCAGAGCAAGCCAACCTTCCGGCCCTTGTTTTAATAGTAATGTCACAAATTATGATATTTAGCGCAGAAGTATTCTCTCATAATATTCTCTTTACCTGTGCTGGTCAGATTGCCAGGAATGTTAGAATTGCTAATAGATTTCTCTAGAAAATATTTTAAACTCAACTATGAGAAATTATGTAAAGATTAATTAACAACTGAAAGGCCAACTGTCTGAAAAAAAAAAAATAGTGAACACAGTACAATCCGAAATCTGTGCTACTTGGGTAAAGGCTTTTTGTTCTCAGCCACAAACCATGCAAAGAAAGGCCTTTTTCAAACCGAGGCAGGGGAGAGGTCCCAGACACTTTACCTCCTCAAAGTCCTGCTGTTGTGAGCCTCCTTGGGCTTCTACTTAGCCTACAGCTCACTTCCGAGAGTCGGCATCCCAGATCTCCACAGAGACGGCTAGAGGGTTGTCTAACGATGCATCATCGGGATAAGGCTTGCCCGGCACCAGTCCAAGAGCAAAAGGCAGAAGAGTTGTTCGTGAGAACCCTCTCTGATTTCCCCTCCTTGCGGTTGCCTGAGTGTGGGGCTATGAGATCCACTTCAGCCCTTGTGGGGGGCGGCGAAGGAGGATGGACGGCGGGAAGGCGTCGGGCACGCTTCGGAGTACAGGGCGGCGGGCGCTGCTTGCCCACCCCGAAGTGCCAGACACCACCGCTGTACTGAATGCGCGTCTTTGCCCCTGACCATGAGGTGTCCCGACTCCAGCTTCTGGTACTTGCGTCGCAGCGGAGAAGATGAAGTCATCGGGAGATAGTGTCCTGCGGGCAGGTGTTGGAGAGGTCACCCCGCGTGTGAAGAACTTAGCCAGCTGCCTGTGCTACCATTCCGCAGCGGCACGCGTGTGCCGAGGGCACCGGGCCTGGCCTCCGCTGGCGTGGTCACCCAGTGCGACCGCCATAGGGGCGCCCGGCGTCCATCCAGAGCGCGAAGGGGAAGAGGCTGTAGAAAGGGCCCCGGCGGCCGGAGCAGCTCCAGGCTCCAGATCAAGCTCCCTTTGCCCCACTGTACCTTGCACAAGCTGCGCTTCAGCTCCAAGAGGCCCAACACTTTCCTTTAGACCCAGACACCCACTGAATAAAACTCCAGAGAATCCTTCACGCACACACCCCTCCTCCCAAAGAGAGAGCTCCAGCTTGTCTCTCCCCCTCAGGAATGAAGGCACAGTCCAACAAGAACAAGGTAAACTAGTGAGATTTTAAAAAAGATCTATTTTAAGTGCTCCTTTGTGTGTGTGTGTGTGTGTGTATGTATGTGTTCTCTGTGTGTGTTTTCATGTGCGTCCAAGTGCCAAAAGGGGGAAGAGGACAGTGTCACGTGGGATTGGCCTTTCAGATGGTTGCAAGCGGCCTGATGTGGGAGCTGGGAACGAAACACCATTCTGTAAGGGCCGTGTGGGCTCCTAACCACCGAGCCGTCTCTCAAGTCTCCAAGATAGTTTTAACCAGAACAAAAACAAAAATTCAAAACTCCTTCAAACTGGCTTTTAGCATTCTTTGGATAAACCAGGAAAGGCAATGTAAGAATGTAATGCTTGCTAGAATTAATCCCAATTAAAGCAGCATGAAACTATCCACGAGTGCATCTACATGGGAACTTCCAACAGATTGGAACTACGTTCCCAAATCACGTCTAAACTGCTTCCTGTGCACTGAGGCAGAGCTCAGGGACAGCACTGTTACCTGAATGATTTGCCAGAACCTGAGCCCTGGGCCTTGGCCACCTACCCTCAAAAGACCAAATAGAGTCAATAATGAAAAGCAAAGCAAAGCAATTTATTCAGTGTGGCCCCATTTTAAAAAAGAACAAACAAACACGCCCAGTGACCCTACCCCAAGTCCATCTTCAGGGTCCTGACGACGCAGATTTGGCTTTAAATAGCGGATAAGGGTATGTGTAGCTAAGCAATCTTGGTCAAGGTGTGGTCCTGCCAGTCCTCACTGTCTCAGCTCCTGTTTCTCCTGCTCGGTGGCCTGACAAGTTGTCAGAACTATGTGAAATTTCTTTGTGGGAGACAGCTTCCCTCCTGGCTGGCACCAGGCTTCATCCTTTTCCTCCTCCCCAGGTCCGCTGTTTCAGCAGCCTGACAGCTGAAGTCTGACAGTCTGGGATGCAGGCACAAGTCCGCTTAGATCGTCTTACCCCTGACAGAATGGTTACGGCACTTGTCATATGCATGAGGTCTAAGTTCCAGCCCCACCGCTGCGCAACAAGCACCAGCCAGATAAAACTTCATTTCTTTAAAAATATTTACCAGTGTATCATACAGAATACACCTTGAAGTTTTTCTTCAAAGTGATGGCTTGCATTTCCAAAACGAAGGCAGAGGGCAGGCAGGAGCTGAGAGCAGTTCCTCCTCTGGGGGAATCAGGCACCATGTCTCTTCCCTGTTCATCCTAGTGACTCAAGGCTACCCAAGGGAGCAGCCAGAGGTGCTGGTGAGGCAGTGCTAACCACAGGGGACTTGGCCACCAGGTTTCTCTCAACTATGTATTGCTTAGCTACAAAAAATAATAATAATAATAATAAAATAAAATAAAATAAAAAGAAAAGAAAAGAAAGAAAGAGAAATCAAGAACAGAATTGTGCTGGTTAGTTTTGTCAACTTGACACTAACTGGAATTGCCTGGGAAGGAGACTCAAGTGAGGAACTGCTTCCAGCAGATTGGCCTTTGGTTATGTCTATGCAGTTGGAGTGTCTAGTAGCCAGTTGTTCAGTCCAACACAGAGTGAGGCAGGGAATGGCTGTTGAGTGGGAAGATAGCCCAAGAAACATTGTATTTAGATTGTGGTCCTATAACATTTCAAAGTCTCTACAGTTATCGACACATTAACTGGTGTATCTGTAGACACCGCTTCTTTATAGGAATTCTTGTTCACAGTACATGTGTGAACGTGCACACACACACAGATAAGTGTGTGTGTGTGTGTGTGTGTGTGTGAGTGTGTGTGTGCGCAGGCCAGAATTTGGTGTCAGAGTCATTCTCCACTGATCTTCTCCGTATTTATTGAGGCAGGGTTTCCTACCCTATTATTAAAGTCACTAGCCAGTTTGCTCTGGGGACACACTGTCTCTGTCATCCCAGGTTGGAATCACAGGAGGCTGCCACACTCACTGACAGGGTCTGAGAATCAGAATCCCACTCCTCAAGCTTGTGGAGCAAGTTGCTTTAACCACTGAGCCTTCTCTCCAGCTGTCTCCCTTCTTTCCTCTCTCCCTTCTTCCTTTCTTTATACCCACCCTTTTCTTTGACTACTGAAGATGGAACCCAAAGCCTCTTACACACTAGGCAAGCACTCTAGCCAACTAAACTCTGTATTACAACACCAGAGTTAACAGTGCTATTTTTCTATGAATTCCAGTTAAATAGTGGACGGAATCTGTTTAATTTGTAAAAGATAAAGGTACTTTGTGTCTCTTCTCCTCTCAGGACTGCACTGCAGTACCTTCCCTGTACATGCTTGGACCTGGGTGTGCTAAGGCTAATGGGCAGTAAGTTACTTCAAAGAAAATGAGACGGATACTTTATTGCTCTAACTCAGAGCACAGTTAACACATTAGGGGTCGAACCCCCAAATGACCAAAGGCTAGAGCTGGGCGGGAGGGAGGGCAGAAAGTGCAATCAAGCTACAGTTACGTTTCTTCCCATACAGTTCTTTGAAGAAAAGCGAACATGTAACTCGAGACTGCAGATGTGATGGATGACTTCCTTTCTTGGACCATCAGCTCTTGTGCACATGCAGATGAGGTGCCCTTTTGGATAAGTGACCAAGTAGTGACCAGACTTTGCCTCTCCTGTGTTGGTAGCTCTGAGCCTTTCCCCAGCGACCCTGTCCACATGTCTGCCACCTGCCCAGGTTCAGATGAGCCACGCAGCACAGATCCTGGTGTGCCCTGAGCTGGGCCTCAGTCACATCAGCATGCCCAGTCACTCTCCCTCGCCCCTCGGCCTGCACCATACTGCCTTACAGGAGACTCTCCTGAAATGAGAGGCAGGGTTTTAAAACAGAAATCTTCTCGGCTAAGTTAATGCAATCAATTCAGCGTAGTGGCCTATGAGGTGGTTGCTTTCCTGCTGCACCCTGACAGAAAGCAGTCTGGAGGAGAGAGGTATCTATTTGGATGTAGAGTTTCAGAGGAACACAGTCTGTCTTGCTGGTGAAGACAGAGCAGCAGGACCACGAGACAGGCTTGACAGGAAGCAGAGAGGTCACAGCTCATCTGCACACAGGACTGGAGGGAAAGAACAGGAAGCCGGCCAGGCTGTAGAAGCATGACGCCCATCTCCATGACATGTTTCCTTCAGCAAGCCTCCCGGACAGGGCCACCAGCTAGGGACCACGTTTTCAGACTAATCAACTAGCACAGGACATTTCACATTCACAGCGTCACTCTAGAAATATTAAACTTAATTTTGTCCATTTTAGCAGGCCCAACACAAAGTACATTCTTCTGTATGTGCTGATGAGATGGATTCATAAAGCATTCTTAAATGAAGAAAGCATTTGGCACTTAGAGCAAGATTAATTCTTTGAATGTAGAAATTTCATGATGGCACTGGAGCTTTTGTTGTTGTTTGTATTTTTGTTTGTTTGGCTTTGTTGCTGTCGTTATTCCCATAGTTCCTGTACTCACTACAGCTTCTTTAATACCATGGGACCTGATGGTAAATGCTTGATAACCATTATGGAAATGAGTGAATTAATACATCTCACATCTAATGTTTTGAATTCTAGATTATTTTTATCTCAGAATAGAAATTTTTAAGTGCTTTGGGGCCAGTGAAGTAAAGCACTGTTTTTACCAAACCTGATGATCTGAGTTTGCTGTCAGGATCCACACGGTGGAAAGATAGAACCAGCTTCCACAAGTTGTCCTCTAGCCTGTCCATAGTTACATGCACGCGCGCACACACACAAATAGACATAATTTTTTAGAAAGTGGTTGTTTAAAAGGAGCAACAGCAAATACTGTCTTGCATTCATCTTGCTTATTACTTAAAGGATGTTGTTGCTGCAGGCTTAGAGGTTTGCTTTCTGTATTAAGCAGTTCTGGGAAGAGGGGCTGAAGAGATGGCTCCGCTAAAGTACATCCTGCTCATCAGGTGGCCAAGTTTGGTTCCTAACACCCGTGTCAGGCAGCTCACAACTGCCTGTAACACCAGCACCCAAGGGAGATTCAATGCCCTGTTCTGGACTCCATAGGCACCTGTACTCACATACAACTAGGAGAGAGAGAGTGGGAGAAAGATGTGTATTATCTGATCATAGTTAAGCATTGAATTCCTCCTTGAGAAAATAGGAGTGTTGTCTCTGACTCTGTGGGTATCCTAGTTTGTTTTCTGTTGCTGTGATAAACAATAATCAAAAGCAATTTGGGGAGGAAAGGGCTTTTGACTTACCCATTCCAATCACAGTCCATTTATGAGGGAAAACAAGGGAGGAATTGAAGCAGAGACCATGGAGAAATGTTGCTTACTGGTTTGCTGCCCATGACTTGCTTGGCTTGCTTTTTTATGCTACACAGGACCATGGGATGGCACTATGTAAAGGGGGATGGGCCTTCCCACATCAGTCATTGCTATAGAAAATGTCTCAGAGACTTGCCTACAAGCTATGTGATAGAAACAATCTCTCAATTACTGTTCCTTCTTCCCAGATGACTCTAGTGCATGTGAAGTTGGCAAGAAAAGACACGCACAGTGGTAAAGGGCTTAATGGGACACAGCCAGTTCTTCACGGTGATTCCTCCTCAATGGCACCTAGGAATCATGCATACAACAAGTCAGTATGTATGCCACTGCAGACAATTAGTCAAACTAAATGCTTTCTGTGTAACTAAAAATGCAGTGGACAATTTTGAAAATTATTAAAAAGATGAATTAATAGTAGCCCTGTCAAAATCTTGTACAGCATACATCAAATGCATTAATTTGGGGATGTGTAGAGTTCTCACCTAGTGTAGATGAAGTTCTGGGTTTGATCCTCAGCACTGCACAGCGTGGGTACGGTGATGTGTGCCTATGGTTTTAGAACTCCAGAAGTAGAGGCAGAAGAATCAAGAGTTAAACATCATCGTCTACTCTATGAGTTCCAGGACATAGTTACATGAGACTTTGTCTCAAAATAGATAAATAGGTAAGTAAAGCAAGAGCAGTATTTTCATATTGCCTTTTCTCATTGATAAAGACTGAGACAAGGTCTCTCACAAGCTAGCCAAAGTATCCTCCCAATGATCAGAACTTCTGTGTTACTGGTCTCTGTGTTGTTTGCAGTGGACGAGCTGATTGTGTTTAAGTAGGTTTGAGTGGAGTTTCCTCTTGCCATTTCACATGCTTCTGATCTATCATCAGCAGTTGTTCTTGTTCTTGGAAATAAAAATATAAAACCAACAATCCTTCAACATATATGATTCGGATATTAAGCCCAATGGATATCCATTTTTGCTAACACATATTCATGTATTTGTGAACATGGCCACACCTGTGAGTGTGCTCTGAGGAAAGTTCATGCACACTGCTGTGGGAAGAACTGCTGAGAGACCAAAGAATTAAAAATTAGGTTTTAGGGTTATTGGATTAAAGTTCAAAGCACAAGCCTGAACAAAGCCAGGCACTTGAGACCTGCCCTGCCAGCTGAGGGGAGGGACCAGCCTTATTGCATTCTTTTCCACCCACTAGAGATACTGTTGCCAAGAAACCAGTCCAGATCACCCCTCTTCCTTAGCAACAGCCAAATAAAGGAAGCCAAAACTGTTAATGGTTTTGGTGCCTTCCCACAGCCAATCCTTTAAAATGCAACATTCCCTTTTGTGTTTTAACCAATAGACACTTGCCAGGCAGGAATTCCCCTGCACTGTGCATGCTGGAAGGGACTGGGACCTATAAATCACTCTCAATCCTGACCTTGGGGCTCTCAGTTGGATTCCAATGCCTTGGTGTCTGTGAGAGCCCCAGTTCAAGCTGCGAATAAAGACCCTCGTGTATTTTGCAACAGACTCAACTCCTGGTGGTGTTTTGGAGGTCTCATCAATTGGGCACAACACTACCTCAACCCATTCCATGAAGAACTTAGAGCTGTACTCACTAAGAATGTAGTTTCACCCGCCAGGTACAGTGGCACACATCTATAATCCAGCACTCAGGGAGGCAGACGCAGATGGATCCCTGTGAGTTCATGGCCAGCCTGGTCTACAAAGTGAGTCCAGGACAGCCAGGGCTACAAAGAGAAACCCTGTCTAGAAAAACAAAAAAACCCAAACAAACAAAAAAGCAGTTTGCCTTCACTAAGATACAGGAGCTGGCAATACATGTTTTTACTCCATAGATGTTTAGATGTTTAAAGAACTCCAGCCTTGTAATAAAATAAGGCTTTTCTGAGAGCAGTCGGCCTTCAGGGCTATGTAATAACTCACTTCTCAGGCATCCTAAAGTTACCCGTGCTGCAGACTTGTGAGAGGAGCATGGACAATCCACTGAACAACAGACAAACGTCCTTAAGTGCTTCCTCTAAAATAAGTCATTGGCTTCACCATGAAACAGATTTAAGGGAGTTATCCAAGTCATTACTCAGAAGTGATCTGATCACTGTCCAGAATGAGTGCTCTCCAGCCAGGCCCAGACTCCCTGCACAGAGAGTCAGTTTCTTGTCCCCTTTCGGGATGGTCAAGTGTCAAACTGGTATCCCAGCTTGTCCCCGGTAGATTGTTCTGCATTTTTACCATCAAAGAATACTTTCCACCAAATATGATATGTGACTTTACAACTCTGAAAACTGCAAAAACAGAAACAGAGACAGGAAGATCCCTGCATCTTACTAGCCTGGCAGCAGAGGCAAAGCAGTGAGCTCCAGGGTTGTGAAGAACCTTACTAAAAGGATGAGATGGAGCATGATCCAGTAAGGCACTCAGCTTCAACTTCTAGCCTCCACGCACACACATAAATGAACATGGAAACACACACATACATAATAACAGAATTAGCTGACCTGAGAGAACTGAATCCTGGCCTGGAGTCAGCGCATAAGTCAGTGTTAGTTCCTCTGCCACACCACTCTTTATCACAGACTGAGGGAAGATCAGCTGACCTCCACTAATGTGATCTCTGCTCATGTTTCCTGTCAGCTCTTCCTTGGAGTTTTTCTTTTTAACCCCCTCAAGCACTACAAATATTCACAGAAACACCATGCCATCATTCATCTTTAAGTTTGGCGAAGTTTGAAGAAATTATCTCAAGGAAACATCAAAAATTATTAACTCATAAACTGTTTTTTGAAGTAGAAATGGTAGGAAATTTTCTTGAAAGTTACACAAGTGTACAAAAATGTATACACTAAAGTGGTCAGTGTAGCACTGAACGGCAACGACACTCAGAACAGCCTAACTTCTGTTAACATACTACACTAATAACATAGGCACATATGTGTGTATGCATGTTTCTGTACGGTGCATAACGAGTGATGGAGAAGTGCCCTAGAGATGGGTTAAGTGGGAATAAGCAAACTGCTGAGCCTATTTGGTAGATGTCAAGTGCTCGCTCTCTCTCTCTCTCTCTCTCTCTCTCTCTCTCTCTCTGTGTGTGTGTGTGTGTGTGTCTATCTCTCTGTCTCTCTCCCTCATATCTTTTAATAAATGTTTTTTTTAATAAACAAAATTATGTTTGCAAAATTGGCCTTGCTTTGTTTGGTATCAGATGCTCCTGAGTTAAAATTGGGATTTCTTGTGGTAGCTTAAGAGGAAGTATAGAGTATCTATACTTCCAACTTTGCAACCCCAAAATAAGTCAATCGTGAGACTGATTTCTTCAGATTGGTTTGAATATATTAAGGAAAGATGAAACAGAGTGCTTGGCAGAGAGCATAGTATGATGCCCTCGATAAAGCTGATGCTCATGTTTGTCACTAACAGTGAAACCACAGGGGAAAGAGTGTCCCCAAAGCACCAGTCTCAGTGCCACAATGCTTTGATTAATAAAGACACTGTAATACCTAATGTTATTGTGATTAACATTAATAGCAGTAACAGAACAAAAAATTATTCGGTTGTAGGTTACCCAAAGTCATAGCAACAGAATTAAATCCAAGAAGTGATTAATTTTGTGAGTGAGATTTTTCTGATACTCACATCCTGCGCTACTCAGACTTACAGTGGTATAGCACAATATTCTCGAAAGTAACAAAAAAGATAAGCAACTTTGTACACGAGGCAAGTTTAGTTTAGTTTAGTTTAGTTTAGTTTAGTTTAGTTTAGTTTAGTTTAGTTTAGTTTGGTTTGGTTTAGTTTAGTTTAGTTTAGTTTCTAAACACAAATCCAACACGACCACACACAAGCATCCTGGGCATCTCAGGAAAAGAAATGTTAAGCATGCAACAGGGACATAAAAGTGAGATAGTATCTTTAAAAATAATCCTGGCAAGTAAGTGCACATCTCCATATTAGGCAGGAAGCCCGGTGTGACAGGGCCAGGACATTGCCCTAGGACACAATGACTGGATAAGACTTTTCAAAGTGGATGTTCACCCTCAAGATGGTGACACCATTGTGTCATTTGGTGTGAACATTTCAAAATGTTATGGGTTTTACAGCTCTTGGTGCTCAGACCTAACGGGGACCTGACCAGTGTAGGATAAGCACTGCACAACACAATGAACCTGAAAAATAATGAATGAAGGGGAAGGTTATTGTGGCCATCAGAGCAATCAAAGAAGCATATGTCAAGTATACATGTATTAGCTAAGAAATCATGGCTGACAGTTTGTATGTCTCAGTGAGGTGAGGGTGAGAGGTTTCTGTGGACACAGAGTAAATTGGTTGTCTTGAGGAAATTATGTGCCTGGGCAGGGGGGTGAGGTTGCTTTCTCGGTACAACTTTAGATAAAGAAGAGACTTGCTTTATGGAGAAGCATTCTTTTCTCATGTAAATCAAACAACAACACAAAAGTCTATGTTTTCCAATCACCATCCATCAGCTCCTGGCCGGAACCATTATTCATATAAAGTAGAAAGTGGAAATGGAAGCCATCTCCTCTGAGACGGACAAGGAAACTTCTGACTCGATAAAGGCCAGAGATGTATTGTTTAAAGCTTCAGTTCTCCTAGCACAGAGCTTCAAGCAAGAACAGAGCCTTGGCTGTGAGGGAGCCATGTAGAACCTTGCAGCAGGGAACGTTTAAACAAGGGAAGTGTGGTGGGAACTTACCAATGATTCTCCCTCTACAGCCAGAGCCTTGAAACTTACCTCTACGTTCATAAGCCAGGGCATAGTATCAGCATGGGCTATATCAAAGATGGAGGCATTCTAAACACTCTGACATGCAGTTAAAGACACACTCGGTGGCGGCTCCACTTGGCTTTGTGCAGCCGGCAAGCTGTTGAGCTGTTATCAGAAGCTTCAACATGCTCTGCCATGTTGTCTTCCCAGAACAGAAACCCATGCTCCAATCTCAAGCTTTACCATAGCGTGCTGAAAGCAAAGTGGAACAAAGACTAACAGCCGCTGTGAGAGCCATGCCTGTGTAGTGCAGCTGAAAACATTAGACACCGCCCACAAGTGCCCAATGACAACTTGCTCTGTGAACTCAGTGTAAGAAGCTCTGAGTTCTAATAATCTTCTAACAGAACTGGTTGGAAGGTGGAAATCTGGATCCACAATACAGCGAGATTTTCAATGTACCAAACACTCATGATCAAAGAAAGTCTCCTCTGTGTGTAGGGGGAGCTTATGCCCCAACAGCAGGACCTCAGGGCATGGGCATTCATTCTCTTCCCACAGGAAAGACAATACTAGTGTTAAGTAAATTAGGTTTGTCGTGCTCTTGTTGGAACAAGATAGTGTGATGGCTCACCAAAAGGGCTGTGTATAAGAGGACATTCATGAAGAGTAAATACTTCACGTTCTTTACAAAGTTTTAGTTAAGAAAGATTGAATTTTGTCAGGGACAAAGGGTCATATACTTGGTCACCCTAGACAGCCTAAAACAAGGAGCCAAATGAAAAAAAAGTCAAAATGCAAAGCACAAAATGAAGAAGAAAAAGTACAACACAAAAGAAGGAAATTGGAGGTAGCTGGAAGCAAGATATAGCTTCTAATGTTTATAGCCATGGCCAACAGAAAACTCAACATTTCAATATTTCAAAATAGGGGAAGGTAGACACACACACTCTCTCTCTCTCTCTCTCTCTCTCTCTCTCTCTCTCTCTCTCTTTCTTCCTCTCTCTCTGCAGCCAGCGCTGTCCTAGATTCACTATGTGGCTCAGGGTGACCTCCAACTCACAGAAACCCTCTGGTCCCAACCTCCCTTTCCAAATGCTGGGATTGCATGCTTGGCCCAGATAGGATTTCGAATGCCCTCAACGCAAAGAAATGAAAAATGTTCCACGTGTCTGAGGTGAAGGATATGCCCACAATCCCCACACGAGATGTCACAGCTTACATGTACACCTGTTCTACTGTTATTTGTCTATTAAAATATACCTGAAAAAGAGGGGTAACAAAATACTTTGTGTATAGTGCATGCAAGCGTACATGTTCATGTGTTTGTACACAAGCATGTGGATGCCAGAGGTCTGAATCAGGCATGATCCTCAGATTTAGCTCCACTTTTGTTTTTTGTTTTTTTTGTTTTGTTTTGTTTTGTTTTGGTGGTAGGGTCTTTCACTGAAGTAGGATGATAATGACATAGGATCTCTCAGTAACCAGTTGGCTATGCTGATTGACCAATGAGCTGTGCTTGTCTCTACCTTTCCAGGACCAGGATTACATATTCACAGTGCTTCTGGCTTTTATGTAATCACTGGGGATCCAAACTCAGATCTTCTTCATGTATGAGTTGCCAGCACTTTACTGACAGAGCCAGCTTTCTTGCCTCCCCCTAAATATTTTAAAAACTACAACACTCACATCATGAAAAGGACCAGTATATGTAAAGATGAGCTGGAAAATGTCAGAAGAGGGGAGGGCCCAGAGGAATAATTGACAAGTGAGAATAAACAATCCTCCAGGAAAAAAAACAAAATATCCACAAGCATGTACAGTTTGGTTTAATTAAACAGAAAATGAAGAGATGTGTGATAAAAAGGTTTATGATGAAAGCATGACAAAGTGAAATTCTTTATGAAGTAAAACTACAGTAAGATTTCATACGTAAGTGTGCAGGTGACTTAAGTACCCGAGAGCACAGAATACTGTCATGACTGAAGGGAAGCTGCTGTGTTCATTTCCAGTGGACTAGCAGAGTTAGCATCTCCCAAAATTACAAGTGAATTTACTCTTTGCCCTAGCAATTTCATTCCTGGCAATTCACCTTTCGAGCACAGCATCAGATGTTCAGAACAATTTTCACAGGCATGATGGAGGTGCTATTTTTCATCCTAAACTACTGCTTAGGATTTCTCTTTCTGCAGGTGACTACAAACTACAGTCTTTCACACAGGGAATATGTACAGTCCTGGAAATAAGAGACGCACTCTGCCCATTGTGCAATGGATTTACTGAAACTTTACAGTGCTTATGTTAATGCAATAAGTGAATATTTATGTATAACAGGAATAAAATGCAAATTCATATTTACTTACACTATAAGATGCATACACAAAGCAAATAAATGCAATTTTTTTGTAGGGGCCAAAGATATAATAAGATGGGCAGAGGTAAGAATGAATCAGCCCAGGCTGCTCTGGGATGCGATTTAATCAAGGAATCCAGGATGAACTTAAACATCTGAATGCTGGAGTTGAAGGTGTTCAGCTTTCAAGCCTATAGCTTGCAGATCCGATTCTGAGCTGTGTGTGTGTTGTGTTATGCGGCATTTCATCAACAGAACCACAACCACAACTCCTGGAGATTCCAAAATACATTTTCCAACAAATATTTACTTGTGCAACACTCAAATATTACTCATTAAGAATTAAAGTTAATTTGGGAAAGAGCATTGTAGAGGCAAAGCAAAGTTCCTGCTGCCCACGTCACTGTCTCTTCCTAAAAACAAGGTTTTCTTGATGTATTCATCTGCCAGCTGTCACCACCTCATCTGCACATTATGAGGCCGACAAATGTCACATCATTTTACACATGCTGCTTATTGTAATGAACCAAGCCATGCATGGCTTCTGCTTTTTACTTTAGCTGGACTTATCTGCATCTGTTCCTTTCATGGGCAAGGCTGCAGTCTGCTTTTCTACTTGAGTCTGCAGAGAATGGTAAAATTGTGTTCACTAAATGCCTGTTATATAATCACACACACACACACACACACACACACACACACACACACACACACCACCACCACCACCACCAACAACAACAACAAACCAGCACCACCACCAACAAAAGAAACCCATCAGTGCTAGTTACTTTCATAATTTTAATTGTCCATCAATCCTCCTTAAAGAAAGATGAGCAATTGGTGTGAGCGTGTGGATATATGTGGCCTGGGGCAAGCTTCAGCACCCAGGTGGGACAGAAGGTGGCAGCCTGTCCTAAGAGCAGCTGGAAGTGGGTTAAGCCTGCAACCCAGGGAAAATACAGGCTTGTTTCTAAATCAAGAGAAATTTCCCAGAGGCAAGCCCATTCTGGGCCCACCAGTCCAGGCTGAATTCTGAGTCCCCCATTGTCCTCCTTGCTAATGATACAGGCTGCCCATTTCCTTAACAAGCCGGGTTTGTTCACTGGAAAATGTAACAAATAATTTCAAGGTTATGTCACTCTTGGCAAGGCCTGAACTGCTGGTAGAAAAAGGAAGTTTTCAGAGCAAGGCAGAGACTGAAATCTTGTTTGTAACCAACAGCCTAAAATCTGCTGTGGAGCCTTGCTATTCAAATTTATAGGATTCGGGGGACGGCAGTCAGGGAATGCCAGCTGGACTTTCAAAGGACATATGTTAGAGACAAACTCCCTTAAATTCTGCTCTATCAGTGAGGGAAGAGCTTTGAAACACACGGAGTGCTTAGATTTGCTCCAGGAAAGGTTTGCAGGTACAGAGTTGGGCTGCCTTTCTTCTGCTCACAGCTGCCTCTGATCACTTGGAGATGCTATTTGCATGGAAATTCATGGGCCTTCCTTCTCCATGCCTTCTGCTGTGATGTCAATCTAGCAACAATTGTGGACTGTCACTAGACAAGCAAAGAGACTGGCATTAAAGGAAAACTGAAACTCCAGTTGCAGCCGGCTTTTTGTTAAACAGGGCAGTCTTGCCCATGGATGATTACTAATACTTTCAGGCCCAGTTTTATGGCGAAACATGTTGAAACACGTTCTTCTGTGCTTTGGAAAAAGCAGAGAGCATTTCATGCCCTCACTGAGGAGGCTGGCTGCCTAAAAAGAGCCCAGCAAGCACTGAGCTTTAAAGGATGAGGATTTATCCAGGCTAGGAGGTGGCTTAGCTATAGAGTGCTAGCTGTCCAAGCATGAGAACTCCAGAACCCATGTAGAAAAAAAAAGCCCGACACAGTAATGCTTAATCCCAGCTCTTAGGAGACAAAGACAGACAGATGGAGAGACAGATGGATATATGGACAGGTAGATAGGGCTCCACGGCCAGCTCACCTATCTCGTTCCAAACTCAGTGAGAGACCCTGTCTCAGGGAAACTGGGTGGGCGGCGCCTGAGGAGCCACCTAAGGCTGCCCTCTGTCCTGAGGGCATATCTGAGCAAGTACACAGTCAGCCGCATATACATGTGCTCCCACATGGACACATATGCACACATCTGTGCAAAATCAACCAATTAATTAAAGACATGAAATTGATGTGCACTACGAGAGCCCCCACGGAAGTTTGCACACCCACTCAGCCTGTGCACAGGAGCCATTTCTACGAAGCTCCAGCTTTGCTCCCTTGCACAGCCACCGCTATTTAGCCACACGTGTGACTCATTCTCGGCTCACTCCATGGCCGGCAGCAGCCACTTTCCAAGGCTCTTTCCAGTGTATAAAACCATGCTATAATCTATAATGTTCAAAATATGATTGTATATGCTTTAGATTAAAATGTCCTGAAAACTTTAAAACAACTTCTGCTTCTAGCGTACTCTGTATTTCAGCATTTCTGTCTTAATTGCAGGGACGCTTGCCAACAATAACATTTAGCATGCAAGGATTCCAGTAACTCTTAAAGGACATGTGACCTCCATTAGCTAGAGAAGATTTTCTTTCTGATGATACTTTCATTTACGTATTACTTTAAGCCAAGGTGGGAGGAATATTACACTCTCTTATTCAGTCTTGGTGAGAAACAAGGAGAGGCAAATCCCTGTCTAAGAGGAGTCACAGACATTGTCATGACTTCCCTTGACTCTCCTGTTGTTCTGGAATGAATCTCAAGTCGTGCTGCGCTCAGAAAGAGTCACCACAGAAACAGGAAAGAAAACTTGACAGCCCCGTTTTTGTTTTTACTTGTGTCTTCATTTATGATTTTGATTTTTTTGAGAGTGGCCCTACGTACCCTTGACAGGCCTGAGATTCACTTCGTAAACCAGGCTGGCCTCGAACTTATAGAGACGTGCTTGCTCACCTTTTCTGGCTTGTCTGTTTGTTTTGAGTCTTGGTATTTTACACACGCTCACACACATTTGCTGTTATTACACAATAGAACACAGCTTTATCAAAGGGTATCTTCTGCCTACAATGTGAATATGAAATTTGACATGCATAACACGAGCCTTAGATACTTTAAAAGCTATGTGATCAAATTCATATGCCGCTAACCTTTACCACATAAAATGTTATAACATATAAACACACAGTATAAGAAGCAACAGAATGTACGTGTCAGGACACTCTCCTGACTAGCCACATCATGGTAAAGCAGTAAAGCTGTTATCTTCCAAAAGAGGAGAGGAGCGTGCAAGTGTGTGCATGCCCATACACACCATCTGCACGTGCCTCTGTGCTATGAAAATACGCACGAGGGTATGCGGGCCTGTGCGCGGGCCTCTGTACATATGAAAACATACACGCACTCAGAAGAAGAGAGGAAGCCATTACAGTGTAGAAACTGAGAGACGGCGCCTTGGAACCAACCAAGTGACACCATAATTAACATTTATAGGCACATATATACATATGTGCACATATATGCATTATATATGTTAATATAATACACACAGATGTATATTTGTGGGCGGGAACACACGTTTTTAAATATAAACTGCAACCTTTTCACTCTGCATGTGTATGTTTTTTGGGCTAACCATTTGGTACTAGATAACCAGTCGGTATGTTCTTCCCCAGGAAGGACTGTTTCTCCCACTTACAGCATTCCTAAATTGCCTGCAGTTCTGTCTACACTTGAGGCCTGTGAGCTTTCCTCATCTGAATATTAACATGTCTACCAGTGCTCTCCTTCTTTATGTCACGTTTAGGCAGCCACATAGTTGAGACCTTATTGGTGTAGCCTTTCTGGCATTTTTGGGACACACAATCTCACATCAACCTTTCTGTTCCTCTGGCTCTTGGAACCTTACCATTGGTTGTGGTTTTCTGAAATTATCTCCATTAGTTAAAAAGAAAAGTTTTTATTTATTTATTCATTCATTTAGTTAGTTAGTTTTGATGAGGGGCAAGAATTACACTTAACTGTGGGTATAAAGACAACTATTTAGAATGTAGTAGTTGTAGGTTTTCCTCCAAGATTCATGACTTCTCTAGCCCTGGGTAGTTGGCCAGGTTTTTAGTACCGGCATAATCCCTCATGTTAAGCGGGCCTTAAATATAATTAGGGAGATATTGGTAGCCACTGAGGTATGTGTGCCATAGCCTTTGGGATTGTCATGCTATATATATTGTACTGTAATTGTTGTGGTTCATAGATATCATATCTATGTAAAGGGTAAGAAAAGTCTTTCCCATGAAAATTGGCATGCTGCCCTCTGGCACCATCAGAGCCAGTTCTCACAGAGAAAGCTTTCAGAGCAGATCCAGTGCAAGCCCTCTAGGCACTGTGTCTGGAGTACTTGAGTCTTCATCAATAAAGACTTACTTTGCACATCTGGGTTCAACCAACAGCATCAGCAATAGTCTATCAAGTCTGGAAAGGCTCCTGAACAACCTGATCAACTTAAAAAAGGTCTTTTCATGACCAGTGTTGGGGTATTTGTTGCTTTCAAGGGAAGCTTTGTCAGCCCAGATAGGATACTTTCCCTTAAACTATATATGTAGACACCAACTTACATATCTTATAGGTATTTTTAGGTAGATAGCTAATACTACGATTCCTCATGACTTCTTCAAACATCCTTACTGTTTATTTACTATCCTCCCAACTTATCCCACACTTATCTCCCTCCTCCTCCTTAATCCGAGCCTCTTCTCATTTTCTCCATGGGTGTGAGGACAATATAGCAATAGTATCTATTACTATACTGATTGCTAGGTGATTCAGCTGATCTGTCTTTCTAGGTAAGTCTCTCCTGCCCTCACTGCCCCACATGGATCCTGCCTGAGGTGTTATGCTAAGTTGAAAAGGACAACTTACCCTGAGCAGATGAGGACTGGTCTTACATCAAGGATATAGTAGCAGCCATGTCACCTGCTAGGACCTCTAAATGAGTTCTCGAGGTGTTGTTTCTGAAGATCTGTTCAATTTATTTATTTATTTATTTATTTTTTAGATAGCCTTTTCATTTGCCTGGAACTTTTCTTTTCTTTTTTTTGGGAGGGTTTTTTTTTTTATTAATTACACTTTATTCATTTTGTATACCCCCATAAGCCCCTCCCTCCTCCCCTGCCGATCCCACCCTCCCTCCCCTTTCTGCATGCATGCCACTCCCCAAGTCCACTGATAGGGGAGGTTCTCCTCTTCTTTCTGATCTTAGTCTATCAGTTCTCATCAAAAGTGGCTGCATTGTCCTCTACTGTGGCCTGGTAAGGCTGCTCCCCCCTCAGGGGGAAGTGATCAACGAGCAGGACAATCAGATTATGTCAGAGGCAGTCCCTCTTCCCATTACTATGTAACCCACTTGGACACTGAACTGCCATGGGCTACACCTGTGCAGGGGTTCCAGGTCATCTCCACGAATAGTCCTTGGTTGGAGTATGAGTCTCTGGGAAGTTCCCTGTGTTCAAATTATCTTGTTCTGTTGCTCTGCTTGTGGAGTTCCCGTTCCCTCCAGCTCTTACTATTTCCCACTTCTTACATAAAATTCCATTCACTCTGCCCATCAGTTGGCCATCAGGCTCAGCATCTGCTTTGACAGTCTATACTGCAGAAGCTTTCAGAGGCCCTCTGTGGCAGGTTTCAAGGTTGTTTCCTGTTTTCTTCTGGCTTTCAGAGGCCCTCTGTAGCGGGTTCCGAGGTTGTTTCCTATTTTCGTTTTCTTCTGATGTCCATCCTCTTTGCCTTTCAGGATGGGGATTGAACATTTTAGTTAGGGTCCTCTCTTTTGCTTAGTTTGTTTAGATGTACAGCTTTTAGTGGGTTTATTCTATATTGTATGTTTATATGAGTGAGTATATACCGTGAGTGTCTTTTTGCTTCTGGGTCAACTCACTCAGGATGATCCTTTCCAGGTCCCACCATTTACCTGCAAATTTCATGATTTCCTTATTTTTCATTGGTGAGTAATACTCCATTGTATAGATGTACCACAGTTTCTGCATCCATTCTTCAGTTGAGGGGCATCTGGGCTGTTTCCAGCTTCTGGCTATTACAAATAAAGCTGCTACAACCATGGTTGAACAAATGTCCTTTTTGTGTACTTGCACCTCTTTTGGGTATATGCCTAGGAGTGGTATGGCTGGATCTTGAGGAAGCGCTATTCCTAGTTGTCTGAGAAAGCACCAGATTGATTTCCAGAGTGGTTGTACCAGTTTACATTCCCACCAGCAGTGGAGAAGGGTTCCCCTTTCTCCACAACCTCTCCAGCATGTGTTGTCCCTTGAGATTTTCATCTTGGCCATTCTGATGGGTGTAAGGTGAAATCTCAGGGTTGTTTTGATTTGCATTTCCCTAATGGCTAATGAGGTTGAGCATTTCTGTAAGTGCTTCTCTGCCATTCGATATTCCTCTGCAGAGAATTCTCTCTTTAGCTCTGTTCCCCATTTTTTAAGTGGATTACTTGGTTTGTTGCTTTTCAGCTTGTTTAGTTCTTTATATATATTGGATATGAGTCCTCTGTCAGATAAAGGGTTGGTGATGATTCTTTCCCAATCTGTAGGCTTTGTTTTGATGACGGTGTCCTTTGCTTTACAGAAGCTTTTCAATTTCATGAGGTCCCATTTATCGATTGTTGCTCTTAGAGCCTGTGCTGTTGGTGTTCTGTTCAGGAAGTTTTCTCCTGTACCAATGAGTTCTAGGGTATTCCCCACTTTTTTTTCTAGCCGATTTAATGTGTCTGGTTTTATGTTGAGGTCTTTGATCCACTTGGACTTCAGTTTTGTGCAGGGTGATAAGTATGGATCTATTTTCATTTTTCTACATGTAGACATCCAGTTGGACCAGCACCATTTGTTAAAGATGCTATCTTTTTTCCATTGTATGGTTTTGGCATCTTTGTCAAAAATCAGGTGTCCGTAAGTGTGTGGGTTTATTTCTGGGTCTTCTGTTCGATTCCATTGATCCACCATTCTGTTTCTATGCCAGTACCATGCAGTTTTTATAACTGTTGCTCTATAGTACAGCTTGAGATCAGGGATGGAGATACCTCCAGAAGATCTTTTATTGTAGAGGATTGTTTTAGCAATTCTCAGTTTCTTGTTATTCCATACGAAGATGAGAATTTTTCTTTCCAGGTCTGTAAAGAATTGTGTTGGCAATTTGATGGGAATTGCATTAAATCTGTAGATTGCTTTTGGTAAGATGGCCATTTTTACTATGTTAATCCTGCCAAGCCATGAGCATGGGAGATCTTTCCATCTTCTCATATCTTCCTCTAATTCTTTCTTCAGAGACTTGAAATTTTTTTCATACAAGTCTTTGACTTGCTTGGTTAGGGTTACGCCAAGGTACTTTATGTCATTTGTGGCTATTGTGAATGGTGTTGTTTCTCTAATTTCTTTCTCAGCCCTTTTGTCTTTTGTATACAGGAGTGCTACTGATTTTTTTGAGTCAATTTTGTATCCGGCCACTTTGCTGAAGGTGTTTATCAGCTGTAGGAGTTCCCTGGTAGTGTTTTTGGGGTCACTCATATATACTATCATATCATCTGCAAATAGTGATAATTTGACTTCTTCCTTTCCCATCTGTATCCCCTTGATCTCCTTCAACTGTCTTATTGCTCTAGCAAGGACTTCCAGCACTATGTTGAAGAGATATGGAGACAGTGGGCAGCCTTGTCTTGTCCCTGATTTCAGTGGGATTGCTTTAAGTTTCTCTCCGTTCAGTTTGATGTTGGCTATAGGCTTGCTGTATATCGCCTTTACTATGTTTAGATATGTGCCTTGTATCCCTGATCTCTCCAGTACTTTAAACATGAATGGATGTTGGATTTTGTCAAATGCTTTTTCAGCATCTAGGGAGATTATCATGTGGTTTTTTTCTTTCAGTTTGTTAATATGGTGGATCACATTGATGGATTTCCGTATATTGAACCACCCCTGCATACCTGGGATGAAGCCTACTTGGTCATAGTGGATAATATCTTTGATGTGTTCTTGGATTCGGTTTGCAAGTATTTTGTTAAGTATTTTTGCATCAATGTTCATAAGGGAGATTGGCCTGAAATTCTCTTTCTTTGTTGAGTCTTTGTGAGGTTTAGGTACCAAGGTGATTGTGGCTTCATAGAATGAGTTTGGTAATGTTCCTTCTGTTTCTATTTTGTGGAATAGTTTGAAGAGAATTGGAGTTAGCTCTTCTTTGAAGGTCTGGTAGAATTCTGCGCTGAAGCCATCTGGTCCTGGGCTTTTTTTGGATGGGAGACTTTTGATGACTGCTTCTATTTCTTTGGGGGATATAGGACTATTTAGTTGATTTACCTGGTCCTGATTCAGCTTTGGTAAGTCAAATCGATCAAGAAAATTGTCCATTTCATTTAGATTTTCAAATTTTGTGGCATATAGACTTTTGAAGTAAGTCCTAATGATTGTTTGGATTTCCTCAGTGTCTGTAGTTACGTCCCCCCTTTCATTTCTGATTTTGTTGATTTGGGTGGTGTCTCTCTGCCTTTTAGTTAGCTTGGCTAAGGGTTTGTCGATCTTGTTGATTTTCTCAAAGAACCAGCTCTTGGTTTCATTGATTCTTTGAATTGTTTTATTTGTTTCTAATTGATTGATTTCAGCCCTGAGTTTGATTATTTCCAGCTGTCTACTCCTTTTTGGTGTGTCTGCTTCTTCTTTTTCTAGGGTTTTTAAGTGGGCCATTAAGTTGCTTGAATGAGCTGTCTCGAATTTCTTCTTGAAGGCACTTAGTGCTATGAACTTTCCTCTTAGCACTGCTTTCATTGTGTCCCACAAGTTAGGGTATGTTGTGTCTTCATTTTCATTGAGTTCTAGAAAGGCTTTAATTTCTTTCTTTATTTCTTCCCTGACCCAGCTGTCATTTAGTAACAAGTTGTTCAGTTTCCATGAGTGTGTAGGCTTTTTGCTATTTCTGTTGTTGTTGAAGTCCAGCTTTATTCCATGGTGATCAGACAGGATACAAGGGATTATTTCAGTCTTCTTCTATCTGTTGAGGCTTGCTTTGTGACCAATTATATGGTCTATTTTGGAGAAGGTTCCATGAGGTGCTGAGAAGAAGGTAAATTCTTTTGTGTTTGGGTGTAAAGTTCTGTAGATGTCTGTGAGGTCCATTTGATTCATGACCTCTGTCAGAGATATTGTTTCTTTGTTTAATTTCTGTTTTGTTGACCTGTCCTTTGTTGAGAGTGGGGTGTTGAAGTCTCCCACTATTAATGTGTGGGGATCTATATGTGGTTTAAATTTTATCAATGTTTCTTTTACAAATGTGGGTGCTCTTGTATTTGGGGCATAGATGTTCAGGATTGTGATGTCTTCCTGGTGGAATTTTCCCTTGATGAGTATGAAGTGTCCTTCCTCATCTCTTTTTATTAATTTTGGTTGAAAGTCTATTTTATCAGATATTAGAATGGCTACTCCTGCTTGTTTCTTGGGTCCATTTGCTTGGAAAGTCATCTTCCAACCTTTTACCCTCAGGTAATGTCTATCTTTGTGTCTTAGGTGTGTTTCTTGTATGCAACAGATTGCTGGGTTTTGTTTACGTATCCATTCTGTTAATCTGTGTCTTTTTACTGGAGAGTTGAGTCCATTGATGTTGAGAGATATTAATGACCAGTGGCTGTTAGATCCTTTGATTTTGATGTTGGCTGTGTTCATAAGTTTGTGTGCTTGGTTGCTTTTTGTTTTGCTGTAGTAAGGTTAATTATTTCCTGTGTTTTCTTGACAGAAGCTAATTTTCTTGGGTTGTATTTTCCCTTCCAGTGTCTTCTGTAATGCTGGATTTGTGTGTAGGTATTGTTGAAATTTGTTTTTGTCATTGAATATCTTGTTTTCTCCATCTATGAGGACTGAGAGTTTTGCAGGGTATAGTAGCCTGGGTTGACATCTGTGTTCTCTTAGGGTCTGCATGATATCTGTCCAGGCCCTTCTGGCTTTCATAGTTTCTGTTGAAAAGTCAGGTGTGATTCTAATGGGTTTGCCATTATATGTTACTTGGCCTTTTTCCCTTGCAGCTTTTAGTATTTTTTCTTTGTTCTGTATACTTACTGTTTTGATTATTATGTGGCGGGAGGATTTTCTTTTCTGGTCAAATTTGTTGGGTGTTCTGTAGGCCTCATGTATCCTTATTGGCTTCTCCTTTAACTTGGGGAAATTTTCTTCAATGATTTTGTTGAAAATATTTTCTGGGCCTTGGAGAAGGGAGTCTTCTTTTTCCTCTATTCCTATTATTCTTAGGTTTTGTCTTTTCATATTGTCTTGGATTTCTTGGACGGTCTGTGTCAGGAATTTTTTGGATTTAACATTTTCTTTGACAGATACATCGATTTCTTCCATTGTATCTTCTACACCTGAGATTCTTTCTTCCATTTCTTGTATTCTGTTGGTTATGCTTACCTCTGTAGTTCCTGTTTTCTTCCCTAAATTTTTCCTCTCCATTATTTCCTCCATTTGTGTTTTCTTTAATTTTTCTAGTTCTATCTTCAGGTCTTGAGTTGTTTTGTTTACTTCCTTCACCTTTCTGCTTGTATTTTCCTCTTTTTCTTTTAGTTCCTTCAACTCTGTCTCTTTGATTTCTTTCAGTGATTTAATTATTTCTTCTCTGAAGGCCACAAGCTGTTTGGCTGCATCTTCCCGTATTTCTTCACGGATGGCCCTAATTTGCTTGTCTTTATCTTCCTCCATTTCTTTACGGATAGCCATGATCTGTTTGGTTTTATCTTCCTCTAATTCTTTACGTATTTTATCTGTTTCCTCTATTATTCTCTTCATCAACATAGATGTAAGGTCATCTTCTTGATTTTCTATTATGCTGCATTGTTCAGGGCTGTTCGCCCCTGGATGGCTGGGTTCTGGAGATGCCATATTGCTCTGTCTTTTGTTGGTTGAGCCTTTACGCTGACCTCTACCCATTGGGCTGATTTAGGTTTTGGCTGTTAGTTTCTGTGCTTCCTGGAGTCCTGAGGTAGGGAGTATCCCCTTGGCCGGAAGATGATTTTTCCTGAAGGAGTCCTTCTCTGCTTTTTGGTTATGGTCACTGTATGGCCAGTGTTTCTCCGGAGTTGCCACTGCTCACCTCAGGTTTATAGCCCTGAGTAGTAGCTGTGGTCTATGTTAGGCAGGGGGGGATCTCCTCTTACCCATAAAATTTCTCAAGACAGCTGCCCCACTGCTGGGTTTCTTGTTATAAATTTAGTGTGCTGCTGCTCACTAAATTTCCATGTACAGTCCTCTTGAAGAGACTGCTGATTCCCTAGCTGTGGGGTTTTCTCCCAACAGGGAAACTCAGTCTGTTATTCTGGAGCACACAGTTCTGTCCGGGAAAGTGGGAGGTGCACTCAGCAAGTCTCTGGGCCAAAGGCTGATTGCTCCGCTCTGGACCTGGAGAATGTGCACCTAGGTTGAGTTGGCTCCTGGGGGCACTGCTCTGGCCTGGAGGCTGGGTGCCTCACTCTGGACCAGAAGCTGTGTGTCTCTGTCTGGGATGGTGGCTGCAGGCACCGCTCTGGTCCAGACGCTGTGGGTGCAGCCCCCCTGAAGGATCAGGGATTCCCACAGTTTTGACAGTCCAGCCAGGGACAACTGGCCGATCCCTGGCACAGTATCTGAGGGCTGCTGTAATGGCTCTTCGGCTCCTGCAGGTCCGAGGATGCAGCTGTGTGTCCCAGTGCCCCAGGGGAACGCAACAATGGCGGCAGAGCACAGCGCTCCTGCCTGCATTAGAGCCTAGAGTCTGCGTGAGTCCAGGAAGTGTTTTGGTGCTGGGTGTCCTAAGCGTTAGAGCTGCTGACCCCCTCCGCTGGGGGTTTCCTCCTGCCAGAGACACGCAGTCTGGTGCCCTGGTGCCCTGGTGCCCACAGTTCTATCTGAGGCGGCGAATCTCGCGCGCAGGCAGGGCTCTGTGCAGACGCCTTTGTCCCGGCTCTGGGTCCGGGCTGGCTCCTGGGGCACCCGCGGAACCTGAGTCTTTTCCAGGGGATGTCTGGGTAACCTGGGGTCGGTCCCAATTGTTTCCTGCTCCGTGGGGTTATCTCTCGACTGGGAAATCCAGTCTATGGTGTTGTGGGCCCACAGTTCAGTCTGGGACCGTGACCAGATCGCACTGGCAGGTAGCTCTGGGCTGGCGACCAAGCGCCTGGTGGAACCGGGATCTCTTCCGCGGTTTAGCAGGGTGAGTTAAAGCTGATTGAATCCCCCACCGTGGGGTATCCTCTCACCTGTGAAACACAATCACTTGTGTTTTATGGCCGCGAGTTCTGATTGCTGGTCACTGTGCCAATCCTGCTGTGCTGCTCCTCAGAATGAGAGTCCTCCCGGCGCTGCCATCTTGCCCCGCCAACCTGCCTGGAACTTTTCAATTAGGCTATTTTGGGTAGCTGCGGAGCTCTTGAGATCCACCTACTAACTCTCCCTACCCCAGCACTAAGGTCACAAATGCACCACCCCAGTGTTTGCCATGGTTCTTGAGACTGAGCGCAGGTCTTTATGCTTGAAAGACAACTACTCTCATGACTTCATCATCATCCCCACCCTGACAACTTCTCCATTTCAAGATGCCTATGAAGTCTTGAAATTCATAGTTTATGACAGCTAGGGTTTTGACGGAGAGATAGAAACTAGAACTTTTCAAGGAAATGGAAGAGTTTTGAAAAGGACTATGTCTCAGATTGCTCTCTGTGGGTGTGTTCTCCTCCTCACCAGCCACTGTGCCCTGAGAAGAGGCAGAGAATTATGTGGAGGTCACCAAGGCATTTGAATCCAATTTTTTCTTACTAAGACAAGAAGTTCAAAATGAGTGACTGTGAGAGGTTTGACAATCTAGAATATATTCAACTTCAATCACAGAGTAAATCAGAACAAATGAGGAACAACTATAAAGCTAAAGACTGATAAGATTTGATAAGCAGACTACGTCTATGAGTATGAGTTCTATGTTTCACATGAATGGGCAAGTCTGGGCACTGACTTTGTGCCATGTTCTTTTCAAAGGATCTCACACACCTGTCCTCATAAAGATCCTCAGACAGATCGGGTGCAGGATGGTCAGGTCTCTGAATAGTACTGGGTACAGGATTTGGTAAGTGTGTAATGGGAGTCAGGTGGCCCCAGAGCCAACGGCCAGCCTCAAGAAGCCAGATGGCAAGTATGTACACTAACTAGGGGTGTTCTCACTTCCCTAAGCAGTCATCCTATACAATTCCACACTCATTCCCACCTCTCCCCTTTATTTTAAATTGCACCATATTTTGGACACACAGACACTGTTTTAACTGGTCTAGAGCGACGCAAGTAAACACATTTGTCCCAGGTTGCGTAATGATGACAGACTGAATAGTCTGTGCATGTCTACTCTGGAAAAGCCCTGAGTTTATCGGGTTACTTACAAAAACGTGGATCAGGGTTATAGGGCTAGTCACAGGAGTATGGATGAACGATTAGTTATAGGAACACGGGGTGAAGGGTTACAGGAATGTGGGTGAAGGACTTGTTACAAGACCCCAAATGGCTGAATCCTCTCAAAGCCCTGCCCCATCATGGATGACTTCCTCATTGATTCTGGCATCACGGAGTCCTCCGTAGTTAACCTTTTGCTTCCTATGCAATCTAGCATCTCCCAAGATTCTTTGAAGCTGGGAGAATGGGGTCAGAGAAGCAAAGACTGGAATCTTAGGTGAGGATCTGTCTTCCCCCTTCCTCCTTCTGCTAGGAATGGTTACCAGATCTTTAACTTCCTCTTAGACTTAACAGCCTTTGCATTATTCTGTCTATTTTGTTGTCATAGCTATCAGGTCAAGGTTCTCTCTACTCCAAGATGCTGATAGGATGCCTGAAGATTATCCATACTGCAGCATCTGATCTCTATAAATACTGGGATGTTTTTCTCCATTGTACTCCCTTAGGGATTGGACTTTGGAAGAAGAAAAGAATAAGGTATATGCTTTTACCACAATATGGTGGTAAAGAGGTAAGTTTGAAAAGTGACCAGAGGATATTTTAAATGTTATGAGAAATCTAAGAATATGAGAAGAAGAGCAGGGTAGAACCCAGTAGTCTCAGTCATGCCAACAAAGTACTGTAACTTCTGGGCTTTAACCTCAGGGAGGCACTTTCGGTTATACAGGTGGCATTTCTGATGATAGCTCTACTTGAATCAAGTTCTGTGCCCCCCAGGCAAATTATTTTTATTAATTTCATTTTTTGTGCATGTATGGCCATGTTTATATGTGTGACACATGTATGATTATGTACATGAAGCCAAGGTCATCCTCAAGTGTCATTTCTCTCCTACCATCATCTTATTTTAATAAAAGGTCTCTCACTGGTACCTTGGGCTTACCAATTCGGCTACAATGGCTGGCTAGTGAGGTCCGAGGATTCTCCTGGCTCTGCCTCCCTAACACTGGGATTACAGGTACATGCTGCCATCCTGGTTGTTATGTGAGACCAGGGGATTGAACTCAGGATCTCAGGCTTGTGAACCAATAACTGTACTGACTGAGCCATCTTCTTGACCTCTTTTCAGTAAATCTGTAACTGACTTTAGGCATTTCATCTCTTCTGATGTCCCAGCTTCTCTGTCAAATAAGATATATTATATGTATGTATATATATATATATATATATATATATATATATATATATATATGTGTGTGTGTGTGTGTGTGTGTGTGTGTGTGTGTGTGTGTGTGTATATATGTATGTGTGTATATATATATTAAAAATAGTTATTTGGTACAAATTATTACTATTATAAAAATAATTATTTAGTATCTAATAGGTGTGCCTTAGTTGCTAAGGTAATCTTTAAGCAAAGTGAAGGTGACTCTGATGTTTTGTTAGCTTCCATGAGGCTTGGTGTCCAGATCATGGCAGACTCCTGGCACCAAGGAATGGGTGTGTATGTTGGACTGACCAGCCCATGTCCCCTTCTCCTTACTTATATTTATAGTGACTTCTTTCATCTTAAGTCTAGTGTTCTAGCTGGAATTCCTCCTCCCTGGAGAGCACCATATCTAGAACAATTTCAGCATGGAAGGCAGTAGAAAAGCTGAGGTCCTGATGCCAATCTCTCTATTATCAAGAAGCCTCCTCTGTGTCTTTAGAAGCCTTTGAATGATACTTCCAGAAGAGGGTACATGGAGTAAGAGAGCAGAAAGAAAACTCCAGAAACAGCTCTGCTGTCCACTGTGGCTATCTTTCCCATTGGACCCAGAGAGGCAAGTTGTCACAGCCAGAAATGATCCTCCCCACGGATAGTAGAGGCTCACAACACCCAGATCCAGAATTTAGGAACACTCTGAGGGCTATTACTCCAGGACAGAGAAAATTCACAGGAATGTTAATCCAAATGTAACCAGTAGCATCAATGGAAAATAAATAGCCAGGACTTAGTCAAGGAAGCTAATGAGTGTCTGTTCATTATGCATTGAAATAGTCCTTGCTGGAGGCAGGAAGGAGACTCCTAAAACTTAGGATATGACAAAACTCAAAAGGTTCTTGAAGCTCCTGAAACAGACATTATTCACAAGCCCCATCCCTGAGGCTGCATGATCAATAAGAATAACTGAAAAAAATGAGAAACTGTTAGAAATGTCTAGAAGTTGTGGTAGGAGCACCAGGAACTAGATTTTCTGGGATGGGATTGGCAGGGATGTGTCTGCCTTTGAGTCATACATTCTCTGAAAGTAACCCCTTCCTTTATTTGCAACACTCCTACAAGGACCCCGGGAAAACTCACAGTTCGCTAACTCATCTTGAGGTGGAATGTCGTATCTAGTGGGAGTAGACACATCTGGTCACAGCTGCCCAGGAAAGTCACACAACATATGCTGAAAGGGAACTCAATGTGAACAAAGCAAAAGAGCTACCCTGAACTCAAAGTCTCATCTTAGAATTCCTTGGAATACTGAAATACTGGACAGTATTGTACATCAAGAGCCTACAAAGTCAGGTGACACATAAAACCATGCCAGATGACAGTGAGATGGAATGGTCAGATCAAAACTAGGGAGGAAATATAGCAAGAGCGGACTCTGCCATGGTGATTGTGGACAGAATGCAGGGTAAAGCACAGAGGTCGTGCCTCATCACACGGATATGGAACCAAGGCTCTAAACACCAGAGAACTGTATGGATAATGGTCAGTGAGCTCGCAGAAGAAGACAGAAATGCTGACACCATAAGTGCTCACATGTAAAGATCAAAGGCAAAAAGAATCACCCTCAAATGAAAACAAAGTCAAATGAGATCAATCAGAACGCAGTGCCGTGGATGAAGGGCCTGTGCAGCAGCATAGACGAGCCACGTGAACAGTTTGCCATAAGGCTAAACTGTCGTGCACACTGCCACATCAACATTCCACTCCAAAGCAAAGGCCCCAAATATATCAACATGTGGATCTGTCTGAAACAGGTACTTAGCAAATGTCATGCAATATCCCACAGTGGCTCAAAACTGGAAACAATCCCATCTGTCAATTGCACGACGCTTGATAAATCTGTAGTATCTTCATGCCATTACTGAGTACACATGATGGGGGATGAAGAGCAGGCACACACTGCCACAGCAGAGAGAGCCTCTCTGTGACAGAGCAAAGCAGCAGAGCCACAGCTGATGAGATAGCACCCCGAGCTGTTGGGGCGGGGTGTGTGTGTGCTCCAGGCCGCTGCAGCGATAGCAGCCTTCCCCCAAGCTGTGGCAGCCTGTCCCCAAGCCATGGTGGCCTGCTGCTTCCTCCAAGCTGCCCCCACTGCCTCACCAGCCTGCAGCCTGCCACCCCTCCCCCACCAGCCGTGCAAACACCCTTGCCCCCAAGAGCCATGGTAGCCCTTGAGCAGCAGGCTACTAAACCTTCAAGTGGCACCTGCCAGCCTTTCCTTCCTTCCTCAGGGCAGTCAGCTCCTCCTTCCTGCCCTGGGGATGTAGAGACAAAATGGCGGCTACTGCAAGTGCCTCAGCGGAGCCGTCCATTGTGAATCTTCCCGCCTCAGCTGACTGCTGTGGGAACTGACACCTTTCCTGCCTCAGAATGTCTACCGCCACCATGGGAGCTGTTCATGATGACAACAACCTTTGTGGCTTCATCCCAATGTCTTCACAGTGGACTCTTCATACAGTTTATAACCTCTCAAGGCAGAGAAGTAGCCAGACCCCTGCCTGAGGGAACTCCAGAAGCCCAGCTCCTCCTCCGGACCTCTGTAACTGTCATATCCAGCCCCTTAGTAATTCGAGGTGAAAAGTCTGGACAAAACCCCACCAATCCTTGAGCAGGAGAACTGACCAATCCCTGAGCTTCCCACAAAAACCCACCAATCCCTGAGCAGCAGAACCAACCAATCCCTGAACAGAAAAGCCCACTAATCTCTGAGCTCCCCAAACTCAGGATTTGAAATCCAAACCAATCCACACTCTGGAAATTCCTGCTCCAGAAAGCTCTTCCCCCTAAGAACTCCTGTATGCAGGCCACGTATGCCCCAATTCCATGCTGCTTTCTCCTGAGAGCAGAGGCACCCACCCCTGGATCCATCTCTCCACTCCTGGGTACATCTCTCCAATAAATCTCTTTTACAAGATTTACTGCCTGGTGTAATTCTCTCATCAGAAGAAGCAATGGAGAAGGAAAAG
Source organism: Psammomys obesus (assembly GCF_907164565.1). NCBI lineage: Eukaryota > Metazoa > Chordata > Mammalia > Rodentia > Muridae > Psammomys > Psammomys obesus. Next base: position 2,192,344 of record NW_026596225.1, read on the forward strand.
AAAACAAACAAAAAAAAAAAAAAAACAACAACGAAGAAGATACAAAGAAGGAGTCAACTTCACGCTCCTAAGGCCTCAGCTCATCACGGGTTGGGGTGACCCTCCCCTAGGAAATGCAACAGCTGGAGGAGCAGTGGGGCTCAGCCTCCTAAGCTCTTCACCTCATAAGGGGTTGGTTAATCCTCCCCTGGGAGCTACAACATCTCTGCTGAAGAGGCCTCCTCTCAGAACTGTGTGGTTCCTGGGCTCCCGCACCTCAGGATATCCTCAGGACACTGTCCCACCTCAGAGATTGGATTCTTTCCTAGGCCACTCAGTTGTGAGTTTCCTGGACATCTTCCCACCTAATCAGGAAGCACCAGCAGCAATAACGACACACACAGCATGAAGGAAGCTCACAGTATTTTTCTGAGGGCTTGAGAAATGGCTGGCTTGTACTTTAGGACACCTGTGGCACAGCCATAAGGACATGAGCTCCAGCCCCAACATAGTAAAGCTGGGAGTGGGGCAAGAGAGATGGCTCAGCAGTTGAGATCACTTGTTACTCTTTCAGGGGATTCGAGTTCAGTTCCCAGGACCCACAGTGGTTGCCTTGCAACTAACTATAACTCCAGTTTCAGAGGATCTAACACTCTCTTCTGGACCCTCCAGACACCTGCACTCACTTGTACTTTCCATACATAATTTAAAATATGTAAAGGTCTTCCAGAATGAACCCCCAGGAAATCAGATCAAATTATCAATTCTATTCCCCACATAGGTCATTAGCAATGACTGTGACTAGGTGTTGGGGCAACCTGGCCAGGCTATACATGGAGGACAGATACTGTGAGGTTACACAGTCTCCCTCCCATGAGACACAAATCCTGTGGTAACAGAAACTGCCCCATGTGGTATTTAAGACTGTGTGTTTCTTCTACCTGATCTCTGGTTACTTACTCTTACCAAGCTGGGAGCTAACAACTTACACAGACACCTTAAATGTAGGGAGGAGGGACTTTTGCTGATTTTTAAAGCCAGAGACTTTACAAGGATAAATCATTTGATCTGGAACCAACCTGAGGCATAAAAGAAAAATGCTAAAACCCTATGTACTCCTAGGGGTACCTCGTGACATCAGCATCCATCTCTGATGCTGGCATATTATTAGGGCTCATATATGTTGAATACTCCACAGTGGAAGTTAAGATGAAGACACTTCCGGATGGAGGTGCAAAGCTTCAGCTCGAAGTTCTTCCCTTAGAAGCCATTTACTTTCTTGGAACTGTTTGATTCTGAGGCTTCCCAACTTCCTGTTCCTCATTCATCCATACCATGTATTTCTATTTCTGGTTTGTTCTTAATTATTTGTATTTAACAGCTTGACTTCCAAATGAAGAACTTACTAACTCATTAATGAATTGATAGTGAAAACATTGTTTTCCTTAAAATGAGCTAACAGTTTTTTAAACATTTATAAGAAATATAATTTGGTGTGTCTGTTGGAGTCCCATGTCAAAGAGGTGTCATAGAGAATGGTAACAAAAACAAAGATGCTAAAATAATTTACAATCTGGTTTCTCTTGCTCTGTGCAAGGGGATGTTAGATTGGGCACACAGTCTGTATAATTACTGCTGCAAACAATGTGGGTTGGTTCCCTGAGGGGAGGAAAGAGAGAGTAAATTGTTGGCACACCAAAATGTTAACAGTAGAGCCGCTGTTACCTGGCAAATATGAGTAGTGGAAATTCTGATTTATTTTCTATTTGAGAACCTTAGAAATATTATAACAAGCCTATACTTATTACAACAAATAAATTGAGAACTAACTAAAGATAAATCTCCTGAGGTATACACCTTTGACTTCTGTGAATTACTTAGAAATCCAATCTTGTTTATTGTTATTGCTATAAAGCAGACCCAAACTGTCCCTCCAAGTTGAACAGCACGTGTTCTCTCCCGTTTTGTTCACACACCCAGGAATAGCACACACAGGCCCACAACTGGCTCTCATCATACTGTACACACGTGCCTGGATGTAAGCCTATAAATGGTTCCCGTTACACTCAGTGTGTACCCCGATTCAGACCAACACTCATCTCTTCACGCCCTGTACACATGATACCTGAATACAGCCCATTCCCATCACACGGCACTCATACCTTAATATAGGCCCACCCCCAGCTCTTGTTAGGCTGCACACACGTGTCTGGATGTTGGCCTACACTTGCTCCCCTCACACTGAACATGTAAGACAAGAGTCTATTTCACCCTTGGCAGAATAAGGTTAGTACTCAAGTGTGGCAGCGACTAACGTACCAGCCATTAATGTTTTATCTTGGACAACTTAGTCAGGATTAAAAAAAAAGAAGAAGAAAGAAAGAAAGGAAGGAAGGAAGGAAGGAAGGAAGGAAGGAAGGAAGAAAAAAAAGAAAGGTAGAACAATAACAATAAAAGACTAAGCAACCTATTTTCTCCTCGTGTCACTGGCTCACAAGACAGCTCCCCATTTGTGCTAGCTGATGTATCTGAATTTCTCATGTCCACAGGACTAAATGGAAAATGTTGGCAACCTACCCCAGAAACACATTCAGCAGCAGTATATTGCCTTTTCAGCTTTTTCTATATGAAAACTCCACCAAATCTTGAATTTAACATTTTACTCATTAATTTTGATTACAGCAAAGTTGAATGGAAAAAAAAAACCAACTCTCAACTAATCGTTCCTTAATTAAGTCAGTGATTTGCCATTCAAGATGGATGTTAGATTTCTAGTCAGGTAGGGCTTAGCTTACAGTTACTGATTGAAGAAAAGTGAGACAGAATTGAGTTTCATAAATCAATGCAAAATAATAAAAAATTAAAGAGGAGAAGCAGTCCATCGATAGAAGTGCTCTAACAAAGGGGAGTTTGTTTTCTATTGATCAGCTGCTCTTCAATAATGCATCACCCCCCCCCCCAGCAGGCAGGGCTCACCGGGCTGCTATTGCAAGGCGTGGCTGGCTAGAACCTCATCAGTCTAGAGCTGCAATCATCCTGCTCCTCGAAGCTCTGCAGGCCTTTGACCACATGGTCACTGAGAGGTGGAAGCCAGTGAGCACCTGATGACCAGGGCGTCACAAAGTCACTGAAGTAGGAGTAGCCTGGGCTGCTGTTCTGAATATTGCCCTGTCATCTACATCAGCTCCAGACACTTCACAGGTTGGATAAGCGGAGGGACGTTATAACCCCTGGAATAACCTGCAGATGCTTTTCCGATGTGCAGTTATCAGGCATGGTGACACGCACTTAAAAATTAATTGTCATAGTTTTTTTAAATTTATTTTTAGTTTTTTATTTATTTTTACATCCCAAGAGTGCCCCCTCCCTCTTCTACTCCCAGTACCTCCTCCCTCTTTCCCCTTCCTCTCTCCTTTTCTCTCTAGAAAGGAGAGCTCCCTCCACCTGTATCAACCTTCCCCAGCACATACAGTCACACCAGGACAGAGCATCTCCTCATGCCCTGCCAGGGGGAAGTGATCCAAAAGCCAGCAAAGAGTGCATTTAGAGACAGCCCTCCCCCACCTCCACTTGCCAGGCAACCCATGTGAAGACCAAGCGGTTTTCCAGCTACAAGTGTGCAGGGGCCTAGGTCTAGATCATGCATGTCCCTAGTTCATGACTCTGAAAGCCCCATGGGACTGACTGGATTAGTTGTCTCTGTTGGTCTTCTTGTGAGGTTTCTGTCCCCTTCAGGTCCCTCCATCTTTTTCCTAACACTTCCAACCCCCCCCAGCTCTTGCTTGGCTGCAAGTCTCAGCATGTGCCCCAATCCACTGCTGGCTGAAGCCTCCCAGATGGTCCTGTTAGGCTCCTGTCTGAAAGCATAGCAGAACATCATTATTAGTGTCAGGGGCTGGTTCTCTATCTTGGGGTGGGTCTCAGGTTGGGTCAATTATTGGTTGGACTTTCCCTCGATCTTTGTTCCCTCTTTATCTCTGTACTTCTTGTAGGCAGGGTAATTTTTGGATCAAAGGTTTTGTCGGTGGGTTGTTGGTTCCCTCCTTCTACTGGTCTGTCTGGCTAGAGATGGTCACTTCAGTCTTCATACCCTCTCCCCTGTTAGTCTCAGCTAGAGTCACACCCATGTCCTCCCAGGAGTCCACCCTGTGGCAGGCCTCCAGCTTGACAAAGAGATGTCTCCCTCAGTTTCCCTTCTTGTTCCCAGCCCACTCATCCCACTCACCTCACCCGGTTCTCTCCACATCCAATCCCCACCCTTGTTTTCCTCCACATTCCATCTCCTGTCTAGTTCCCTCTCTTCATCCATTTCTTTTATTTCCCTTTCTGAGTGAAATTCCAGCACCCTCCTTTCGTCCTCCTTGACACTTAGCTTCTACGGGTCTGTGGATTGTAATATGGTTATCCTGTACTATAGGTCTAATATCTGCTTCTAGCTGAGTACATACCATGTGCATCTTTCTGGGTCTGAGTTACTTCACATAGGACAATTTTTTCTAGTTCCATCCATTTGCTTGCCAATTTCATGGTTTCTTTGTTTTTTAATAGTTGTGTAGTATTCCATTGAGTAAATGTACCACACTTCCTGTATCATTCTTCTGTTGAGGGACATCTAGGTTGTTCCCAGATTCTGGCTATTATGAATAAAGCTGCTATGAAAATAGTTGAGCAATGTCCTTGTACGGTGGAACATCTTTTGAGTGTATGCCAAGGAGTGGTATAGCTGGGCCTTCAGGTAGCATTAACTCCCAATTTTCTGAGAAAGTGCCAGGTTGATTTCCAGAGAGGCTGTACAATTTTTCACTCCCACCAACAATTGAGAAGTGTTCCCCTTTCTCCACATCCTCTCCAGCATGTGTTGTAACTTGACTTTTTGATCTTAGCTATTATGACTGGTGTAAGATGGAAGTCGTTTTGATTTTCGTTTCCCTGATAACTAAGGACACTGAACATTTCTTTAAGTGATTCTCAGCCATTCAAGATTTTGTTGTGAATTCTTGGTTTAACTCTGTACCCCATATTTAATTAAATTACTTGATTATTTGGTGTTTAATTTCTTAAGTTCTTTATGTATTTTAGATACTAGTCCTCTGTCTGATGTAAATTTGGTGAAAATCTTTTCCTAATCTGCTGCTATTTTCTTCTATTGACAGTGTCATTTGACTTACAGAAACTTCTCAGTTTCACGAGATCCCATTTATTAATTGTTGATCTTAGAGCCTGTGCCATTGGTGTTCTGTTCAGGAAGTTGTCTCCTATGCCAATGTGTTCTAGACTTTTCCCACTTTGTCTCCTAATAGATTTAGAGTCTCTGGTTTTCTGTCAAGGTCTTTGATCCACTTGGACTTGAGTTTTGTGTAGGATGGTAAATACAGGTCTACTTGCATTTTTCTACATCCAGACATCCAGTTAGACCAGCAGCATTCCTTTTCTTCTTCTTCTTCTTCTTCTTCTTCTTCTTCTTCTTCTTCTTCTTATTCTTATTCTTATTCTTATTCTTATTCTTATTCTTATTCTTATTCTTCTTTTCCATTGTATGGTTTTGGTTTCTTTGTCAAAAATCAAATGCCCATAGGAGTGTGGATTTATTTCTGGGTCTTCAATTCTATTCCATTGATCAACCTGTCTGTTTCTATGCCAGTAACATGCAGTTTTTATTACTATTGCTCTATAGTATAGCTTGAGATCAGGGATGTTGATACCACCAGAAATTCTTTTATTGTACAGAATTGTTTTGGCTATCCTGGGTCTTTAATTTTTCCAGTTAATGGTTGCTCTTTCTAGGTCTGTAAAAAATTGTGTGGGAATTTTGATGGTTATTGCATTGAGTCTGTAGATGGCATTTGGCAGGATGGCCATTTTCACTATGTTAATCTACTGATTAACGTGGTAGATCTCCCGAAAGATGGGAGATCTTTTCATCTTCTAAAATCATCTTCAATTTCTTCAAAGATTTGAAGTTTTTGTCATACAGGTCTTTCACTTGCGTGGTTAGAGTTACACCGAGGTACTTTATATTTTTTGTTGCTACTGTGAAGGGTGTTGAGTCCCTGATTTCTGTTCTACCCCTTTTGTCGCTTGAATAAGAAGGGCTACTGCCTTTTTAAAATTAATTTTGTATCCAGACACTTTGCTGAATGTATCAGCCATAAGAGTTCTCCAGTAGAATCTTGGGGGTCACTTATGTATACTATCATATCACCTGTGAATAGTGACTCTTTGACTTCTTCCCTTCCAATTTCTATCCACTGATCTCATTTACTTGCCTTTTTGTTCTAGCTAGAACTTCAAATACTGTATTGAAGAGATATGGTGAGAGTGGGCAGCCTTGTCTTATTCCTGATTTTAGTGGGGACACTTTAATTTTTTCTCCATTTAACTTGATGTTGGCTATTGGCTTGCTGTATATTGCCTTTATTGTGATTAGGAATGGGTCTTGAATCCCTTATCTCTCCAAGACTTTAAATATGAAGGGCTATTAGATTTTGTTAAAGGCCTTTTCAGCATCTAATGAGATGATCATGTGGGGTTTTTTTTCTTTCAGTTTGTTTATATGATGGATTATATTGATGGATTTTCATATGTTGAACCATCCCTACATTCATGGATGAAGCCTACTTGATTGTGGTGGATATTTTTTATGTGTTTTTAGATTTGGTTTGTAAGTATTTTATTGAGAATTTTTGCATAAATGTTCATAAAGGAGATTGGTCTGAAATTTTCTTTCTTTGCTGAGTCTTTGTGTGGTTTAGGTATCAGGGTGACTGAGGCCTTATCGAAAGAGTTTGGCAATGTTCCTTCTGTTTCTAATTTGTGGGGAAGTTTGAGGAGTACTGTTATTAGTTCTTCTTTGAAAGTCGGGTAGAATTCTGTGTTAAAACCATCTGGCCCAGGACTCTTTTTGCTTGGGAGGCTTTTGATGACTGCTTCTATTTCTTTGGATGCTAGAGGTTTCTTTAAATTGTTAACTTGATCTTGATTTAAGTTTGATAAGTGGTATCTATCAAGAAAATCATCCATTTTATTTGTTTTCCAATTTTGTGTCCTACAGATTTTTGAAATATGACATAATGATTCTTTGGATTTCCTCAGTGTCTGTTGTTACATCTCCCTTTCCCTTTCTGAATTTTATTAATTTGGATATTCTCCCTTTGTATTTTAGTTAGTTTGGATAAGGGTTTGTCCATCTTGTTGATTTTCTCAAAAAAGCAGCTCTTGGTTTTTCTGTATTGTTCTCTGTTTCTAGGTTATTGATTTCAGCCCTGTGTTTTATTATTTCCTGCTGTCTACTCCTCTTGAGTGTGTTTACTTCCTTTTTTCTATAGCTTTCAGGTGAGCTCTTAAGTTGCTAGTGTGAGCTCTCTCCACTTTCTTTATCAAGACATTTAACACTATGAATTCTCCTCTTAGCACTGCTTTAGTTGTGCCCCATAAATTTGGATATGTTGTGCCTTCATTTTCATTAGATTCTTTAATTTATTTCTTTCTTTCCTCCCTGACTCAGTGGTCATTAAGCGGAGAGTTGTTCAGTTTCCAGGAGTTTGTAGGCATTATATTGTTTCTGTTGTTGTTGAAGTTTAACTTTAATCCATGGTCGCCTGATAAAATATAAGGGGTTATTTCAATTTTCTTGTATTTGCTGAGGCTTACTTTTTGTCTGAGAATGTTGTCAATTTTATAGAAAGTTTCACGAGGTGCTGAGAAGAAAGTATATTCTTTTGTGTTTGGATGTAATGTTCTGTAGATAACTGTTAGATCCAAATGACTCATAACATCAGTTAGTTTCATAATTTCTCTGTTTAGTTTCTGCCTCAATGATCTGTCCATTGGTGAGAGAGGTGTGTTGAGATCATCTACTATTAATGTGTGGGTTTCAATGTGTGTTTTAAACTTCATTAATGTTCTTTTACAAATATGAGTGCCCTTGCATTTGGGGCATATATATTCAGAATTGAGATGTCATCTTGGTTGATTTTTTTTTTCCTTTGATGAGTATGAAGTGTCCTTTCCCATCCTTTTTGATTAATTTTGGTCGCAAGTCCATTTTATTAGATATCAGAATTGCTACTCCAGCTTGTTTTTTTTTTTTTTTGTGTGTGTGTGTGTGTGTGTGTGTGTGTGTGTGTGTGTGTGTGTGAGTTTCCTGGAAAAACCTTTACCAGCCCTTTATTTGGGGTTAATGTTTCTTATTACTGATGAGGTGTGTTTCTTGTTTGCAACAGAATGATGAGGCCTGTTTATGTATCCATTCTCTTAGCCTGTGTCTTTTTATTGGGGAGTTGAGGCTGTTGATATTGAGAGATATTAATGACCAGTGGATGTTAATTCCTGTTATTTTGATATTGATGGCATGTGCATGCTTCCTTTCTTTTGGTTTTGCAGCTGTGGGGTTATTTGTTTCCTGTGCTTTCTTGGGTGTAGTGAGCCTCTTTGGCTTGGAGTTTTCCTTCTAGTATTTTCTGTAGGGCTGGGTTTGTGTCTATGTACTGTTTAAATCTGGTTTAGTCATTGGATATCTTGTTTTCTCTATCTAGGGTGATTGAATGTTTTGCTGGGTATAGTAGTCTGAGTTGACATCTGTGCTCTTAGTGTCTGCATGACATCTGCCCAGGTTCTTCTGGCTTTCATAGTCTCTGTTGAGAAGTCAGGTGTAATTCTTATAGGTGTGCCTTTATATGTGACTTCGCCTTTTTCCTGGTGGCGGTAAATATTCTTTGTTCTATGCATGAATGCTTTGATTTTTCCATGACAGATTTTTTTTTTTTGTGATCCAATTTGTTTGATGTTCTGTAGGCTTCTTATGTGTTTATAGGTATTTCTTTCTTTAGGTTAGGAAAGTTTTCTTTTATGATTTTGTTGAAAATATTTTCTGAGCCTTGGAGTTTGGAGTGTTCCTCTTCTATTCCCATTATTCTTAGGTTTGGTCTTTTTATATTGTCCCAGATTTCTTGGATATTTTGTGTCAGGAGATTCTTAAACATTTTATTTGACTGATGTATTGATTTCTTCAATAGTATCTTCTACATCTGAGATTCTTCCTTTCATCTCTTGTATTTTGTTATTGATACTTATGTCTGTAGTTTCTGTTCTCTGTCCTGGGTTTTCCATCTCCAGGTTTGCCTTGGATTGTATTTTTTTTTATTGTTTCTATTTCCATTTTTAGGTCCTGGACACTTGTTCATTTCCTTCTCTTGTTTGGGTTTATATTCTTGTATTTTTTAAAGGGATTTACTCAGTTTCTTCATTGGTTTAGTTGTTTCATCCTGTAGTTCTTTATTTATTTTCTTCTTTTAAGGCTTCTATCATTTTCATGGCATCATATTTAATTTTGTTTTCTTTTGCTTCCAGTGTGATAGGTTCCTCAGGGCTTGCTGTGGTAGAATAGCTGGGTTTTAGTGCTGGTGTTCTTGTGTTGACCTCTAGCCATTTGGTTGGCTCTTTTATTAGCAGGCCTGGTGGTCTCTGATGGTAATAGGTCTCTGGGATTGTAGGTAGAGTTTTTGGTCCCAGGTGTCCTCTGTCCTCTGGTTTTCCTGCTGTTCCCTTATCCATGCTGGTCTCGGGCACACAGATTGGGGTGGGCCTTGGCGAATGGTGCAGCTAGGGAACTGGTGTGTGGGGCACACAGGGAAGTTGAGCACAGAGAGCCCTGGGTAGACCTGACCACTGTTGTTGGCAAGCTGTGGCAGGCCAGTAGATGAGGGGTGGGGGCTCTTAACTGCTCCTCTCCCTGATCAGAGCTGGTCTTGGGGGCCTCAGATCAGTGTGGGTGTCTGTCACAGTTTTTAACATTTATATGTATTTATGTAAGTGAGATTTTTTGAATCTGAGAGTAGAATGGAGATTGCCAAGAAAGAAGTGAGGTGTTAAGCAAACAGGAACAATAGGACACATGTTACAGGAAAGCCATAAAGAGGCTATGGGAAAGGGTACAAGAGGACAGGAGGATACCTAAGAAGAGGAGAGAGAAAAATGTCATAATGAGACCTAACACATTATATAGTTAAACAAATAGAAAATTCAGTGTGCAAATGGACGATAGGCCTACCATCCACCCCGTTCCATTATCTCTCAGCTTCATCCATAGGAACTAAGGCTGCAGGTGTGGCAGCTCAAAAATCTTTGTAGGATCAGGGTTGGGAAAATGGTTCAGCAGGTAAAGCAACTTGGTGCATAAGCCTGGTGACCTGAGTTCTACTCTTAGAATCTACATGGGTGGAAGAAAAGAAATGACTGCACAGAGTTCCCCCTCTGACCCCAACATTCTTTCCATGCCAAACTCACATCTATACATTGTGTATAGATGTGAACAATTTTATAAATTTTATAAATTAACAGCAATTTTTTTTTTAAATTAGCACCATTGCATGATTTTTAATTGAAAATTAACACATCCCAAACAGCAGCAGCTGTGGCCTAATGTCCTAAAGGGAAGGAGAGGGGCACATTTGTTCTTTGAGGCTTAAGCTTCACCAAGTCAGGGTGAAGGATCGTCAGCCTGTAGGTTCTATGAGTTTAGGTTCTCACTTCTTGGGGCATCTTCATTGAAAAGGGGAGTGATGACATCTTTCTCCAAGCCTAGGGACCTGAGAAATGAATAAAAGAGCACACATGGTATCTTACAAACTGCAGAGGAATATGACACTAACCACTACATCAGTGACCCCTGTGCAAGTGTCAAAGCACTCTTTCAGGGAGCATATATCTTTGAGTTGTTAAAACAAGAGACACATATAATGTATGAGACAAAACCTGAAAGCAGGTCTTAAATGAATCCTTCCTTTCACTAGTTAGGTCATTTAGGAGGGAAAGGGGGTCTATATTCAGGGTGTGAGTACAATGAAGAGCCTGGTAAGTCATTGGGCTGGTTCTGAAGCTCGCACTTGCTCCCCAACCTCACATCAAGTGGTTGTATGTGAAAATGTGAATTTAGCAGGGTGCATTCTGTCACATCTCAGAAACTGGAAAGCATGTATCAGAACAGGTAAGTTGTGAGTCATCCCCCAGCATTGTGGTGGCCCCAAATACAAGCTGTGAGTCTCATAGCACTAAAGAAAACAAAGAGAAAAGGGTTGCCACTTACATGATTTGTGGTCTACAGTGTTGTTTGTACATACTGTGTAAGAAGAATGCGGAAGGGCTCTTGATGCTGAAGACAGGCATTTGCTTGCTTCAGATTCTCAGAAAGAAAATTCAGTAGGACAGGCTAGTAAACTGGGGTTGGAAGAGTGTGTGCCTGGAATGTTCAGAGTCCTGGGGTTCATTCTTAATGATGCATAAGCCAGGCACAGTAGCAGTTGTGTGTAATTTCAACACTCAGGAGGTGAAAGCAGGAGGGTCAGAAGTTCAAGCTCATCTTGAGTTACTTATCAAGTTGGAAGCTAGTCTGGAATGTATGAAAATCTGAAGATGGAGGAAGAGAAGAAAGGAACGATGAACAGGGAGAGAGGAGAAAAGAGGGGAAGAAAAGTAAATGGGGGCTGGGAGGAGAATTGAGCCAGAAGCTGTGGAAAAACCTGCTGCTCCCTGGTGTCTACTAAGCTCAGAAAACAGTGTGTTGAAAGCTGAAATACATGAATATCATGTTTAAATTTTGACTGTGTAAGTCAACAAAGGAAAAATGTTCTCTCAAGAAAGCATAGGGCATTATTTTTTCAAAAGGATTCCAAATGGAACCTAGCAACAGTGGGGCTTGTCTACATTGGGAATAGTGAGCAGCAGAAGGCAGTATTCTTGTCTAGATCATCATTTCCCCACCCTCTTCTAGCTCACTTGATAGCTTCTTCTAGGTTATTCATTGATGTATTTACCAGCACACTTTCATTTTTATCTTCCATTACTGCTTCAAAGTGTCAAAGTTCTTTACCTAATGCTCAGTGACATTGCTTTGGTGTGTGTGTGTGGGGGGGCAAGCTTGAGTGTCATTCTTCAGAAGTCATTCACCTTGTTTCGTGGGGTAGGCTAGCTCATTGGCCTGGACATCCTCAAGTAAGCTTGGCTGGCAGACCAGTGAGCCCCTGGGTCCCTCTTACCCATCTCCACAGCGCTGATTTAGAAGCATGACCTACCACTGCCCCCTCTCTCTCATAGGAGTTCTGGATCTTGAACTCAGGTCCTCATATTTAAAATACAAGCACTTCACTATTTCTTTTTTATTGAACAATTTTTCTTCTTCTACAAAACCGTAGTCTACATTTTAAACTCTTTATGCACACATCTTTGCACTTGGTTTTGAAGTATTAGTAGTTATTATTTCCCATTGAGCAATATCAAATATATTTTCCAAGGACCAAATTTAATCGAAGTGCAGTGAAGGAAAAAAAGAATCAGTTCCATGAGAGTAGAATTCCACCCTAAACTAATTTATTTTAGCCAAACACATTTGGCCTATTCCTGTCTTAAGTTGTCATTAAAACAAGTGCTGCTTGCTCAGACAAGACTGTGAGCATCACTGGGATTTCAGAAGAGCAGGAAAACGTGTCAACACGTTTCCTTCCCTTCATTCTCACTCCTTTAAGAATCACAGATGCACCCACTGGACACGGTAGGCACACCTATCTTCCCTGCCACTCTCAGGTAACACCCAATTTCCAACTTCTTCCTTTACTCAGCTATTAAACTTCAACCCATTCACACTCCTGATGAAAGAAGCAGATTCCAACATTGCACACACATCATCTCTAGCTCGTTTGCATCAACAAGAATAACTGGCCAGGGAGAGATGATCTTGCAGATGTTTGGTAAACACATTACCAATTAAAATGATATGCTCTATATTTTAGTAGCTTTACAGGCTCTGAAAAAAGTCTACTCATAAGAATTTATGAAGTAGAAGAACATACAAAATGGTTATACGTGAATTATGTAAGGAGATGATAACCACTGATGCTTCAAGACTAGTCATGCAAATATCTTTACACAGAAGTCAGAGATCCTGAGGATGTCACTCAGTGGTATAGCAGCAGCCCAGCCTGGTGGATCTCTGATTTTAAACATCATCATAATGCAAAGAAAATACTTTGCAAGATCTTAGTCAATGCTGTTCTATAGGCATTTCTTTATAGCAATGCTTTTCGAGTTGATATTTTGTCTGACTTTGATTGTGAGGTATTGAATCTTTTACCGTACTCAGATGAAGAAAGGATTCTTACATGTTCTAGGAAAGGGTAATATTATAATTCTTGATTAGAACATTTCTAATTCCTTAACAGTCAAACATTGCAGAACTGCTTCCTCAGGTAAGGACAACTCTGGCTTGGAACAGAGATGGCCTGCCTAGTCCTCACCCTACAAAGACAATCTTGGGTCAGTGATGTGGTTCAGCAAGGAAAAGCTCTTCCCATCAGACCTGAGGACTTGAGTTTGAACCCCTGAACCTACAAGGTGGAAGGAGAGAGCTGACTCTATAGGTTGTCTTCTGACTTCCACACATATGCCTTGAAACATTCACATTTATGCACACACACAATTAAACAAAATAAATTTAAAACAAAGAAAGAAATGTCTGAGCAACAAGTGAGTGCCCCTCAGTTCTTCCTTTGTGGGCACACGGAAACTTCCAGTGGATGCTGGCTGGCTAAAGTGCCGAGAGGAACGTAACCAAGTGCTGCACGCCCCGCAGCAAGGCCTTGCGGATGAACAGGGCACCAGCACGGACACCGTCTCTGAGCTCAGGGTGAGTGCGATACCCTGTCTCCAAAACTTACCTTCACAGCGACCAAGGAAGAACACCTGAGACTGGCTTCTGCCACCACATGTGTGCCTGCTCCTACATGCATACAAAATAATTAAATAAAACTCTATAAAGAAATGAATTATACATCCTGGTTTAGCCCATTTAATAATGGAGCTCCAGTAACAAGCACCGGCTTTATACTTGTTCCTGGATCTCCGGATGTGTCCTGAGCTATGTAGGCCCTGTGCTATGAGGCCAGGAGATTCACCATCTTTCTTATTTTGAAAGACTAATTTTTAACGTTAATCTTATGAATGTATGTGTTTCTGCATGTGGGTCTGTGTATGTGTGAGTGCATGTGCCCAAAGAGTCCAGAAAAAAATATCAGGTCCCCTGAAGCTGGAGCCATAGGTGGTTGTGAACCGCCTGAACTGAATGCGAGGAACCAAATGTAGGTCCCTGCGAGAGCAGCAAGCATTCTCAACCACTGAGCCATCCTCCAGCCCCCTCACCTCCTCTTTCTATCTGGATTATTCATTCACCTATTAAGTGAGTTCAGTAGGAGAACTATTATTATCACTGACAAAGAATAAGGAGAGGATTGATGCAGAAAGCAGATTAAGATTTACAATGAACAGTTACAAGCGAGTCTGGGGAGACGCCTCAGTAGGTAAAGTCCTTGCTACATAAACACAAGGACCAGAATGCAGTGCTCACATCTCACATAGAAACGCCAGCTATAGTGGTGCACAGCATTACCCCAGTGCTGGAGAGGCGGGTACAGATGGGCTCCCATGGCTCAGGCCAGCAAAGCCAGGCTACTTACTAACCTCCAGCCAGTGGGAGACACTGTATCAAAAGCAAGACTCTATGCTCTCATCTACACACATACACATTCACACACAGACACACACATACACTGTGCCTAATGCACACAAGACTATTCCTACACACACACACACACTGAAAACAAAACCAGAAACAACCCAAAAGCCATCAGCTTTCCTAAACATACAGATTAAGTCAGTAGCAAGTTTTCAGAATCACAATCTGGCACTGTCTCGAACACACCAAGGTTCCTCGCAGGCCGGCCTGGGAGAGTCACCAAGTGAGTTCGTTGTGCTGACAGCTGTTACTCCCACCACCAGGTACGGGGCTAATCGCTCAGAGAACCATAAAAACTTCAGGGAATTCAAAATTGTGCTGGCTCCGGACTCTTACGTGAGAAAACAAGCTGAAGAGTGCGGGCTTTTTCCTGGAATACTCACAGATCCCGGCATCACAGGAGGCCTTCCTTAGTCTCTATGTGCTTCTGGCAAAGCTGACGTAAGCGTTGCTGCTGATACACCTGACCACCTTGGTATAAGGCCAACCACATACTGGGCAGATGTCCAACAGCAGGTGTCAGGGCGCTGGGGACCACTGAATTGGAAGCACGTGGACAGAGTTTATTCCATTTCCTAACTGGGAAGAGGAAAAACATGTAAACCTATTTAGACAATTACCAACCTGTTGGATTTGTGATAAGAATGGAAATTTGAATTCTCAGTGCAGAGTAGAAGTACTATTTTGTCTTTGGCTTTGGCTCCTTTGCTGTGCCTACTTTCTTTCTGAGTCCTGGGTTTTGTGAGAATCTCTCCTTTCTCCTACATTTCTCCTTATTATTTAGCATTCAAACCAGCTTCCTTAGCCCATTTAACAGGAGTTTGTACAAAGAAATTAATAAATATTGTCTTTCTTGGGCTTCTCTATTCAAAGGCTTTACTTTATTTTCTCAAGCAAGCACTGGAACAAACCACATGGTTGGAGAAGGCCAGTGACTTGGACACACAGCTCTCTTTAAAAACCAGCTCTGGCATTTCCACACCACTGTGCCTAGAATAGTGCCAATTTGTGAAGTATGGGTGAAGTAAGCTGTTCCATGTTTACTACAAACAGCATTCAAGGAATCAAGACAGCCAAGGATCTAGGGTGTAGCTATAGCTTAGGGCCAATGTAGCACACACAAGGCCCTGAATTCAAATCCTAACATCTCTTAACCTGTAGTGGTACCTGTCTGCAGATAAAAGGTAGAAGTAGGAAAATAGAAATTCAAAATTATCCTAAAGACTTAAAGGTCAGTCTGAACTATGTGAGACCTTGTCAAACAAACAAACAAACAAACAAACAGGCTTCAAGATGTGTAAAATGAAGATCTTCCCGAGGCTTGGAGAATGGTCCTTCCTGTATGCTCATGAGGCCGCCTGTGATTTCAGCATGATGCCAGTTTTATTAGTGTTATAAGAATGTAGCTCACTGTGCGAATGCACAGCTGTATTTAGAATGCAGAAGTGACGCGCACTAGAAGCTAGGGGAAGAGCACAGGCTACTGAAGACCAGTTCCCTACAGCTCAAGGCAGGTGAACGTCTGTTGGCAAATGCAGGCACTTGCAGATGTCTGAAGTCTGTGAACATGCCATTGTGCTTCATGAAACGCATGAGCAGTATCTGGTCTAGGTCTTAACAGTGGATTGCCAAGAATTAGAAATATAAGGTGTCTGGTGTCCATTAGTAAGCAAGAAATCAGGGTCATGTATTTTAAACAGGCTTCTTAGAGTTAAACCATGTGGGGTAGAGGTTAAGGTGGAGAGAATTGGTTGGGAATTTTAAATACACGTTCATTCTCCAAAAATATGTGTGCAGATCCTTTTAGGCATCAAGAAATAGCTGTGCATGCTTTAATAACAAAGGAAGCATACCAAAGGGTCTTGTTACAGTCCCCCGTGTGTGTGTGTGTGTGTGTGTGTGTGTGTGTGTGTGTGCAGGCCAGAGGTCCAGGGCAGGTGTCTGCTTTTATCACACTTAATCTTATTTTTTGAGTCAGAGTCAGCTCACTGACTGGCTAGACTGGTGGGCCAGCAAGCTGCAGGGCCTCCTGTTTGAGGTAACAGGCATGTACTGCCCTGTGTGACTTTGTGTGTGTGCAGGGGATCTGAACTGAGTTCCTTGTGATTTTGAAGCAAGCACTTTACCAATTTTAATATTATTGAAGCTTATTTAAAACCTATTTTCAGTTAAATCATTCAAATTATAGGTAATTAATGTACATAAAAATGGTAAAACATACACGCACCTGACAACCATGTCAAATGAAAATAAGTAGCTCTGCAGCTTTATAAGGCATGTTATCCACTGAATTTTCCACCTGGTAATGGTGTAATTCCTTATAATTAAATGTAAAGAAATGAAAAGTATGAAAGGAAAAGAAAATCTATCATTTGCATAAGGAATACAAATTATTCTACAAGTGTAAAACATGCCGCGCCTTCTTAGCAGAGAACTGAACACATCATTACACAGCGATTGCTGTTAAAAACTTTCACAGATTGTCTTCGCGAGGGTTCTAATGCTGTGAAGAGACACCATGACAAAGGTAACTCCTCTGAGGGAAAATGTCTAGTGGGGTTGACTTACAGTTCAGCGGTTTAGTTCATTAGAGTCAAGGCAGGAAGCACGGTGGCCGGCAGGCAGGCATGATGCTGGAGAAGGAGCTGAGACTTCTACACCTGCATAAGCAGGCAGCAGGAAGAACGTGTGAGCCACTGGGACTGGCTTGAGCATCTGAGGCCTCAAAACCCATTCCCTGTGACACACTTCCTCCAACAAAGCTGGAATAAGGCTACAACCCAACAGTGTCACTCCCTAGGGGCCTATGGGGCCATCATCACTCAGATCATCACAAAGCCTCAATAAAATAAAAGCTGGATTCTTAAAAGAAAAAAAAAAGAAAACAGTTGGGAGGAACAGACACGAAGGGCAGAGGGTAGAATCACAGAATAAAAATTAAATATGATTTTTAGAACTGCATAATACTGTCAATAACAGAAAAAAACTGTGACTCAAAGAAAGAATTAGAAAATGTAATAAAGAACCAAGTAAAGTTTTAGATACAGTTTTAAGAAGACACATGTGGTCTACACGCATGCTCTCAATGACGGATCCTGGGGAATCTCCCCCTTGATCGTTCAGTGTGGCTAGAACCACCTTGCTGGGAAAATCTGTCATACGAAAGCCTGTCATTTTTATCATTAAAAACACAAAAATATGTAATGAATTATTTAAAATAAATACATCAACATAGAAACAAAGTGTAACATGGGTATGAAGACTGTAAGGTTAAATAGATACAATGAATTTGGGCCAGTAGGTACTCTAAGGTATTTGAGAAAATTCTAACACCTGTCTATGGTAAAAATCAGCTAAGTATGAAAGGAAAGTAGTTGCCAAGGAAATAAAGGGACTATGTGGCGTATGCAGCTCACATCACTCCCGCTCCAACAAAGTAGGGAGGCGGGCTTCTGTCTTCCTTGTTCACTGTTCTTTCAGAGCATCAGGAGGGCAAGAGGGTCAAATGCATTCTATGGAAAACATGGCAAGTCAAATTTCTGACAACATGATCCTCTCCAAAAGGGAATTCGGACTTTGTAAATCGACTATTTGACCACAGGACAGATTAGACAGGTAGCACAGCTGACCGAGGATCTATCTAGCGCTCTTGAGACCCTGAGTTTAATTTCCAGCACCTCACTAATCAGGCACTGACATACCTGCAACCCAGCCCTGATAGTTGTATGGGGAGTGTCAGAAGGTCATTCTAGAGAGCTGGGGTCCATCCCAGGCTAACAGAGACCATGCCTAAAAACCAACCGACCAAACAAAAAGCTGGGCTGATAATGTAGCTCATTTGATAGAATGCTTATCTAGCATAAAAAATCCCGTATTTGATCCCCAGAACTTGATCTCATCACTTGGAAAGGGAACACAAAGGAAGAGGGTCTCAGGCCTCTAATAAAAACTGATAGATCTTATGTTGGAATTCATCAAATACATAATTAATTTCCAAAAACTAAGCTAAATTAAATAATGATGTATTTATAATAATTTAAAAATGACCCGTGTAGACATAAGCCTAGTACAGTTTGTAATACTGCGTGCACTAAGCCATCGAGCATCGGTGAGGAACCTGAGTTCTATCTCAAAATAATAAGAAAATTCTTTTGTTTTAAAGTTACATTTAACAAGCTAATAAAGAGAACAATAAAATAAACCTAGAAATATCAATAGTTTTAAAAATCTTGAATTAACTTTTAGCACAGTTTAACTCAGTTTCCTGGGGACTAATTACTAATTAGCCTCCCTAACTCACCTTATCTAGAAGATACCTTATACAGAACAAAGTATACAATCACTCAAAGTATTTTCAGGGGCCTTGCTTTGAAACATCTTTCCTCTTCTATACCTGCTCTTCAGACAGCAGGGAATTTAATTCCAAACCCACCAGGCACGGGGAATTTCAATCACAGTCACTTTGAGGGTGGTTCCCTGCCTTTATGGTCTTGGATTGATTGATTGATGTGTACAACGTGGTTGTGCAAAGTGCAGGTGAACGTAAAAAAGGCCTTTCCCCATCCAGGTCTCTGTGCAGGCCCACAAGGACCAGCATGTCGGCTGATCCTGTCTGGCACCAGACCCTGGGATTTCTGCAGAGTCTGAGAGTCAGAAACATTAGAATTCTACTTCAGAAAAGCAGGCAGTCCCTGAGGAACTGTGCCGCTGTGCAGAAGCAGAGAGCCCAGAGGTCTGACAGCTGAGGTGGCTGGCTGCCTGTGTCTGCCCTTCAGTTCTTCTGGAGCCCCGCCCCACAGCACACATTCTGTTTCCACACACACACACTGTGCTGACTCCTAAGCTTACCCCTGAGGATGAGAAGAGTCTGTCTTCGAGGAACCCCACAAATGTGTGAGAACATGAGAAGCTGAACATTCTCTTGGATCAGAGAAGAAAAAAAAAATCACATAGAAAAAAAAAAAAAAACACAATAGCTTCCATTCTTACTGCTGTGAGAAAGAAAAGCAAATGCCAACTCAAAGTATTTTCCTTCTAAATTTCCTGTTTTCATCGCAGCCTTTAATCCAGTCACTCACTGCCTCTGAACTCTTGGTCTCAGTCCTCAGTATGTTTCTCCGAATTCTAGTCACCACAAAATTTCTAAATCAACTATTTTACCTCCCCCCTACAATGTACTGCTCATTTTAAGTAGAATAAATTATTTGATTTTATAATGTTGAAAAACCAAGTATGTGTAGATTAGAAGGTTCTTGAAAAATTAAAAGTATTTTAAGATATATTTGGTTAACAGAATAACCTGGCCTTCCCAGCCACCCTTGGGTATGGCCTGATTCTCCCTAAACCACTGTTCTTAAATTATATGCTGCTTCTAGCAGGGTTTAATGGATAGCCAGTTGCTGAAGACAGAGTTGTCCAAACAACTGGGTTCCTTCAAAACATTCTTTTTCGGCTGGATAAGACTATTTTTGAATTTTTCCATATATTGGTTTTTAACAACAGGAATATTTTTAAGGATAGATACGGCTTTTGTAATGCAATATAATTTGATTTTACACAATATACTTAAAAACTAAATTATAGTGACTCTACTTTAATTTGTGGGGTACCAGAAAGCTATGTGCAAGTTTCCAAATCAGAACCAATAGATCCTGCCACAAGATCTTGGCTTTTGCTTGATACACAAACCCGGCATCCCATGGTCCTCTTGGAAGTAGAGCTGACAGGGAGACGTGTCAAGTTCCAGCCATGGCAGGGGGACAGCAGCCTGAATCTCTGCCTCTGAAATTCACAGCTCCTTTGAAAACTGGCAATAGTTCTTTCAAAAATATAGACAAGAATTAGGAAAGAGGAGTGCAAGAGCCAGACCCCCCAGCAGCTGGCCAGGGACCCTGCAAGTCTCTGCGCATTTGTTGACCTTGGTTGAGTCTGTGCACATGGAGAAGAGTAAAACGGCTTCAAGCCCCAGGAAGGCTAAAACCCCAAGGTAAGAAACAGTCAGTGGTTTCACGGAGACCATTATTGTCTTTTTCTTAGGATGACACATTCATCTGTAAATAAAAAAATCTCTACATATATCTCTTTGAATGTGTGGCCAAAATTCTGATCCTGGAGGTTTAGCAGATGGAACCACCTGAATAACATTGGAAGGCAGACACTGTTCCCACGTTTTACACAAAGTTATTTCTCCAAACTGCTGCACAGAACTAGCACCAGTGCAACAATTTTACAGAGAAGCATAAATATTACAACACCATTTCCAGTTAGAGTTTTCAGTACTGAAGGCCCAGTTCTCACCTCAAAGGAAAAGGGCAATTTATTTGGGAACCAACTATGAGTGACTATGGCCTAGGCACAGACAGAGGTTATCTCATGGAAGGTGGTCACATGAGATTTTATTTGTTAGAAAACAAAAGAAGTCATAAATCAAACCATTTACCAAATACAGAGATGGCAACCTCACTAAGTGGGAGGCGGTAATGAGAGGAAATCTCCATTGTAGGTTATAAGTTATTTTGGTGACATTCTTAGTGTTTGGATTGTTAAAAATATATTTTAACAGTTCTGATGGTCACAGATAGGTCAGGCACACCGGTGGGCAGTGGGAAGTGGCTTTCAAGGGGTGGGGCCAATCCCTTGCACACGAGGTTGCTAAAGCCAAAAAGAAGGATGGTCCAGAGTCACATCTCTTAGAAAGGAATCCATTGGCAGGGGTGTGAAATTTCCACTGCAGTTTTTGCCCTAGATTGGCAATACTTCTCAGCCCACGATTGCTTTCTAGCTATGTAAACTTTTCTGTTCTTATTTTCTCTCCCTTATAGGTTTGTGAGCAAAGGAGTAAGGTTCACACCAATGACATCTTCTTTTATTCTGTGATGTCCCCTTCTCTCTTCAGACAGAGTCCCCAAGGGCATCACAAGACACAGCCTCTGCTTCATTGAGAAGGGTACCCATCTAACACAGTGTTTATGAGATTGTGTTTGACTGGGAACTCTGAGAAATCAGTGATCACAGGGATTATGGAACCACCAAGCACACATGGAGCCCACGCCACACACAGAGGCAGCATGTGAGTCAGGAGCCCAGGCAAGTGCCAACTCCTTCAGAAAATGCGTTTGTATCCAGGAGAGCGCTCCTGTCTGTCAGGTCTACAAATAGAAGTTCTACTAATAGAACAAATTCAACATATCTTTCCACTATACATCTTCAAAAGAATGACATTCCAATCAAGTAGAACTACTCTGTTTTTCCTTAAATGTTCTAAGGGGAACACAGGGCGGAACCAGGAGGTAGGGAGGTGGCCTTTGATCTAGGAGGCCAGCGACTGCAAAGACAGGCTTGCAGCAGGGCTGGACTGCAGCTCAGCTCCTAGAACACTCGCACAGTGTTCAGAAGACCCTGGACTCCCTCCCCAGCACTGCAGATGACATGTAGTGAAAACTCGCAACCGTAGCATTCAGGAGCAGGGGCAGAAGCTCACGACCATTCTGAGCTATACAGCAATTCCTGAGACAGTCAAGAATAAGGAAGGCTTTGTCTAAAGGCGGGGTCTCCATCTAATAATGCTCGATGCGCAGTCCCGAGGACTAGAATTCGATCCCCAGCACTCAGGCAAGGATGTGAGAACATCCTACTCCTGGTGAGGCTGAGGGAGGAGGGCATCCGGTGCCAGCTGGCATGCCAGTCTAGCAGAATGGGTAAATTCCGTGTCGATTCCCTGTCTCAAAAAGTGAGGTGGAGCACGGCTGAGGACACACCTGACATCCGCTCTGACTTCCATGTGTATGTGAGAGCATGCCTATACACGCACACGCACACACACACACAAAGAAGAAGAGAAAAAGAATATACATTGCTGTATGTTCTTTGTTACTTAGAGTACACATTTTGCTCCAAATTAAAGGAATTTTGAGGCTCGCTCTGCCCGAGACCCTCACAAAATGCCAATTAGCACTGGTGCCCGCTGGTGCCCGCTGGCCTCCACACTGGTTCCTGTGCAGACACTCACCCACCATACACTGTGGGGAGCTGCGCCTCTCTAAAGCCACCAGCCGCTGCTTTGATGGCGGAGAACCTGCCCTTTAAATTTATAAACAACCTTTCTTTTCTAATCTGGGCCATTAGAGAGAGATGCTGTGAAGGCTTTCGTTCTGAAATAGCCAGGTTTTCTGAGAGTCCAGACAGTTTTCAGTCTAGCTGCCAGCAACAGAATGGCACCGGCTAAAAATAGCATGGGTGCCCAAGGCGCCCTGGGCTCCTGCAGAGGCCTCAAGGGCTTGAGGGTAATTTGAAACTCAGAAATTCTCTGTCTCTCCATGTCTGTCTCTCTCATTCTCTATTTCCCTCTCTCTGTCTCTCTGTCTCTGTCTCTGTCTCTGTCTCGCTCTCTTGTTTGGTCACTTGTGAGTGTTACATCATGGGGAAAATTCATCTGCCTAAGAGGCTTCATGCACAGAGAGGAAATAACTGGTCCAAACAATGATCAGGTGGTAGGTCTGTGACTTTTCATTGCCAGCTTAAAAGTGCCCTCAGATTCTCCTTAGTTACAGTTCATTCACCGTCAAGCAGGATGATTTAACGAATTGACAAATTAATTCAAAGAAACAAGGATCACTTCCAGTCCTTGGGCAGAAGTCAACAGCATTGAAGGATGTCTAATGATGAAGAATTGTCTGAGTATCCTATAACAGATTTCTTATAGGAATAAAGTTGTAAATTCAGGCTCATCGTAACGCATTTTATAGTCACTGGTTGATTGGACAATTATTGAAATATCAAATAAACCTTTCATATTTCAGATGCTGAAACTGCCCCTCCCAGTTGAGAGCTATTCCCTAATTCTCTCTGGGCCCTTTTTGATATTTATCAGGTTCTTCACTTATTTTTTGCTGGGATGGAGGAAAAAGGTGACAGAAAGAAGCAGAACCACTACCCAAACCCTGACTTATGATTTATGGGTAGGCGTGACTTTTTCCACAGAGTTGTAAACGATAACCTGTCCACCACAAGCAGGGCGATGAGGACTGACGACAGAGTCTGTTCTACCCAACTGGAGCTTAGTGGGTGAACGGGCTCCTCGGGGTCACTTGGAGCAGAGATGGCCCAGAGACAGCTGGATCACTGAAAAACATGGTGACAGCTCATGGAAGCTGCACCCCGAAACTCTGGCCCAGTTTACAGAAACCACACCAGCCAGTCGGCTCTCCAGAGCACAGGCGTGATGTTTTTAACAACCTGGGGAAAGGGCCCTATGCCTCTTGCTGAGCTTCTTGAGCCTGGTAAGTTTTCTGAGTTTGGGGAGCTTACTTCTGCAGTCCAGTCAGGAGGGAATGCGTCCACTAAGGGGAACTGGCCCAGCAGTGGAGCAGGAAAGGGAGGAGGAGCAGAGGCAAGCAGGCTGTAATTAGGAAACCCTGCTGCTCTGGGTAAACTCCAGGCTCTGGGATCTGGCAGCCTTCAGAACAGAGCAGTGGGAGACTAAGGCGGCTTTCCATCCTAGAGCACAGGGCACTGGCCCTGCTGGCTACGAGCCACTAGACCTGAGTCACAGATGAGCACCGGCATGTCACCAGACCCAAAGCTCAACCAGGAATACTGTGTAGCACGGCTGCTACTGGAAATTTCATTTCTGTCAGTTTGTGTGTTAGTGGCTTTTTTTTTTGGGGGGGGGGAGTTATTTCTCACTAAACAGAAATGTCAAAAGGTAAAAATAAAATTCCAGTATCACAGGACAGGCAAGACTGCTCAGTGAATAAAAGATCTTACTATACAAGGCTGATAACCTGGGTTTGATTTCCAGGTGGTGGGAAGAGACAACTGACTCCCAATAGTGCCTCTGACCTCTACAAGAATGGCATGGCATGCATGCTCACACAGACACACAGACACAGACACACACACACAGAGTGAGAGAGAGAGAGAGAGAGAGGAGAGAGAGAGATTCCGATTTTATTCTGTAGCGGTGATAAAATACTCACCAAAAGTAAAAGCAAATTAGCAGGTAGGAAGGGGTTATTTGGCTTATAATTCTAGGTCACACTCAGTCACTGAGGGAAGTTAGGACTGGAACTCAAGGCAAGAGCCATGTAGGAATGCTGTTTCCTGGTTAACTCTTTGTCTTGCTCGTAGGCTCATTCTCAGCCAGCTTTCTTATGTAGCCCCGGACTACCTGCCTGTGGACGGTGGTGTTCACATGCCTCTCAGACAAGGCTCCAGGCCGACTGAGTCCATCCTAATGAAACTCCCTCATGATTGTAGGCCATGTCAAGCAGACAGCTGAAACTAATTAGGACAGCACACAATGACTTAATTAATTGATTTAAAATAATTGTAAACTTAATTAATTTAAAATACTTTTTATTAATCTAACATAATTTTGAATCAATAAAATATATTAAGAGTTTTAAAATACCTTAAAACTTTTTATTAAATTTTAACTTATTAAAAATAATATAAGTGTTAATTTATATGAAGTCAATGTCTCATTTTCTTTGTATAATTATTCTTATAACCATGTAAATTAAAAGAGTGAGTTTTATTTTCCTGTTTTATGTTGAAGATGAAGGTGTGCATTTATGCAAGCAACTTGCACTGATTTTTGGTTGAGAGCCATTTGCTTGTGTCATTATTTGATCAAAGGAACAGATCCAGTTCACTGATACCCGCAGTTATACTCTCCAGTTAGGAAAGAGTTTCCTCCGAATGGTATCCACATTTGCAGCAGAGTTGCAGCAGCAATTTTCAGATTTTAGCCTTAGTTTCCCATAACATGTCTAAAGATAATTAAAAACCAAAGAAAACCTGTGTTTATGTGGATTATATAAGCAATAATTATATTTTTATAAATCAGAAAGGAGAAAATTTTATACTGATGCATTTGAAATAGTAACTAAATGTATAAATATAGGTGACATTCTATTAAGAAACATTTTTCAAAACAAAACAAGTGAGGATATTATCTTTGCAAATTTCACAATGACTGGTTTAACAGATACACATAGTAAGATAATTGCTTCTGAGTTCCATACTCTATCATGTTGTTAATTTTAAAGCTATAAAGAAGAGCCATATTATACAAATATAGCCAATAAGACATGGGTCCCTTTAATACCTATTAGAAATATTTATGGGGAATTCGTAGAGCCTGTACCAAGGCTCAACAAACACTACTTTTTAAAGTGCTTCCTGCAAGGTGGCTCTGGAAGCCTTTTAGATATTTTCCTCTCCTTTATATTGAAAACCAGGAGTTTGTCCTACATTTGGAAGGAGTCTTTTAACTCTGTTAATTACTTTGAAACACCATGCTTTGTAATTTAGGAAAATATTGGGTTGCTAGTTGTGCAGCTCTTCCAAATGTTGACGTATTTCCTCATCTAATATTTAAAATTATAGCTGCTAATATTGCAGCTGACTTCATCTGAACAGTCTGAAGTACTGGGACGTTCTTGTTCACAGACATGAATACAATTTTTCCAAAGTTCTGACTTCAGCTGGAAGCACCATTTGTTATTGGTATAAATGATGTTGTTTTTCTCATGTTTTTTAAAATTTTAAAAATATTTTATGTATTTGTTTCTTATTAAAATACAGTTACATCATTTACCCTTTTCCTTTCCTCCCTGCAACCCGTCCCTTACAACTCTACTCCTTAAATTCACGGCCTTGCTTTCTCTGTCATTGTCACATCTTCATAAGCACACGGATACAACCTGCTGAGTCTGTCTCATGTTACTTGTATGCATATGATTCCAGGGCTTATTGTTTGGTATTGGAGAACCCAGTCAGGGAGCTTATCCTCGGGGAGACTAATTCTTTTGCTTTCAGTATCTTGTGGTTCTTTATCTGGTTGAGGCCTGCTGGACCTTCCCTTCCTTGTTTGAATGCCTATTGCTTTTGTACTTGATTAGGTCTTGTTAGGCGGCCGTACTGTTGAGGTCTGTGGGTGCGGCCTCCCTGTCATTTCTAGGAGACAGTGTCACAGCAGACATCCTGGTCCCCTGCTCTGATAATCTACCACTTTCAACTGCCTTAGGTGCCAGGGCTGTGTCGTAGCTGTGTCTTTGAGGTCCATTGTGACCAGATACAGTTTTCTGTAAGGTCTGTCTGCTCCTTTGAGGCATGAGGCCTACAGTTACCTGTTGGCATAGGATACGTGTTTAGAATGGAGTTAGGAATTACGCTATTCTTCTAAAGTTGTGGTAGTGGTACTAGTTTATTCTCTACTGTCTGTTACTTTACCAGTCATTGGTACAAGCTTGGTTTCCAGTACCACGCGGGGGTGGGCCTCAAGTCTAACGAGGGGACTGCTGGTTACCCTAAGGTGTGAGTGTGCTGTTGTGCACTTTCTGATCATTGCTGGCACTCCGTCACGGCTGAGTAGGACTATGACCCTATCTTCTGGCAGTTTGCACTTCTGGTTCCAAAGCTAGTCCTAAGGAAGGAGGCTTTCAAGCCAGCTCCAGCTGGGACCCTCCAGATCCTGTGTCGGAAGTACACGGGGTCGTCAGCAATAGGGACTTACCTTCAACCTCTGGGGGCCAGTGAAGAACAAGAGCGTTTCTGAGGACTTTGCTGGACTCCCCTGACCAACAACTTGAAAGGGGCGGGTTCTAAGGCGTGGTACTAAGGTTTCTTTCAGCCCAAGTTGCATAAGTTCTTTTAAATTATGTATGTAAATATCGTACTCTGTCTCTCAGGAACGGCGACAGTGCTCAAGGGTGAGGCCCGTGTGCTAAGCAAGGGTCCCTAGAATCATCAGGGAAGTGAAAATAAGTTTTCCTTTTGGTTGTTTCAAGTAGCTCTTTTAAATGAGATTCCTGGTATCGGGCAGTAGAGATTTGGGAATACCAGAATCCTGTGGTGATGCCAAAGGTGACAGCTCTCGGTTAAGCTGCCATGCTGAGTATAGCAGAGGGTATGGGCAGAAGCGTGGCTGGTTGGCATGATGGGAAGGCAGGTGGGGTTAGGCGCAGGTCCGGTGAGGTGCGGGTGGGGTGAGGCGCAGGTCCAGTGAGGCGCAGGTCCGACGAGGTGCCAGTGGGGTTAAGCGCAGGTCCGGCGAGGCGCAGGCCTGGAGGGTGGATTTCAGCACTGATCTAGCAGCAATGGGGCAGGCTTCAGCAGCACCTCTGAGATGCCAGGTAGATGGCAGAACGATGGCCAGCAGAACGGTGGTCAGCAGCGCATGGCAGACCGACCAGTGGTCAAGCCCTGTGTGGTCCAGGGGCTCTAGGGAGGCCTGGGTAGGAAGCTGCCTGAATGACTGAGGAATAACAGAGGAATCTCAGGTGGCCATGGTGGAAGCTGACCGCAGGCCATAGTGGGAGGGACTTCAAGGGTGATGGTGCTTGATTCGCCAGGGTCAGGTGTGCCTGATTCACATGTGGTGGTCCAGTGCGCACAGTCCCCAAGTGCTGGAATTCAGGCTTGCAGGCAGAAGCCAGGGCTCGAAAGGCGCTCTAACAATGAAGCTTCACCTTCCTCTCTGCCTTACACTTCTTGGAGGAAATCCACTGAGGAGCGAACAATTCAGTCATTCGCTCTCCAGGTCACAGGCTATTAACAATCATACGTGGAATGGTGAAGATTTTATAAAATGTGAGTATTTTCCTGCTTTGTGAAGGACACTCTCAAGTGAAACATTGCTCCCTGTCCTGTCCTCTCCGCCCTGTGGATACTGTGACTACGCAGTCACGGTCGTGTACTCTCCGCCCTGTGAATACGCAGTCATGGTCCTGTGCTGGCGACACAGTGAGAGCTAGCGCTAGCTGGTGCTGATGTCCTGATTTCAGCTTACGTGCCAGAAGTGTCTCATGTCCCTTCATATCCTTTTGCATTATTTTTTCAAGTGTCAAACCAGTAAAGAACAAATGAAGTGTTTATGCTGTGGTGAGGACGGTTTTGACCTCATGGGAACCCGGTATGGGCTCCGTGGATTATACTTAGTGGATTAATTTACCAAAATACAAATATTTCCGAGAGGACAGCACAGTGAGTTGGGAAGGGTTCAGAGGAGTTGGTGAGGTGGCTCAGCAGCTAAAGCACTCTCCATGAAAGGCTGGCAGCAGAAAACAACCCCAGGACCCACGTAAATGAAAGTGGAAGGGGTGAACCAGTTCTACATTGTTGTCCTCTGACTTCCACACAGGTTCTTTGGATTGCAACCCTTCCTACTGACCACAAGTGCGCATACACACACACACACACACACACACACACACACACACACACACACATGCATAAATGAGTGATGTAATAAAATAAACTTTAAAAATTAATTCAGAACCTTTTGACCTGAACTTGAGTCCTCACAATGTCTGAGTGACTTAGGTAATTGAACACTGTTTTCTTAGTATCCTGGACTTCCTTATTTCATTGACGGAATGAAGTCACAAACATAATTGTCACGTAGAATACTGTTCCTGGGTCACAGCTTCCCACTGCTCTTTGTAAGTGTGAGATTTAATGTAGGTTCCTTGTGAGTTCCCATAGTTCTCAGTGTTCTGCTTTCCCCTGACACACATCTGGATGTTAGTGCTGGACAACGGAAACAGAGGGGACTTTGAGACCTTCTTCAGTGAGCAAGGCAAGCTAATTACCAGGCAGCATCATAGTGTGTATTGATGGAGATACAATTTCAAGTAGAGACACACTCCGCTTCATACTCCTGTAGATCATGATCATAGTAGCAGATTATTTTAGCTTTTGCTGTTGGGGAAAACCTTAACTCCTCCTTCATTTTTGAAAGGTACTCTGTACAATAAGGCTCTCTTGGATGATTGAACCTTTTCTCACTCCTCTTGTTGGCATTGAGTTCAACTTAGGGTCTCAAGTATGTTTGGCAAGTGCTCTGCCACTGAGTAACATCTCTAGCCTCTTTGTCCCCTGATAGTTTTCTGTTTTGACGATTTCATATGGGCCCTCTTGAAATCTGTTGATTATTGAATTGAGCTAGACAGTTGCTCATTCCCAGTACCTAATGCTTTATGTCAGGTATTTTGTTTTTAAACTCCATAATTAGACCCTTTAAAATAGTTTGTTATTTATTGTTTAGTAGCACCCATGCCATGGTGTTCATGAGAAACTCAGAATATAACCTGTGGGAATTGGTTTTTCTTACCATGTGGGTCCTAGGAACCAAATTCAGCTCATCAGAGTTGGAAGCAAGCACCCTTAACAGATGAACCATTGCGCCAATCCTGAGATCCTTTTTAGAAGTCTATATTTTTGTCAGGATTCTCATTTTCTTAGAAACATTTTTCTGACTTCATTTTATTGTTTAATTTCTCACCAGTGAATATTTTTTTAGATTTTTATGGCAGGTATCTAAAATTGTTTTGTCAGGAAGCTCATAGCTCTGTGTTTTCCTGGGAGTGTGCATGTGTGTGCATGTATGTGAATACACAGGTTGTATTTGAGCACACGTGCATGCCAGCGGTCAGCTTCAATTGGATGTCTCAGGAGTCACCGACATTGTTTGTTGAGATAGGTTCTCTCACGGGGACTCAGTTTGGCTGAGCTGGTTTGCCACAGAGCCCTTGGGGATCCGCTTGTTTCTATGTCTCCGACTTTGGGGCTTCAAGTGCATGCTATTATACCCAGTTTTTACATGCATTTTAAGGATTCAACTCAGAGCATCATACTTGTATGGCAAGCCTGATTATTGAGCAAGCCAAGTTTCTGTTTCTTTAGTTATTATATTTGGTTTTACTTTATTCCTTTGATTGGATCACATTTTTCCTAACTCTTGTATAACCTTCAGTGTTTTGCTTAGACTTATGTCTTTGAAAAGAAGAAGATAATCATTTGTGAACTCACTGAGAAAAAGAACAGTATCACTTAGGCTACAGGCAGGTCTAAGGTTTCTCAAGTGCCCCTGACCTATTGTGATGCCTGAGGTCTGTTTACAGAGCTACAAATATGGGCTGTGTGCTTCAGCGCTAGCGCTGGGCCTGTGAGCAACCAGGGCAGGAGCCCTTTGTGCTGCCCGTCCTCACAGGCCAGAGCACGGGCCGTCAAGCGCATTCTTCTCTGTTTCTCCTCTGGTCCCAGTGGATCTCCTGCACGTTTTTATTGTTGTTTGTTTTCATAGGGCTGTTCAAGGCAGAGACAAGTCTGCCGACCAGCACACATTTCTTCGTTTGACAGTGGCTGTGGTCCTTCCGCCCGCTGACAGACCTCTGCTGCTCACAGAAATATTCAGCACCACATATGTGGGCTCAGTGCTTCTGTGCGGGAAGGAGGGCCTGGAGAGTCCCATCACTGTGCTAACTAGATGCATGTCTCTTGTGCCCCTTATTTTTGATTTTTAAAATTTTACATAATTTTACATAATTTTTTACATCTCTTTTTTTCTTTGTATAGTGCTTTTCTGTGTGTGTGTCCTGTGTACCATATGCACGCCTGGTGTTTGGGAAGGCCAGAAGAGGGTATCAGGTCCTCTGGACTGTAGTTACAGACAGTTGTGAACTGCTCTGTGGGTGCTGTGAATTGAGCTTGAGTTCTCTGGAAGAGAAACAACAAGCGCGGCTCGCTGCTGAGCCTGGGCTGAACCTGCCCTGGTTGGTATACAAAGTTAGTATTCCAGCGTGCCGTGTCCAGCCACTGGGCTGAACCTGCC
>NW_026596225.1:2223510-2263510 GCF_907164565.1 Psammomys obesus
CTGGGCTGAACCTGCCCTGGTTGGTATACAGAGTTAGTATTCCAGCGCGCCGTGTTCAGCCAGGCCTGTCTAAGGCTGACTGTGCTGGGGAACAGAGGTCAAGAGTTGTGATGAAATGTTTATTCTTTGGAGACTAAATGTTTGCTATTCACAGAAAGTTTTCAAAGTTTGACAATAATTTCCTTTATTGTCAGAGAGAGAGAGAGAGAGAGAGAAAGAGAGAGCCGCAGCTTCCACAGTTGTTCTGTAAAGTCCTCTAAAGTCTGACTTTTGCTGGATGTCTGGCCACTGTGTGCTGCCTTCTGGTTGTCCCTGTAGACTCTTGGACTCTGAGTTACTGACATCCTCTGGTACTCTGGCCAGTCCTCAGGCTCTGTCATGTGTCTTACTCTTGGAGTACACTCGTCTCAAGTGTCCGTGCGGTTACCCACACGGTGCCTGGGTTTTTATCCAGACTGCATCCTCTCAGCCATGAGCCACTGACTCTTCAGTTTCATTTTATACTATCAATAACTTGGCTCCCTCTTTGGAGCTCATGTTTATTCCTTAACAGTATTTACCATCTACTTCACCTTTTTCTTTTCAAGTTCTCTCTTTTTCCTTTAGAAGATAAACAAAATATTTATATGGGAATTCATGTTTTCTCTAGTGTCCATAACAACAAAGTCATATTCTGTAACATAGTACACATGCCATAAATATTGAAAGAGCAAATAAACAATGTGAAAAGCATGTATTTTGTTACAGAAGGGACACAGAAGTACTAAAGACCAGATATGACCAGATCTGTACAGAGACACTTCCTTCTTATTAAGAGTTCTGAAATAGAGGAAACAAAGAACACAGGAAAAACTTAATCTAGATTTTAAATTTTAATTAGTTTTATATTTAAATCCTTCTCACAATTTTGTAAACCAAAAATCATATCAGAACCCTATAAAACAAAGAAAATTTTACTTGAAAATAAATTGTATTTATAAGTGTATTTTATTTTTTCTTTGTATTTATCCAGATGAATTAATACAGATGAAGGGACTCAAGTCCTTCCAGAGACTACAATTTGATTGTATTATACAACTTGTACTTTATAATCTTGTTTTCTGCCCTTCCTAATGCTGTGTTTAGTATGTGACATGGTCAGGTTTATTAGGATTTCGGGGAGTTTTGACCATGCTGTGCACATTCAGTCCTTTCTTCTCAGGATGTCACGGAGTTCACAGCCGAACGTTAACTACACACCGTGGGACCCGCCCACCAGGGCCTCGTGGGGCAAACTGTGCTGTGTATCCCTCCTCTCAGACCCAGCCATTGAGCCTCAGTGGCTTTCCTTCCTCTTTAACTATATGTAATACTTCTAATCTCTCTTTAAAGTCAGTCTCCGGTGCGCGCAGAATTGGGTGGAAGCAGAGAGCACATTTTTAGGAAGTTGCGACACGGTGAAAGTGTCTGCAGCCCTGTTTTATTGCACAGCATTCAACCATGGAAACTCCGCTGTCATGCTCTCTGATCTGGTCTCCAACAGACAGAAAGGGGCTCAGCTAACCCCTGCCCCATGCTGATGGGCCCCTCTAACCCCCGCCCTTTTTCCTCTTGTGCATTTCATCTATGATTATTCTGTGAGTCTCACGAAAACTTTAACAGATGTGACCAGAATTGCCAAGTAATATTATCTCATGCTTACTGTGCAGGGGAGTGGCAAAGATAGTCTGTTTTGGTTGACCCAGAAGCAACAGGATGAAACTCATCACTGCTCTCAGAGTCCGTGTCTAAATCAGTCCTTAGTTCCCCTCTTCGTGAGTGCTTGTAGGGAAAGGTAAGTTGTTGGATGAACCTAAGAAGCCACTGGTGGATGCTGTGACCTTTATTCAAGACCAGGAATGCAAGTGCTGATTCCAATCAAGCCTAGCTCTAGAGGACACACACACACACACACACACACACACACACACACAGTCATACACCCATGAGTTATAGACCCGTGTTACAGTAAAGATCTTTACTGCAGCATGAAGGACGAACTGGAACATGTTCTTGCTGCTTGTGTTTTGCTGCCATTATTAAGGGGCAGGTAGTGTGAGAAGTAACCCTCACGTCCGAAAAGCTGAGGGCAGGCAGATGCCCTCTCACTCGCTCTTCTTACAGACATTGCCTTAGCTGAACCCTCGGGTGGGGGTGGGGAGTCTGAAGGGCTGAAGACCTACTAAGAGTGTCAGTGCAGAGTGCTGGCGGAGGGGACAGGGTCCAGTTAGGGGCTGGTGACCTTCTTACCTTGGATCTGTGTTCTGTGTTTCAAGTACTGGATTAGGAGCGTGGTAGATTTTTATTAACCTATCACCACAGTCAGGATATTTTCTCTGGGTTTGGTAAATTCTAAGCCAAGAAGCTGTTGCCTTGACTCCACTTGTCAAGTACCTTCTGTGTTTAGTGTACTACCTGATTGTTGTACTGTGATCTACTGAAGGGAGCTCAGCAAGATGGTAAAGCATGTGTTTTAACTTGTTATTTCTCGTCCTCTAGTATTATCTACTGTCTTTACGTTTGGTTTGTTGGGGCTGCAGTGGGGGCAAGGCCCAGAATACACGTGTTCGTTCAGAGGACAGCTTGCTGGATTCAGTTCTCTCCTTCCACCTGTGGTTTCCAGCATGGAACTCAGATCACCAGGCTTGGGCACAAGTGCATTTTCTTGCTGTGCCACCTCACAGGCCTGTAACTTTTCTTCTTATGAGAAATAATGTAATTGTGACCAAACTTATAAATTGCCAATAAAGCAGCCTATGTAAATACAAGAGTTGGGGATGCAGAGGGAAAACACACGGAAAACACGGAGCTATTTGGAACAGACATTGCAAAGATTTCACCAAACTAACCACATATATAATTTTTAAAAACATATGATATAGTTTCTTTTGGCTACAAGAATTTCAACTTATGAAATCTGACTGGAGCACGAAGGCTGAGTCCACGGAAATCTGTCTGCTTGGTTCTCATTTAGACTGCAGAAATTTGCATATAGTATTTTCATTCCCAGATACCACACACAGCTTCTCAAGTCACCACAAAATTGCACTTTCTGGAGCCTCTGCTGCAGCGCACACACATCAAAGCGTAAACGCTACATAATGAACCAGTAGCTGGCCACAAGGCAGCCCAGTTTGTATGCTAATATTCATACTTCAGGTTATGTTTTAACAAAAGCTACCTGGACTTAGAGATTTTGGGTCTATACTCTAAGATTCCTACAGTAAACAGGAACCATCCCAAATCACCACAGAGTTGGTTGCTATTGGCGGTGCCACAGTCCCCTGCTTGTTGCAAGGCCCATCTTATCACTCGCTGAACTCAACCCCAGGTGACACACTGTGGTGGAGCAGTAAACTGTGCTACCCTGGGCGGAAATCCATAGCCGTAGCCCTATCTTTGAGTCAGAAGTTAACATAAGGCCAGAAAGATCTACACGCGACCCCGAGAGGTAATGGTCAGAACCTACATAAAAATGTCAGGTGTGCTGTGGTGGCCTACCCTTGCAGCCCAGGTGGAGGGAAAGGTGATTGGCGGCTTGCTGTCCAGCAGCTGACTATGATTAAACACACTGAGCCCTAGGCTAACAGGAGACCCCATCTCAGGAATGACGCTCTAGGCTCCACAACTTCCCTCCCGCCCCACATGAAGATCCAAACCTGGCATCTAAAAATAATAATAAATATATTTTAAAATGATAACTTTAAAAATTAGTAAGTATTAAGTTTTGTGGATTCTTAGCAATACCCAGGAATGGGATTTTTTTCCAGTATTTTGATTACACTAACACAATATTTTAAGACACTAAAACTGGATGCAGCTGTACAGTTTAATGCTCACATATCTGAGGAAAGTAAACAGAATCATGTCTAAATAACCTCGAGGATGGCAAAGCCTTTGAGAAGAAAAATGAATCCAGCAGGTGTGGAAGACAAATGGACGCATTAATTTATCAAACTTAATTGGGCTAAGCTAATGAAAAACTAATTTTGTTTATGGTAGAATAGTACTGATAATGGCTTGAAATGTAAGAAATTTAGTTCAGGAGTATTTCTTATAAAGTGACCAATTAAATTTTATTTTATGGACTTTATAGATGCTCTGTTATCGTTTGAAAAAACTCTAAACAATAAAAGAACAGAGAACTAACCCACTAGTGGCAAAAGAATAAAGCCATCGGCAGTTCTCTTTCTCCTCAGTGGAAAACAAGCATTAGCCTATGAGGGTAGGCTGAGTAAGGGCTGAGGACGTCTCTCAAGGTGCCTTATCAGTGGTCCATGTTAGAAATGGATTCCATTGTATCTGAGACAGCTGCAGCAATTAGACCAGGAAACTGTGGATGAGAAAAAATAACAATAATCCAGGTAACCCCCCTAGAACCATGGCAAATGAGGCTGGGTCGACGTCTCTGTCAGTAAAGAACTGAGGTTGGATCCTGGCACCCAGCTCACCATGGCCTGTGTGATGGCTATGCTTGCTTGTCAACCGGCTGCGGCTGAAGTTAACTAAAACCCATAGGCTAGGCACACCTGTGAGGGACTTGTTTTTCAAGTAAATCATTTGAGGTGAGAAGACTTACTTCTAATCCAGATCTTTGAGGTGGAAAGATAAAATTTTAATCCAGGTCTTTTTGTTTTGTTTTGTCTTTAGAGATGAGTTTCTCTCTGTGACCCTGACTGTCCTGGAACCTGACCTATAGACCAAGCTGGCATTAAACTCACAAAGACCCACCTGCCTTTGCTGCCTGAGAGGTGGAATTATTATTATTATTTGTAATATGTATTGTGTGAGAAGAATGTTCTTTCACATAACCATAGAATTATCAAATTAAAAACATTTAATGTCAATAGTACACTTAGCCTTCTAACTTTCTTTTATTTATTTATTTTTTTTAGTTTTATTTTTCTCATTAGTTACATTTTGTTAATTCTGTATCCCTCATTCCCTCCCAGTCCCTCCCTTCCTCCCTCATCTCCACCGTGCCCCTTTCCAAGTCCACTGATAGGGGAGGACCTCCTCCCCTTTCATAGGACTCTGTTTTGTCCGGTATTTTCAGGACTAGCTGCAAAGTCCTCCTCTGTGGCCTAACAGTACTGCTCCTCCCTTGGGAGGTGGGGAGGTCAAAGAGCCAGTCATTGAGTTCCTGTTAGAAATAGTCCTTGTTCCCCTTACTATGGGAAACCAATTGATTACTGAGCTATCACGGGTCACATCCACGCAGAGGTTCTAGGTTTTATCCTCTCATGGTCTTTGGTTGAGTGTCCATCTCAGAAAAGACCCTGTGCCCAGATATGTTTGGTCCTTGTGGAGCTCCTATCCTTTCCACATCAAACTCCCCTTCTTTCATATGATTCCCTGCATTCTGCCAAGAGTTTGGTTATGAGTCTTAGTATCTACTTTAAAACACTGCTAGGTAGAGTCTTTCAGATGCCTTCTGCGGTAGACTCCTGTCATACGTTCAATGCATATCCCATTTGTCTTTCTAAATGAGGATTGATCGTCTTAC
Source organism: Psammomys obesus (assembly GCF_907164565.1). NCBI lineage: Eukaryota > Metazoa > Chordata > Mammalia > Rodentia > Muridae > Psammomys > Psammomys obesus. Next base: position 2,229,035 of record NW_026596225.1, read on the forward strand.
CCCATGTCTGCTCTCTTGATTATCTTCTTTAGGTGTATAGATTTCATTATGTTTATCATATCTTTTAGGTCTATATAAGCGAGTATATTCCATGTTTGTCTTTCTCCTTCTGGGATACTTCACTCAGAATGATCTTTTCTAGATCCCACCATTTGCCTGCAAATTTCATGATTTCCTCTTTTTTGATTGCTGAGTAGTATTCCATTGTGTAAAAATACCACAATTTCTGTACCCATTCCTCCACTGATGGACATCTGGGTTGTTTCCAGGTTCTGGCTATTACAAATAAAGCTGCTACAAACATGGTTGAGCAAATTTTGGGTATATGCCTAGCAGTGGTATAGCTGGGTCTTGAGGAAGCACTATTCCTAGTTGTCTGAGAAAGCGCCAGATTGACTTCCAAAGTGGTTGTACCAGTTTACATTCCCACCAGCAATGGAGGAGGGTTCCCCTTTCTCCACAACCTCTCCAGCATGTGTTGTCACTTGACTTTTTCATCTTGGCCATTCTGATGGGTGTAGGGTGAAATCTCAGGGTCGTTTTGATTTGCATTTCCCTGATGGCTAATGAGGTTGAGCATTTCTTTAAGTGTTTCTCTGCCATTCGATATTCCTCTACAGAGAATTCTCTCTTTAGCTCTGTTCCCCATTTTTTAAGTGGATTACTTGGTTTGTTGCTTTTCAGCTTCTTTAGTTCTTTGTATATACTGGATATTAGTCCTCTGTCAGATAAAGGGTTGGTGAAGATTCTTTCCCAATCTGTGGGCAGTCATTTTGTTTTGATGACGGTGTCCTTTGCTTTACAGAAGCTTTTCAGTTTCATGAGGTCCCATTTATTGATTGTTGCTCTTAAAGCTTGTGCTGTTGGAGTTCTGTTCAGGAAGTTGTCTCCTGTGCCAATGAGTTCTAGGCTGTTCCTCGAGAGGTGGAATTAAAGGTGAGCACCACCTCTGCTCAGCTGTGATTCGGTATTCTGAGGTGAGAAGGTTCACCTTTAATCCGGACCACACCCTCTGCTGGCAGGCTGTACGAAAGACACAGAAGAAGAAAGCACTTTTCTTTACCTGCTCGCTCTTGCCATGGCTAGCAAGGGCCTTCTTCTGCTGCTAGAGCCTACTCCTTCAAGATTCCGTCATACACTGAAGACCAACTTATAAGACCAGCCTTATGGAATGAACAGCTACTGAATTCCTAAACCTTCCGTTCATAGGCAGCCATTTTTGGATTAGGAGGCCACAGCCTAAGTCATTCTTATAAATCATATGTGTGTGTGTGTGTGTGTGTGTGTAGAAAAAAGGAGGAGCTAAGAGAGAGAGATGGGGCATAAATTCCATTATTCTAAAAACACTGATTAATATAGCTTATAATTCCAGCTCTAGGGGATCTGGTTTCCTCATTTGATCCACATACGATTGTTTTCACTTCATACACACACACACACACACACACACACACACACACACACACACACACACCCTCATACTATACCCACCTCTACCCATCCACCCTACACACACATCACCTCAACCTGCACACCCTCTCTGCTCTCACACCTCACACGCACACATAGAACTACAAATAAAGCATTTTTTTTTTTAAGGAAAAACTGCTGTGGGTGGTGGCAACATCATCTGTGGCGAGGCAGGAGGCAGGAGGCAGGATGCCGGAGGCCCTCTGGGGACTGCTGGCCAGAGAGTCGAGGTGAATCAGTCAGCTCCAAATTGCAGGAGAGAGCGCACCTCAGAAAATAAGGTGGAAGTGAGAGTAAGACAACCTTCTCGGCTTCCTACGATCGCACACACATGCACGTACACACACACAAGACATGATAAAATGGACTGCTTGCATAGACTTTTAATTTGATACATTTTAAAATTTATTTTGTGTTGAATTTAAATCAAGAAAATGTTGAGCAAGATTTGGAATTAGTTTAAGTCATTACTTTTTTCTAAGCCTGCTGGTTAGTGTAAGTGAAAAAAAATCCAAGGAAAAATGATTTTCATTACAAATTCTTTTCTACTGCAGCAGAGACTCAATGCCTGCTTGAGCCAGAAGTGCAAATATGAACCCCCTTATCACCCCACCCTGTTAACTCATCCTCCACGTCCACCTTCTTTTCCATAGGGCACCTTCTAATGCATCTGTTGTCTTCCATTATAACCTGAGCTTGTCTCACAGGGCAGCGTGGAGGCTGAAGGCAGCTCGTTCTCCCTCCCTCTATCAATGGTCACAAAGTCGAGGTGTTGGCACAAATAATTAAAAGCTGATTGAACATAATTAATAACAACTGTCCTCTGGCTGTCCTCAATTAATAACTCCAATCTTTCATCAATGTTTAAAAACAAAATGCAAAAAGTAGCAAAGCAAACTGGCTTGACTTTTTATCTTTCTGTAGATTAAAATATGATAGGTTAATAAATGTGTAAAGCTCAAAATATGGCTAATGAATGATATTAAAAAATTTAAAAAGAGCAGAAAGAAAACTGGGTTTTAACACACAGATACAAATGACTTGGTGACAAGCCACACTGACAGTAACTAGGGTTAAGGCTCTCACTTCTCTTGGGATGCTTTATATAGACATATGAAACAATGAAATAAAATAAGCATAACATCCTGGTATAGAAAGACAGAATTTTAAAAGCTAATAAGGAAATGATTTATGCATTTACTATATTTGTGGATATTAAGCAGTACAAATAAGCAATGCCTTGCCTAAACATGTATGTCTTTATTCTCCCTTGAAGCCTTCACACTGAGGGATTAAAGATGGAGATGAATTTGGGGTTTCCTAACCAGATGATAAGTGAAAGGACTAATTCAGCCATGTTACCTTCTTTCCTACCAAGAACAAGTCTTGAGTTGAAATGAAATCATTTTTCTTTCTATTCAGATTGTTTCTGCTGGACATACATGGGCGTGCATACATACACACGGGTGAGCATGTACACACACACACACACACACACACACACACACACACACTTCCTTTGCAGTTAACCTTCCTTCTTCCTTGTCCCCCAGTTAAACAAAGCCAGCTAAATGCTGCTCACTGTCTCTGCAGCCGTCATAAAGCTTTGCATGTGCTGCTGTGAAAATCACTGAAATCACTTTCACTGCCAGAAATTTCAATCACCAGTTTCCCACTTTTACATAGATTGGAAAGGTTCGCTCATAACTAAGGAGCATGCATGGTCTGGACGTAGGCCCCTGCACATATGTGGATGATGAGCAGCTTGGTCCTCACGTGGGGCTCCTGCTGAGTGAGGGGGAGGGGCTGTTTCTAACATGGACTTGGTTGCTGACTTTGGATCATTTCCCTCTGGCAGGGCTGCCTTGCCTGGCCTCAGGGTTTGAGGATATGCTCAGTCCTGATGTGACTTGATGTGCTGGGAAGGGTTGATACAGGCCGGGGCGGGGGGAAGATGCTCCCCTTTTCTGGGTGGAAAGAGATCAGGGAAGAGCGAAGAAGGGAGGGGCTGGGAGGAGAGGAGAAAGGGAGCATCCTTGGAATGTAAAGTAAATAAACTGAAATTAAATAAAAAAGTTTTTAAAAATCAAAAAAGGTGACAGTGCAGTAACAGAAATAGTAAATGTTATAAGAAATGATGCAGCCAGTCACTGCTGACCATCTGAATAGCCTGAAAGATCTGTATAGGACTACTAACTAACACACGGTTATGGAAGTAAAATCTAGCAAACCATTGTGAGCACAGGTATCAAGTCACAGATAAAGCCTTCTCTCAAAGAGAACGAGACGCTCCGCTGGCGGGCTGCACTGGAGGTGACAGAACAGCAACAGTTCCGACGTTCTGCAAGGCCTAAGAGGAAACTGAGGTCACCACAGGGGTTTTCCTCAATCTCCCTCCTCACTCACACACAGAGCTGGCCTTGTTCCCAGCGATGACGCCAGAAACAACAGGAATGAAGCAAAACTGAACCATAAAGCAGCATCAGTGGACACAGGTGGAAAGCTTGCCGCAAAATCCTAGCACAGACGCTCCCTCGACAACCTGGACTCACAGCAGCTAAGCAAGGATCGTTCAATAGCAATAGGTGGAGCGAGAACACTAACAGAACGAAGAGAAATTTAACGTAATCTTTAACGTAGATGCAGAGAAAATATGTGACAAAATTTAACACCCTTCTGTAATAAAAAACTCTGAACAAAATGGTCTCAGAAATTACCTGAGAGCAATTCAGAGCACATGTGACAAGGTCATTTAATGTCACAATCACAGCCGAAGGAGATGGAAAGAGCTTCAGATCCATGCGGAGTGAGACAATCATTGACACTCTTGTCACTGCTGTTTAGACATAGAGACCCTATCCAGAGCAATCAAGAGAAAGAAGTAAAAGGCATTTAAATATGAAAAATATTAGATTACCACAATGTAGGCTGGGTGACAAAATGCTTAAGATATCACAAGAAGAGCAAGAATAAACTACTTTATAATTTTTCAGGTTACAGACATCAACATCAGAAACATATGTCTACATGAAGAGTCAAACATCTGTTTCTGAAAAGAAAACAGTGTGAGGGGACAGCTACGAGCAGGAGAAAGAGTTTGAAAGTAAGGGCCGACTGTGTAAGATCTACCGGGAACTCAGTCAACAACTAAAGAGAAAACATCTGACTTGCATGAAGGAACCGAGGAAATGCAAATGGCCAATAGAAAGAAACATTCCGTGTCAATAATATCAGAGAAAGGTAAAGTGAAAACCAAAGTGAAACGTTGTCTCCCTGAAGTGACTGTTCTCAAAGAGATCAGTGATAAGTGTGAGACAGGACCATTAAGATGGCTCAGAGGGAAACGTGCCTGCTGCCAAGCCAGGTGACCTGGATTCAGTCCCTGTGGTGCTCGAAGAGAACGGATTTCTGTGGGTTGTTTGCTAACCTGGACAGGTTCGCTATGACATACACACACCCACACATGTAATACATACAATGAAAAATGCATATAAATACATAAATAAATAAATGTAAAATATATATATTAAAAGAACTTCAATTTTTTTCAAAAAATGTTTAAGAAAGATGTAGAGAAGAAGGAAAATTTGCATGTTGAAGAGGTCTTCTCTCCTAGGTTTACTGCATTATTACCCACAATAGCTAGGTTCTAGATCCAACCTAAGGACCCACATCAGGTAAAATAAGGCATATATACATAGTAAATACTGGTATGCCACAGACAAGCAGAAAATCATGCCACTTTTTTGTGTATGTTCATGTGTATGCGTGTGCACAGGCATCTGAAAAACTGAGGTCACCACAGGGGTTTTCCTCAATCTGCCTTAACATGATTTTTTTTTTTTTTTTTTGAGTCAAGGTCTCTCGTTGAACCCAGAGCTCACTGATTTGCATAGCTTCGCTGGCCAGTAAGCTCCAGGAGTCTTTCCACCCCTGCCTCCCCCAAACTGGAATTACAGGAATGCTTCTTATAACCAATTTTGTTTTCATGTGAATGCTGGGGGATCAGTTCCTCATCCGTGTACTGCCAGCACTTCATAGAACCATCTCTCTAGCCCTGTAACCCTTGAAACTCCTAGAAAAGAGCTGAATCTGGAGGATACTGTCTTAAGTGAAGTAAGTCAGGAGCAGAAAGACAAATATCACCTGGTATTGCTCATATGTGAAAAAACATGGAAGTCAGAGGACATCTAAGCTGCAGAATGTATGCTTCACATTCCTGGTGTTGAGTTAAAATGATGATAAAATGACAAATTAAAAAAACAATTCCATACAGTAAAGAGCTGAATAGTGTTTGCTACTGGCTGGGAAGGTGCTGGTCACCGAATAGGAAACTGTGGTCAGATGGGAGGGATGAATGAAAGAGATCCGTGATACATCATAGAGAACATAGCTAGAACAGTGTGCAGTTGAAAAACACTGAGACTGTTGACACAAAATCATAAGAATATAAAACAGTTATCCATTAGTCCCCAAGAAGCTATGGGCTCATCATATTATTGCACGGCTGTGTTTGTTTGTTTGTTTGTTTGAACTCATAGACAAATGATGATGGGGTGTGAGGAATGATGAAGACCCAGTAGGCAGAGCCAACTTCATTCCCATTTTCCCTTTATTATTGTTCAGGCCGTCCAAGACTGCATGCACTCCAGCCTTTCCACCATGGGAAGCACCATAGAGCACTTTGATTGCAAGACATCAGCAATTGTGAGGAACACCACAGATGGTTTTTATCCCCAGACCACCATCGGCCGACCTTCCCAAGTACAGACCACTGTAGAATGCTTTGATAGCAACATTGCCGATGCCTGGCCTCTGAACCACGGGAAGCACCATGGAGTACTTGGACCCCAAGGTCATTGGTGGCTAGCTGTCCCATCAGGGGGACAAGCTGGAATATTTTTATCTCCCTACAATGAGGAATGCTTTATATCAAGACCATATGCCTCACTTCCCACCAAGAAAGTACTGAGGAGCACACGGATCCTGCTGCTGGAAAACCATCAGGTTCTGGACCGTGCCCAGCAAAGGGTTCATGAAAGCAGGACCATGTAAGACATGTCCACCGCACAGGTCCTTGCTGTTATATTATCCAATTTATGGTCAAAATTGAGTCTCAACCAAACCAAGAGCCACCAGAATAATGTACCATTCCACGTCAACACACAAATGTGTCCAAGTGTGTAAGAGGACATGACAGAGTACAAATGTCTATAAGAGGAAAATCCTCTTTCCCCTGAGAACTTATAGAACGATCTTTCTATGTTCACATGGGTGGATGTTTTATGGCAGTTTTCTCTGAACTGAAATACTTCCTCCAGGAGGAAGAGGGAAATTCATGAGATTGGAGAGGTAATCAGACTTCACAGATCTGGGCAAGGTGAAACTTGCAAAACTCTTGAAAGCCCCTCCTCTACTTTATGGAATTGGTAATAGGCTGCTGGGGGTGGGGACAGCTGTGACCAGCCAGGCTGTAGGGAATGGATTCTCTGCTGGAGCTAGCTGCAGCTTACACAGAGAGCTCCCGATCACAGCTTTCATTGGCCACCACCTGTGCTGGAATGGGCTTTCACTAATGCAGTCACTGCTTTGAGTCAGTCCCAGTCCTGTCAGTAAGCCCTTCGCAACAATCCTGTTAGTAACCCCAATAAAAAACGCACTAAGTCAGCAAGTTGGACTTTGATGTAATCATTACTTTGCTCTGTTGTGGGCTCTCTTTCAGACATGTATATGCATGTGTGTCTCCCTAGGAAAAGTTTCTCACACAGTGGTTAAATACACTTACTTTTTAAGAAAATAAATTTGTGGACGTATGTATTTTGTGTGTATATGATATGTCTGTGTGGCATGAACGTCACAGCACACATACCAAGGTCAGACAAAAACTTTGTGGAATGCCCTTTCCTTCAGTGCTTGCACGGCGTACAAGGACATAACTCAGGTCACCAGGCTTACAGAGTACAGAGCCACAGGTATGAGTGCATGTGTGAGTGCCTACACACTTGTGTGCAGATGTGTGTGTACGCCGGTGTGTGATTTGGAAGGATGGGGATGGGGAAAAGCTCAGCAATAACTTGTTTTTGAGATGGGGCCTCACATCGGCCTGGAGCTCCCTAGAGGCTAGCCTGACTCCCAGAGCACCGCAGGGATCCTGCCCTCTCCGCCTGCGGTGCCAGCACTTAGCAAAGTTTACATGAGCTCTGGGGCTCCCTTTCCAGCACTTGTGTGCACAGCAAACACTTTACGAACTGAGTTATCTCCCCAGCTGTGTAGTGAGTTTTAAGAGTAAGAAACAATCTGGGATTTGAACTCGTTTGCAATGCAGATTCAAAAGAGCTGACAGTCTTCTGTCTTCTCATTAATAAAAAGATGATAGCTCTTGCTTGCCTTACGCTGAATGACCACTAATCTGTGTGAAGCTCTGCACACAGCACCTGGCCTCTAAGTCAGAGTGGCTGCTCCTGTGTCTAGTCCTTACCAGTGGCCCTTCTTCTGCCACCGCTGCTGGTAAAACCAAGCCTAGTGATGTGTATAACATGAGTTACACCTGTGGCTTATAGAGTTGCCAGGAATGCGGCAGCAGATGCGCCCAGTGCGTCGCCGTTCACTAACGGACTCGGAGGGGGCACTCAGCAAAGTGACAGAACCCCACAGCCCACCCTGACAGCTGTGCTGAGGATGGATGTGTGTGTCTTCCTTGTGTCATCACTTGGTGTGAGGTCTGCAGGCTGAGCTCCCCCTCTCAACCGACAGAACATTCTCCAAAGCAGAACTTTGGTGCAATGCCAGCGTCAGCACTCGAGCAAAGGCTTGGGCAAAAGTTTCTAAAACGAACACGCTCACATTAGTGCGCAGCAGTTTTCAAGGAACTGGAGTGAGCTGGATTCCACCATTGTCTTACAAGGCCAGAGGCTGATCCTCTGTAGAGCTTATCCAAGATAAGAACAGGGCAACTTACAAGGCCTCATATTTCTCTTCTTATCAGTGGGTGACCCTGAAGACCAGAGGAATGCAGATGTGACACCCTAACCTAAGGGGGAAACAGGACTAAGTGAAGCAGAAATTCCTGTGCAGGGGGAGCAGCAGCTGGGGTTTCTGGACAATGTGTTTAGCGAGGCTGGAAAGCAGGCAGGCTTGACGACATTTTACTCAGGGCAGTAATTCTGTGTATCAAGCCAACAGAAACCACACACCTAAAATAATTATTTTGGATCTAAATTAGAGGCCTAATGCAACTTGTGTCTGTTTCTATACATTTCCTTTTAAGTCATGTTAACCTCTAGCATGTTGTATATCTATGTCTCACACTTTGAAAAGTCTCAGGGTGTTTAAAGTCTAATTTATTCCTTAGACTCCCACAGCTCTAACATTTGCAAAGTAATTTGCACATGCTAGCTATTTATTTTGAAGGACTTATCTTGTGAAATATGAAAGACAGGTAGCTATTTTTCTATTTACAGAAAAAGAAACAGACTCTTGGAGGTCACTGAGTCGGGCTCAAGGTGCCTCCTCCATGTCTTAATGCCCCACTCTGGAATCTTACCACTTCCACAGCTTCGCCGGGTGGTAGCTGGTGCCTGGCAAGCCCTGAGGTTGGGTCCAACTGCTACTCACTGACCAGGTGAGCATCACAGAATTTTATATTCCAGTGGGACAGCATACCAGAAGTCCGTGCTGCGTGGTTGGCTCAGTTGCTGAAGTCTGATCTCCAGAAGCCACAGAAGGAAAGCCAGGAAGGGTAGTGCGTGCATGCAGTATTCCTGCAGAATTGCAGCCAGTGACTTTCCAGTATTGGCATAATGTTCAGTCTTCCTTAAGCAGATTGCTCAGGCGTGTTTTCACTCTGAAATGTACTGTCATTGCCTGTCTTGCAGCACTGATGCTTCCCAAACCTTCCTAGGCTATTTTCCCAGTTTATACTCCTCATCATTACAGTAGAGTGGGCCTGCACACAAGGAGAGGAGCTCAGTGTCTGCAGGGTCAGTGCATGAGCTGGTTTTCAAAGGCCCTTTAATCTGAGAGCTACATCGGTGCAGTGAAATGCATTTTTCTTTTCTGAAACTCCTTCATTACCTATAATGCTCAAGCTTAAGTGGAAACTTTTACTTTGCTGTTGTCGATGTTTTCTTTGACATCAAAATAGAGCATGCAATTAAAAATACGAAAACTCTCGTCCATATCTCTGGTGTTTATATCTATTATTCCCAAATATTTTATATCATAAATTCTTCTAAATTTTAATCAGAATCTACGGGAAGATGGCAGGGATACATGTAAAAGGATTTCTCAGAAGTTGAAAAATGTTACCAGTGTGAAAGCCGTTAAAATGGTATCTAACTTTCATCTTCTGGAAGAGACCAGTGAATTGTTTTCTTTTCTTTCCATTAGTGTCTAGAAGTCTATTGATGGGTGTTTAGAATCTTGTGCTGGGATCCTTTGCTCATATTAACAAAGGCTGGGGAGGTTTGCTAGAGAATGAAATGTCAGCAGGCTTACTTCCCAATCCAAAGGGCCCCACCCTAACATTAGGGCCAACTTCTTTTCTCAAGACCCATCCTGGCTATTTGTGATTACATATCCACAAAGGCTCACAGCCTCAAGCTTTAGAGATGCTCTTTTCAAATAGGAATGGGACTTCCAAAGGCCCACAGGGAAATCTTTAATGACTTTAGACACCTGTATGAAATCATGAAATCACCCACTATAACACACACTCCTTTCAGACAAAATTGATCAGAGAGGTATAGACATAGACATTCTTATTGCATTAAGTTCCGTTTGCTGAATCAAGAGCTAGAAGAAAAAAAAAAAAAAAAAAAGCAAACAAACAAACAAAAAAACCCAAAACTAACAAAAAACAGGAAAGCAATCGGTGACTGGGAAACAAGTTCTGTTTCACAAAAATTTAACAGTGAAGTTAATGCTTTATTTGGTGATTCTTAACAGCAGCGGACATTCTCATGGATAAGAGGAGCTAAGGGAGAGACTTTGTCTCTACGAAGGATCCGCAGTAGAACCTGTTCCCCAGAAGATAGGAAAAAGCTCAGGGCCACATCCATGGAGCTGCTGAGAAGCCAATTAAAATGATGTTGGGATAGGACTTTGCTCAAATGTTAGCACTTCTTAAAGTGCTGAGATTGTGATTATTGTTATCATAATAATGATAATTACCATTATTATTATTAGCATCATCATTATTATTATCAGCAGCAGTAACAATTTTTACCTAAGTAAGTTATATATTTATAATCTTTTGGAAACAAAGAACTGAGCATGAAGTTACCTCTCTCAGGCTCCATGCATTCTTTAGCAAGACTTTGAGATATTGTTTCTGAGGACAGGTGCAATGCTGGATTTTGAGGCTTACACACTCAGGGCAACCCCTCAGTTCAGTGCTGCAGAACAGCAGATCTACACAGATTAGCCTGACCTGTCATTGTGACTCAAGACATCAGCTTTTACTGCCATGCCAGGTAATTTCTGATGGAAACCAGAGGTTTACCAATAGTCTCGCCTCCTTTCAAGGACCTGATCCTCTCCACCAGCTACTCTAGTACTGAGCCTTCCTTACTCAACCAGGCTTACCTCAGTGACGGTTAACCTGGATGGTCAGCCTGATGCTATCTTGAATCACCTGGGAGATAAGCTTCTGTGTGTACCTGTGACTAATTTTCTACACAGGCTATCTGAGAAAGGAATTCTCATTCACTACAGGCAGCATCAGCCTGCAGGCTAGGGATGAGGGTTGAGCAAAAAGGAGAAAGTGGGTGAGTATCATCGGTCATCTCTCTGCTTCCTAACTACAGCCACATTGTCTGTGTCCTTTGTGCACACTCAAACATCTGTCTCATGCTTGACTCATCATGACTTTCCTGCCACCATGGACTGGGCCCTCAACCTATGAGTTGTCAGACATTTTATCACTACAAGGAGATTAGCAATTAATACATACCTTTCCGATTAACCAGCCTCCGTTGTTCACATGAATTATCTGTGAACTCTAGAGCACTTTGAGGAGGCTTAACATTTTGGGGACCAAACCATTTTTATTTATTGCAATTCGCCAGAGGGCATCTTGGCATATCACCCCTCAATCCATCCTTCCTTCATTTGCCTGCTTCAGAAATTTCTCCTTGTTTGCCATATGCCATTTGGATTTGTTTCCCTCATAACGTGTTTGAGGATGCATCAGGTACGGTTGACCATTTCCTGGGCTGTGTTTCCCTAATCCTTTATTTTTGGTGAAAATCACAGTTTCTTTCATCTTATTGGTTAATAGCTGTGTCTCTTCTCTGAGACATATCGTCAGACTGAATCTTCCTGACAGCTTTTTTACGCCCCTAACCCAGACCTAGAAGACTATACATCTCCAAGGGTTCTGTCTGGAGAACTGCAGTTCTTATTCTTTTCTGAAACCAATGCAATGCCTATGACTCTGGGGGAGATAGAGTAGGAACAGTGTTCTTTTATCACTACCTTAAAGAAAGGTAAGATAAAAAACCCTCCCACTTCTGGACATGGAATGTGGCTTTGCTCAACCCTTTACAGAGAGATTGCGGGGAAATGATATAGAAAAGATAGCACAGCAGCTCTGAGACAGAAAGAATTTGTTTCATGCATCACCATTCTGAACAAATTATTTTCTTTGGTGAACTCTGGGTCTCCGCTTACACAGTATGGGTCCTTGGTTGTGATTGCTGCCATCTCAGTCCACTCTTGCTATGCCAGCACAACTTTTGCAACTGATGCATTTATTAAGACCAGATACTTCTTCTTCACAGCTCAGAAGGTGAGAAAACCCAGGGAAGAGGCACTGGTGGGTTCCGTTGTCTGGTGTGGACAATACTCCACCTCTAAGAGAGATCCTTGCTTGGGTGTGGTAGCACAGACTAATTTCAGCATTCAGGAGGTAGAGACCAGAGGATCTTCATGAAACTGAGGGTAGTGTGGTGTACATAGAAAGTTCCAGGCCATCCAGGACTACACATTAAGACTCTCTTAAAAAAAAAAAAAAAAAAAAGGAAGGGAGGGAGGAGAGAAGGAAGGAAGAAAGCCATGTTTCAAGGCTATCACATAGTGGAAGGCAGAAAGAGCAAGAAGAGCAAACACTGTGTCACTGTGTCCAGTCTCTGATGGGGTCTAATAATTCAATCCCACTCATACTGAGGAAACTTCAGGCTTTCTAAATGCCCCACTCTTAACTCTCACGCTGGCCAGGACATCCCAACATCTGAGTTTCAGAGAAGACACATCAGACAAGAGAGGCTTCTGAGACACCTTCGCCCAGGAAGCTTTGGCAGGAGGCGAGGAGAGCGTGGCATGGAGAGGTTGGGGCAGACCGCGTCCCAAGAACCAGTGTGCAGGGTAGCATTGCCCGCAGACCTTAGTTCAAGGAGGACTATCCCTTAGTCTCCAGCTTCTATTTCCTCAAATGAGGTGATTTCCCAAATGCCTTGGCTAGGTACTAGTGACAGTTAGAAACACTGCAGTGTGGCCTTCCCCAGCTATAAACCAGGGTTTCAGCGAAAGGTAACCTCCTTAAGTGCTTTTATCATGCTCAGCGGGTGTGCGGATAAAGAGATGGCTCCCTGTCTTTCCACTTTGGCAGAAGAGCTGAGGTTTCTTCCCAGCACCCATCGTAGGCTGCTCACAATTGCCTGTAAGACCAGCTCCAAGGAATCTGATGCCATTTTCTTGTCTCCACAGGCACCTGCATATATGTGGTCAACACACACACACACACACACACACACACACACACACACACACACATTCTAAACAAATCTTAAAATCATTGAGTTGATAGTAAAAGCAAATTTTAATATATTTATTTTCAAGTAAAAGGAGACCAAGTAGTAGACTTGCCATTGGGAAAAGTCTGACCTTATTTTCTATATCAGGGAAGGTAGAGTTCATCAGGTCCATGGCCTCCCTGTGACAGCTTTCACATTAAGATTTATACTCCTTCCTGGCCGACTTCCATCCTTCTCCTCAAATCATTAGAAATTGATTTTTAATCTTAGATGCTATGAAAACCATTCTGCTTCATAAATGAATGACACTCTGCATGTGTGAATGTGGTGTGAGTATGTGGCTTGTTCACACATGCAGACGCTACAGGATGATGCTGGCTGTGTGCTCTTGCTTTCTGCTCTCTGCCCTGACACAGGTTTCACTGAATCTGAAGACTGTAATTTTTTTCCTGCTAAGTTGGCCTCCAGCAAACTGGAGTGATCCTCATACCATCCCTAGCACTGGAGTTAAAGGTTTACAAGGGGTGCTGGGTCCCTACTCAGATCCTGATGCTTGCACAGTAAGTATTCTTACCCACTAGTCTCTTTCCCTAGCACGTGGCTACTTTAACACTAATCTCTTTCCTTGGAAAATGGCAGGACACTGGTTATAGTTATCAGATCGCCCGGTCTGCTAAGCTGAGAGCAGCTTCCGTTAGCGCGCACTCTCTTCATTCTCTGGGCTAAGGTGTGTCCTCGGACAGCTTTCTATGGACTTGTGTGATCCCCCAGCTAATAGGTGCCTTCACCGAGCAACTGTTATGACCCAGAAGACATTGCTATGTACCCTTCATTTGTAATCTCTGTGCTTCATTTGGAAGCTTGTTGACACATAAATTCTATTCCAAAAATGTGGACTGAGCCCAAGATCACACATTCCTAACAAGTTCCTTTCCTGGTCAGAGGACAATCTAAATTCTGCAGGAATTTAAAATAGAAAGGTACACACACACACACACACACACACACACACACACACATACTCCCTCTCTCTCTCTCTCTCTCTCTCTTTCTCTCTCTCACACACACAGGAGAGAAAAAGAGGGAGGGAAGGATGGAGGGAGAGAGAGAGAAACCCAGTTTCAATACAGTTTTTGAAAAAGGATTGATCTAACTCTAACCAGAATTAGGATTTTCATATAATGTTTAGAATTCCTATGTATATTTAACCAATTTGATATAATTAGTTAAAAGAAAGAATTAAGCTATCAGAGCAGTCCAAAGGGAGTTTTACTTTTTCTGGCTGCACTGAATTCTTGGGGTAATCTTTTTGTACACTGTGTGAAGGAGGTCGTATTCAATGGTTGATTGATAAACTGGCAGAGAGCTGAGTACTTCCCAGACTTTGATATTGCTATTATGGTGGATGATCATCCGCCTCATATTTTGTAAGCACTCTTCCTCTCTCACCTTTTGATTGGCTTAATAAAGATCTGACCACCAATGGCTAGGCAGGAGAAGAAAGGCAGGACTTCCCAGCTGAGAGAGAGGGTCTCTGGGAGAACAATCACCAATGTGACAGAGGAAGGAATGGTGTCAGGACTGAGTGAGAGAAAGGTAACAGGCCATGCGGCTGGATGTAGGCCAGGATTTGTTGGATTAGGATAGCTGAGAATCTGTCCATCTATAGTGCCTAAGCTTTTACAAATAGTAATAAGTCTCTATGTCTTTATGTAAGAGCTGCTGAGTCCAAGAAGATCCTGCTATACTGCATCATTTTTAATTGTATCAGAGTAACTGTGATAAAGGTCTTTTCACGCTAGATGACTTGAAGTGATAAAAACTGTTTAACGTCTCCCCTTATGTTCAGCTTTTGAATGGACTAGAAAGTTTGGCATCTATGTTGTTGAAAATAAAAATGATATTGGGCTAAATAATGTTTATTATTAATCATGTAATTACTAAGACATTGTTATTTAACCTGCTATCACAATTAATAAGACACAGACACCTGTGAGATTTTATTTTATTTTTAATTATTTTTATTTTATGTACACAGGTGATCTTCCCATTTGTACATGTAGGGTAGGTGGTCGTCAGATCCCCTAGGAACTGGAGTTACAGACAGTTATGAGCCGCCACGTGCGTGCTGGGAATTGGATTCCGGTCCTTTGGAAGAGCAAGTGGTGCTTAACCACTGAGCCATCTCTCCTGCCTTATTTACCTTGGGCTGGGCATAACCTTCTACCTACACTATCTCAATAATCTCTGGGCCCGAATCCCACCCAAAGCTGTTCACCTTAACCATTCTTATCTGGGCTACCTTTCATCCACAATCTTATAAATAATTGCTTACATTTTTCATTTTGGTGTTTTCTCCATCCACATCATCCTTGGAGTCCTTCCTCTTGGTCCATATGGTTCCTTCTTCATGCTAATCCATTTTGGTGTCTGCCTTTCTCCTCTCTCTCTCTCTCTCTTTCTGTTTGTGAATGATTCTTTCTTCTGTATGCATTCAGTTTTACAATTTATTGCCTATACTTTTACTTCAAATGCAGGAATTGTGTAGGAAGTCCAAGTATGGATTTTATTTGTAATTATTAGGGGTTTGCAGAAAACCACTAAGTCAATGCAAGCTTTGTTTTCCATAACCCTTGCTTTGGGGCATGCAATGTGTAGCATATACCATGCACATATTTTGTCAGTATCAAAGAGCACTTCCCACCAGCTTTCTGAGTGATGCAGGGTCGCCCTTTGCCAAGCACCAGGCTCTCACACAGCTCAGTACAACAAAGAGCCACGCTCCCCCACTCCCCTGTCAAATGTTTAGCAAACCTGCCTGATGTCCCAGAGCAACATTTAAATATGCTAAAAATGACATGGCCACATGTTCCAGCAGTCACTGTGGAGAAGGAAGGTAACTCAACATCCTGAGCCAGCCTCTGCGCTCTCCTGTGAGAATCCCCTGGTGCTGGGGACTCGATTAGAGCCAGCAAGATCAGGTTACATAGTTTTTCATTGTACTCCAGGGAAGTTTATGGAAATGTTACAGAAATGAGCTACAAATGGGAACCTGGCCTTCTGCCAAAATCTCTCTCTCTCTCTTTCTCTCTCTCCTCCTTTTATCCTCCTCTCTCTCTTGTTCTAAAAACATATTTCCCTTCAGCACTTAATATGTTTTGGGGAACACATAACATTTTTCTAGGACTAAGATTAAAATATAAAATCTAGCACTCACACCTCAAACAACACTAAAAACTGGTGTTTCCTCCATGGCGCAGCAAGCCAGGCATCTCCCACAAGCTTTGTCTGCACTGACTCACTTGATCTTTGGCACAGACCCCTGTGTAACTCAGACTGATGAGCTGTACACAGAGAGAAATTCTTCTGCTTCCCACAGAGCACACACAGCAACTTCCTATCTCCACAATCAAGCGGAATGTGTCAAGAAAAACAAAACTACTAATGGAAAAGCTGGGGCAGGGTAGGAGCTTTAGTTCAGAATTGATTTAATTTATTTTATATTTTTCAGGTTTTAAGCTATGGGTCTTTGAGCAAAAAGAGTGCAATTCACCTTTAAAGTGGAGTGTCTTTCTCTCTGTTTTTACTGTGTGTGCACAAGAGTTCATTTGTGCGCTTACACACAAATGTCAGACTTGTTCTCCTCCAACCCTTTCCCCCTTGGTGCCATCAGACAAGGTCTCTCCCTGACTTGGACCTTGTCAGTTTGTTGCTGACTCAGCTAGTTTGGCTGGCCAGGGAGCTTCAGTCATCTTCCCATCTCCATCCCCTAGGCCTGGCTTAGGATGCACTCCCACGCACCACACTTTCCGTGGGTGTCAGGACCTGAGCTCAGGTTCTCACGCTCAACATTGAATGTTCCTTCTCAGTCTGGCAAAGTAGCACCTGCTACAAAATGGCATTTATCTGCCAGCGTGCCCTCTGCTCCAGCATTACAAGGGTTTTCTTTAAAATTTCCTTTAATGTCTACATGAGCTGAAATAATTTTTTGAGTGGCTGAGGGGGATGAAAACTGAGAAAGGGAAAGGAAGAAAGAGTTTTAGAATCATTGCTCATTTAAACATACAACATTTTATTTTTGGTGTAGATGTTTATTTTATTTGTTTACCTTTGATACAGAGTTGAATGTAGACCAGGCTGTCCTTGACTCTTCCGCCTGCTTTCACCTCCCAAGAGCTGGGACGATAGGCCTGGCCTCCACACCCAGCTCTCCTATGATGTTTTGAATTCATCTGGATTGTTTTCTTGGGTCCTCGCTCATAAAATTAAGGCTGGAAGCAGGTACTCTCAGGAGACTCTTGCGCCTTCCAGGTTTGATGAGAAACGTAAAATGAGGAACGTTCCCAGTGTGCGTTTCCCTTGTGAGCGGAGCTTAGCTGCCCAGAAGATTCACACAGGGCCAGCAGTTCCTGGCCCGCACTCCCTGCCTGACTTTGACTTGCTCTGCGACCCTGGCCAGTAGCCAGGCCACTGTGAGCTCGTTTCCTCCACTGAAAAATTAGCAGAACACTCGCCTACATCCCAGATGTCCGAGACTTAATTAACGTCAACGTTTGTGTAAAAACGAAATGCTGTTTACCCAGTAAAGGCCAAGGAATCTAGTTGGTTTTTTTTCTCCCCCTTCTGGCAGAAGCCAGAGTGGAGAAGAATAAAACATTAGCTCACTGGAACATTCGATCACGCTGAAGATTATGGAGTCATTCTTAGAACTTGTTAAAAATGGCTGACCACAGTAGTGAGTGTAGAAAATCGCACAGGAATTGTTTCCTGCACATAGTTTGTCAAACTCTGAACACATTGGTCAAAAGTCCGATGCTGTGTGTCTACACCATTCCCTGGCAGAGCTGTGTTAACAATAAAGAGAAGACAACATGTTATTTACACAGCAAGCCTGCTGCTCCATCCTGCTCCAAAGGGGCAGCTCAGGTTTATAACTCAGGGATCTTTTGACTCAGATATCTTAGGAGCATGTGCTTTGGTCACAGAGAGAAAACATACCCATATATTATCACTGTATTTCTGAGAGAGCAGCATGCTGCCCCATCTTGGTTTCTGCCTAACTCTAGCTGACCATAGTGAAACATTGTCCCTGAATAAATCTCAGTGTCTACTATGAGTGAGGCAGGGCTCTGAGCACAAAGAATACACTGGGGAGAGACACAGGCAGTTCTTAGACGCCTAATGTATACTCTAAAAATAAGTGTAGGTAAGCATCATCCAAGAAGAGACGTTTGTGCTTTGATGGGATGGAGGTGTGGTTCAGGCAGAAAGAGCAGCATGCACGTGGAGTCAGGAAGATGGGAGGAGGCATAAAGCACACTACACTTGTCTTCTCATGAAGTGGACAAAGGAGAAGCACTTTATGCTAAGAAAACTGAGAAGTTACCGGAAGATTTAAGACCAAGTTCTAAAATGACCAGATTTTGTTTTCTTCTTAACATCACTCTGATTGGAGTTTGGAGGCTTGGTCAGAGAAGCAGGGGGCAGATGCCTAAGCTGGATATCAGAACAATTACATCACCAGAGAGGAGGAAAACTGGAAGAGATAAAAAAAAAATGCAAGACTCAGGAGTCTTGACTCTAAGTAGATTAGGTGGACTTCAGTATGGGAAGAGTGCTTTCTGAGCACACGCATGAAGAACTGGCTTTGTCCCCGCACCACATGAACAAGGCACATGCCACTAATCCCACTGCTCCGGAAGCAGAGGCAGGAGGAATGCAAGTTCAGCATTATCATGGGCAGGTCCAAGACCAGTCTAGGATAGTAAGATTATGTCACATTGAGGGGCTACAGGAAAGAAAGGAAGAGAAAAGAGAGAGACTGAACAAAGACACTCGTTTTAGATTAAGAAAGTTTGCAGTGTCTTTCCCAAAAGGCCTCTTAGCAAAGATGTTAAAAGTAACAACACCTATTCACAAGAGAGTTCAGGCTAGAGATTGATATGTACCTTCGGTACAGAGTGGAAGGCAGGACGTGGCACAATATTAGAGCACGTTCCTCACATGTGGGAGGCCTCAGGTTTTACTCTTAACAACACATACACACACACACACACACACACACACACACACACACTCATGAGCATGAACATAGTCATGGGAGCAGGCATAGCCATGGCGCATGTGGAACAACCCTCATAATAATAATAATAATAATAATGAAAGAAATGGAACAGGAAAGGGTACATGAGGAGCATCAGTAGTTAATGAAAAAAAAAAAAAAAAAAAGCAGGGACCCCAGTGGAGACAGAAGAAGAGAAAAAAGGAAAAAAGAAGGGCTGGCTGTGGGTGGGGAGAAAGTATTGGGATCACATCTGTGCCCAGCTATTAAACTCTCAATGTAAAGACTATCTACCGGAGCATAGTTGTGCATGATTGTAGTTCCATCGCTCAGGATCTGCTGTAAGAGGACCCATTCAGTACTTCAAAACTGCTATTGTCTGTCTTCATCTTTTTTTTTTTAAGAATGGTCTCTTCAGATTATTTGTCTATTTTTAACGGAATTACTTTGGCTCTTTGAATAAGTTGTTTAAAGTCTTTATGAATTGTGAACAGTGGCTTCTGATCCGTAAATTACTGGCAGACACAGCTCCCTGCTCTTTGGGGTGTCTCTTCGCTCTGTTGCCTCCTTTGCTTTACACAAGCTTTTTAGATTGATACAGTCCCACCTGTCAGTTTCTTCTTTTGCTTCCTATATTTTCGGAATCCCATCCAAAAGAATCACTGGCCCCTCCTCTCCCTCCTGCCCTCCCTCCTTCTCCTCTCCTTCTGCCTGCAATGCAAATCAAAATGTAAGCTCTCAGCCCCACATCTGCTGGCCTGGTGCTATGCTTCCTGCCATGACACTCATTAATTAACCCTCTGGAACTCCAAGCAACCCCCAATTAAATGCTTTCTTTTATAGGAGTTTCCTTAGTCATCGTGTGTCTTCACAACAACAGAACAATGGCCAAGACACAACTGAAGTGGTCACGCTTGCACCCACAGCCCCCTGAACTGAGCTGTTCCCCACAGCCCCCTGAACTGAGCTGTTCCCCACAGCCCCCTGAACTGAGCTGGTCCCCGCCCAGCACTCCACACAGCAATAGACTTCCTCTAGTATTCCCAGTCTCAAGCCTTAGATCTCGGTCTTTGACCCCTGGAGTTGATTCTTGTAAAAGGTGAAGGAATATTCACTGTGGTCAGCCAGGGTCTGCAGCCCCGTTGCCGAGACGCTACCTTCTCCTATGGGGGTCTTTGGTGATTTGTTAAGAATAAGTTGGGTCAGGCGGGATTTCCAGTGGAGAGAGGGGGCACCAGCCCATCCACAAAACCCTCAACCCAAAATTTACCCTGCCTTCAAGGAATGTAGGGATAAAGGTGGGGCAGAGATCGAGGGAATGGCCAGCGAGTGAGTACTCCAACCTGAGACCCACCCACAAGAGAAAGCCAACCCCTGGCACTAGTAAGGACACTCTGCTGTGCTTTCAGACAGGAACCTAGCATAGCTGCCCTCTAAGAGGCTCTACCTAGCAGCAGATCGAAACAATGCTGAGACCCACAGCCAAACATTAGGCAGAGCTTGGAGGGTCTTGTGGAAGAGTTGGGGAGTGGAGATAGCAGAACCCAGAAGGGACAAGAACTCCACAAGAAGGCCAACAGAGCTGACTAACGCAGGCCAGTGGGGGCTCACGGAAACTGAAACACCAACATATATGTGACTGACGGGCAGCTTGGTCTTCATGTGGGTCCCCGCAGATGGAGAAGAGGCTGTCTTTAGCACAGACTTGGTTGCCTGCTTTTATATCACTTGCCCCTAGCTGGGCTGCCTTTTCTGGCCTCAGTGGAAGAGGATGCACTTAGTTCTGACGTGACTAGATGTACTAGAATGGATTGGTAAGAGGAGTTCTCCTTTTCTGAGGTGAAAGGGTGAGACCAGGTGGAGAAGAGGGAAGAGGTGTATTCAGGATATAAAGTGAAAAAGCTTAAAAAAAAAAAAAAAAGATCAGTTGGCTCTAGATATCCTGGCTTATCTTGGTGTTCTCCATTTGTTGCTTGGCTCTCTATGTTTGCTTTAAAAGTTACTTTCGATTAATTCTGTTTTATCTACAGAGAAGGCTTAGACTGATTGGAGAGAGGACAAGTGAAGAGTCTGGGGATTTTTAAAGGTTCAGAATTATAGATGTGACGAACAGGACACCTCACAGATTTAGAAAACCTAGAAACTTCAATGGCCAATGTTGATAGCAAGGTTGAAGTTTCCCACAATGTGTATCTTCCCTCTGTTTGACTAATCAAAATCCAAGACAGTTTTGGTAGGTGGCAGGGCACTCCATGTCTCTCCAAATTTCTGCTGAAAAGACAGTAACATTTTCAAACAACAACAAAATGTTCACTTGAATGGGAGAATGGGGATGGTGATCATACAGTCTTGGAACTATGGTGTAATGGAGGAGCTGCAGCCTAAGCTCATGTTAACAGCCAGACCGCAGAATAAGCAGGCACCAGCCCACTGTAGGAAGGTCAGGGGTGCCAGGAAGTCACTGTTAGTGACCAGCAGAGTCTGAAGCCATCAGCTCATTAAACAAGGGAGAAGGCTGCCAGATCCTTTGCCAGCAAGTAGGACACAAAATTATGGCACTCGAAAAAAAGTTTTAGATAAGAAAACCTGTTTTACTATTGAGGTTTCTTACTTGGGAAAACTATTTTTGGCATCCTAATGCAGGAATTCTTGATGCTAAAGACACAAATGCTGTGAAATTATCAAATGTGAAAGAAGAATAAAGTTATTTTGTAGAACAAAAACAATTTTGAGTAGGCAGTGCTAAGCTAACCTGAAGCCCTGTGGAATGTGATCAAGAACCGCTCTAATAAACATTTTACCTAAAATTTTGAATGACCCTACTGGTGTACTAAAATCACATATGGCTTTTGCTAACAAGTAAAAGGAAGTCAATTTAAATAAAAACACCAAGAAAAACAGCTCTGTTTGAAAGACTCATGCAACAATGAAGCGGCATCGAGCAGTATGAAGAAGTTACATGATGAGTTAAGTCGGTTTTTAAATTACAAAAACTATTCCTGATACAAGTCCTGATGTGGGATATGAGCAAAGCTGGAAGACAGGGAAAAAAAGTCAAGAAATTAATTAGAGTGGATTAAAATGTTTACTCTTTCCTAGCAGAAAAGATACAATTTCCCTACCTTTCTATTTTTTTAAGATTTGTTTGTATTGTATGTGTGTGAATGTTTTGCTTTCATGTATGTGTGTACTGCATGCCAGCACCGGGCTTCTGTCAGAGGAGTACATGTTCTTTGCCATCTCTTCAGCAGCCTTTCCTTTCTTATAAGCAATAAGTGGGCATAACAGCTGTTCCAATGTGACTTCAGCTTTCTTTCCTTTGTATGTGAAGACAGCGTACATTTTGAAACAAATGGGCATTTGAACACTGGAGGCACACTTGCGGATTCTGTGTCTAGGACAGTTTTCTTAGTTGAAAATGTAAGTCAGAGAATTCGTTGTGTTTTGCATTGGTAGGCTTTCAATGAATAGTTATTATCTTGGTTAATGCTATTATGTCTATTTGGATATGCAGTATGCTGCTGTAGAATCCATTTAGAGGGGAACATCATTACACCACAGTGATGAGAGTTAACATATACACTATATAAAAATGTCATACACAGCTTCTTCTTTCTGTAGTGTGATGGTGAATCTTGACTGTTAAGATTGTCAATCTTTTTAAAAAGGTTAAGATTTTATTTTATTTTTAATTATGTGCATATGCTGGGGGGGCATTTGCATGAGCGTTCCAGTGTCTGAGGAGGCTAGAACCCCCCAGGAGCTAGAACACGGAGGCCCTCCTACCCACTGAGCCAACCCCCCAGCTCCAAGATTGTCGCTCCTAATTGATGAAATATAGAATCATCCTGGTGAAGTTAGCTAACGTGGAAAGGACTGCCCTAACATGGATGCCTCCACTCCACAGGCTGGATTCCTCCACAGAAGAAAAAGCCAAGTGAGCCTCGGCGAGGGTCACCCTCTTGTTCCGGCCCCTTACCTTTCCCTTCACAATGAACTGCAGCCCTTCAAGCCATGAGTCAAAATGTGCCGTTCCTTTTTCAAGTGCTTTGATTGGATATTTGTTCATAGCAACAGCATGAATGTCAGTGTCAACAGGTGCCTGAGTGAAAAGACGTATCACCTTCAAAGAGTGACCAGGGTCTCAGATGATAAGGAAGCGAGCCGGAGCCCCTATCCCTGGGAGTCCTACTATTGTCATCAGCCCATTAGACTTACAGGAAGTATTTCTAGCATATTGTACCAGAAGCTAAATAATATGTCAAATTTCTTTGGTTTTGTTTAAACAATATTAACTCATTTGTGGTAGCATAGGTTATTTTCCCTTGTTCTCTAATTGGCAGTTAGTTTTATTTGGCTTAATTAATGAAACTGGAGGTTTTATTTACTGCATTAATGAAATTCCTTTGGTAGAAACAGATCTTTAATGACATGGAGCTTGTGGATGAAAAATAATTGAAGTGGTCTCTTGGGGTGATATCTCTGGACCTCTGGCTATCATTAAGAGAGACTCCTCCAAGCCCAGCCACTTCCCTGTACAGAGCATAGGTTCCCCAGGGAACCAGAGTGTGCATGCAGGGTGTCCACTGAGCCACAAGCCTGAGAGCCAAGTGCAACGCCCACAGCAGAGGCAAAGGAGAAGCAAGCGTTGGCCATCATTGCAGTGTGTTGGGGACTCTGGGTGGGTGTTTCAGTGTGAACTTTCCAAAGCTTTAGACGGCGTCCTAGCAGCACAGGGAGGCTGGAGGCCTGGTGTTTCAACCCTGAGTCCACCGGTCAAACCTCTAAATTCTACTTATTGAACATTGCTGCCTGCCTATTTAGTTTTTAACTAAGGAGGGACAAGAAGGATATGTGATTTATTCAGTCTTCTAAAGCCTCAAAATACCACTCAGCAAGAGCTTTACATTTCTTAGGCACATTGCCTTAAACATCATCGAAGCAACTACACAGCAACTCAAGAAGAGCCACAGAAACCTAAACATTGACTCTCTAGCTCCAACAGCACCGTGCATTGAACACATCGTTGGCACAATCTGGTATCTGTAGTATAATCCTAGTCAGAAATTAACTGACGAGTTTTGATGCTCTTGGCAATTTTGTTTAATCTGAATAAATTGTGAACTCTGCGAAGCCCTTTGGCCCCTGCTCTATGTCTGGGACTGGGGTTTTCTAGAACTGGGGTCCCGTCTGTGAGCTTCAAGATTTTTATTTTTATTTTTGTTTGTTTTTTAAGCAGGGTTTCTCTGTGTAGCCTTGGCTGGCCTCTGCCTCCCCTAGCGATGGGATTACAGGCGTGTGCCACTGTTCCCGGCTGGACTTTAAGATTTTAACGGCAGCTATGTGAGTGCTGTTTTCTATCATTCTTGTAAGCCTTACTGAAGATTTGGATGAGACATTTTTTTTAAAAGTGTAAAAGAACATGTGCATAGGTTCAATAACGTTGGTGGACATTAATTAATTAAACATTAATTCTGAATTTATTGCTAGTTAGAGTTCAGTTTTTTTTCCTTTAAATGAAGTTGAATTAATGGGATATGACACTCCTGCACGCCACACTGAAGTCTGCACTATTCTAGCGCCTCTTAATTGAAATACTATAACAGGATTGTTTGAGTCAGAGCATGAATTGATTTTATTCTGAAAAAAAGCAATAACAAAAATATTATGTTTTTATAAATGTGATTTGTCCTTTGAGAACTTTATGCAGTGTTGCTTGATCATATTTATCCCTCCCAACTCTTGCCAGATTCACCCCTCTTTCCTGTCCCACCCAGCACTGTGTCCCATTTTCCTTTCTCTCATCAAGGCCAATCTGTGCTTCCCAAATATTCTGGCATGTGTGGCCTCCCACTGGAGCTGTGTTTTCAGGGGCTACAGTTTTAGAGGAAATGGAGCCTCCGCTGCCAGAAGCCAAGAACTGACAGTAGCTCCTGGCTAGGAGCTGACGCTCACAAACCGTGGGCCCAGCTTTCCTCGCCATGCCAAGATCTGGTCTGGTTGAGACTTACACAAGTCTTGTGCACAGTTATGACCACTGTGCACTCATATGCACAGCTTCCCTGGTGTGACCGTAACACTGTTCCCTAATAGCCATCCATACCTTGCTGGCACTTTAAATGACAACAAACCTCTTTTATTTACGTTTCTTTTATCTTTTCCTCCCTACTCCACCCCAATCCCTTCCATCATCCCAGTACCAGGTAGGAGAGAGAAAGGGTTAATGGGAGACACAGTTCTTTCTTAGCTGCTTCCTGCTGGTCAGGGTTGCTGGGTTCCTTGGAGCCAGTCCAATCCTCATTTCAGGAGTTCTCCAACTTCTTGTCTCACAACAGCAACCAGGAGCAGCAAGGGAGAAGCAGGAGCAGCCTTGTTCTTTCTCACAGTTCCTCACTCTCTGGGCTCTGGCATTTACTCTCTCCAGAGTTCTCAGAGTCAAACTATCTGCAGCTGGCAAAGATCTCCTCTCAGAGCCCACACGAGGCAAACAGTCTGCTGCTGCGGACCGTCTGAGTCAGCCCCACAGCCCACACCTGGGACCAAAACAACACCGTGTTTACATCCACAGCACCGCCCTCTGCTGTCATCACAGTGTCGGCCCCTCTTCCACAATGCTTCGGGCATCTATGGAGGACCGTACCTACGTTCTGCAGCCTGGGAAATTCTGCAGCCTCGGCGGAGTCTCTCGACTTTGACTGATTGTGTATTTCTTTGTAGACCATCATCAACCATAAACAGAAGCTGCTTCAGTTGGATTTCAAGTCACTTATATAATTAATTAATTTTTTTTTATGGACTTGACCAAAACTAAAGAATTATATAGGAACAATGCTAATATATCATTAATATATAAATTTTGTTGTTGAATCAATTATTTCACACCCAAAGAACTAGGAAACCCAAATCTCAACTGCATATTAAATTTTTAAAAACCCTGAAGAATTATGGGTGGATGCCTATATACAACTAAGAACTTAGCTTTTCATTCTAGTTGGAAAACTGCTACAAATTTTCAGTTTTTTAGTGTGGCATTTAACAGAAAAATCAAATTAAGAAATCTTCCTTGGAAAAGAAAAAGAGGGACTGGAAAAGTATTTTAATTGGTAGAGTGTTTGCCTGGATTCCACCCCCAACAGCTCACAAACTGGGTATGTGGGTGCATGCCTGTGGTCCTTGCACTGGGTGATTGTGAGGTCAATTTGGGAGGATCAGGAGTTCAAGGTCAACTTCACTACATAGGATCTTTAAGTTTCAGGCTATGCTCATGAGACCCTGGTCTCAGAAAAAAAAAATAACAAAAAATGTATTTTGGTTAAATATTATATTCAAGTAAAATAAAACTGAACTTAAGTTTGGTAAGAACCTCATGGATTTATTAGAAAGTGGTAGCAAGCTCAGCGGTCGTTCCCTGTCAAGGTCTTCTGGCAGCCATATTTGGCTGAGTCTTCATTTGATGTCTTGATTCAGTGTTCCTGGATTTGAAAACTCCTCCGACCCTGTGTGATAGGATGATGTACCCATGCAACAATCTGTCAGCTCACAGAGCTCAGCTCCTCAGTGCAGCAACCGGGCTACTCCTGAGATCAGTGAACTCTAAACTCAGCCAAGGCATTGGCCTAATGATTTTGTTTCTGCAACACAAGACTCATAAAATCATTCATGTTCCCAAGAAGCCACGGTATGTAATCAGCCTATGTCACTTTAACACCCACCATAAGCTACATTTTTAAAGTTTGTGTTTGGATGTTGTAGAATCTTCTAAATATTTACAGATTCCGGGGCTGACAGTGTCTTTGTTTGCCTCTGGGTAACATCAGTGCTGTGTGGAAGCCAATGGTTCCAGAAAACCTCTTGGCAATACACAAAAAGGATGAAAGGCTCATTAAAACCATAGTTAACCCCATTATTCACACCAAATATCAGAACTTATGGATAATTTCAGAATATGAAGTTTTCTTTAAGACAGATACTGGGCATTTAAAAACTTACCGTCAACTTCCGTAGTGGGCATGATGTAAGGGCATTTCAATGATAGACCCCAGAAATCTGTGTTTTTACACAGGTCTGCTCAAAGAGCACAGCAGCCGAACCACTTGAAAAGACTTCAGAATGCATGAAACAAGCAGCGCCACTGAGGTAGAAGATTCACTTCCTCCCATGTTTCAGGGTTCAGGTCTTTAGAGGCATTCCAGAGCAGACAGTGCAGTCTGTGTTCACTGTGGCCCACTACAATCATTTCCCTCTACCGCCAAGAGCTAAGGGCGCAGTCACAGCCCACGAGGCTCCAGCACACGTGTGTGCATGTAGGGGGGGGGGGAGGACTGCACATGCAGAAGCCGGAAGCCAGTTTCTGATGTCATTTCTTGGAAGCGAATACCGTAGTTTTCAAGACAGGGTGTCTCATTGGGCTGGGATCAGCCTACTGCTGAACTGCAGCACTGATATTCTAAATATGCTCCGCCGTGACACCGAGGCTTTCCACATGAATGTTAGCGGTCAACTCAGCTCTTCATTCCCACGAAAGGGCTACTTAACTATCTTAGCCGTTTCTTCACTTGAAACATCTGATTCTCCGTGTAATTCAGATTTTATATGAATAAATATATTCACATTTGAGAAAGAATTTCTGTCAGAAAGAAAAGCCAATTAGTGTTTGAACACACAATGCATATCCATTTATAAATATTTATATGCTTCCCGGAAAATATGAAGTCAACATAGTACACCACTTGGAAATTTTAAATGGGAGTATGACAGCAATATTCTAGGAGAAAAAGCCTCCTGCAAAACAGACTGGGTGCGCATGTACGTGATCTACTTTATTGAGTAAGGGACAGAGTAAAATACAGAGGGAAATGTGATGAAATAAAGCCATTAAATCATTAGTTCGCTCATTACCTTTTACTCCTTAATGTATAGATTTGCCTTGTATAGACATAAAAATATATCTGTAACAAGCATTTGACTTTCCCAGGGCAGCAGATATTCTTCCCCTTCCCTGTCTCTGTGCACACGTGGGTGTAGAAGCCAGCGAACAATGGTGTCATTTCTCAAGAGACATCCTTGTTGGTTTCTGGTGACAGTGTCTCTCACTAGCCTGCAGCTTGACAGCTAGGATGTCTGGACAATAATCCCCAGAATTCCAGCTGTCTCCACCTCCCCAGGGCTGGAACCACACATACTCAACATTTTTGAGTGAATCTCGGTGATTGAATTTAAATCTTCATGCTTACAAAACAAGTACCTAACTGACTGAGCTATCCACACCACCCAGAAATTCCTTTTAATACAAAGGAGGAAAAAGAATTGTCTCTCCTACAAGAAGCGTAGGGATAAAGATGGAGTAGAGATTGAGGGAATGGCAAACCAATGACTGTCCCAACTTGAGACCCACCTCATGGGAGAGAGCCAATCTCTGCCACTAGTAATGATATTCTGCTATGATTGCAAACAGGAGCCTAGCATAACTATCATCTGAGAGGCTCATCTAGCAGCTGATTGAAAGAGACACAAAGCCAAACAATAGTCGGAGCTTGGGGAGTTTTGTGGAAGATGGGAGGAAGGATTGAGAAATCTGGAGGGGTGAAGCACACAAGAAGACCTAGAGAGTGAACTAACCTGGGCACATGGGGCCTTACAAAGACTGAACCAACCTAGACTCTTTACACATATGTAGCAGATGAGCAGCTTGGTCATCATGAGGGTCCTCTAACAATTAGAGTTAAGTCCGTCTTCATTCTGTTACCTGTGTCTGGATCATTTCCCCCTAGCTGAGCTGCCTCGTCTGGCCTCAGTGAGAGAGGATGTGCTTAGTCCTGCTGTGACTTGAGGTGTAAGGGTTGGTACCCTTGGGGCCTTTCCTTCTCTGAGAAGAAAGAGCAGAGAATTTGGGGAGGAGGCTGTTGGTGTACCTTGAAAACAACAACTACAAAACACCTCCTTTATTTACATTTCTTATATCTTCTTCTCCCTACTCCACCCCAATCTCTCCTAACACCAGGTAGGAGAGAGAAAGGGTTAGTGGGATATGGGGTGCAGTACTTTCTTATCTGCTTCCTGCTGGTCAGGGTTGTGTTCCTTGGAGCCAGTCCAGTAGATCTTCACCTTCTTGTCTCACAACAGCAACCAGGAACAGCAAGGGAGAAGCAGGAACAGCCTCATTCTTTCTCACAGCTCCTCACTCTCTGGGCTCTGGCATTTATTCTCTCTCCAGAGTCCTCAGATTTAAACTATCTGCAGCTGGCAAAGAGCTCCTCTCAGAACCGGCAAGAGGCAAACAGTCTGCTACTGTGGACCATCTGAATCAGCCCTACAGCCCACACCTGGGACCAAAACAAAAACATGTTCATATCCACAACAGGGGGCTGTGAGGGTGAGACTGGGAGGAGAGAAGGGAGGGGGCTGAGAGCAGGCTGTAAAGTTATTAAATAAGCAAATGGAAAAAAAAAGATAGACATTAAGAACTGACTTTCCTGATCTTCCCCAAACAGTGCAAAGTCGTCTTCAGGGTATCTCCCACCTCTCACTTCCTTGTCACTTCTGTGCAGGGGCCGTCACCATCCTTGTGGTCTAGAGCAGACAACGGCATTCCAGAACCACCTGGCCTTGCCCTTCTGTCCCTGAGACCACGCGACCTCGAGTACCTTGTTCAGCCTGACCTGAATGTCCAGCCAGGGGAGGTTCACAATGCACACTCACGGCAGAAGGCTGATTCGTAAACACTTACTAATCATTGATGGGCTACCAAAATCTAAGACTTCTATGTAGAAAGATTTATTTTTTATTCATATTTTACCATTATCTATTTTCACTACAGGGACAAAAAAAAAATCAAACAATGACATTTTCAATATCAAGGAAACAGAATGTAAAACACACAAAGGAGAAAAACACAGAGTGAATATTACCAACCACAGCTTAAAAAAAAAAATCGCAGCAAGGGTCCCTTTTAAATAGCTGTCGGAGAAGTTTCCCTGTATGCTACCTATCTTACTCTTTGTTTTATTTTATTTTTGAGACAGAGTCCCATGTAGCCCAGACAGTTTTGAACTTACACAGTTGCAGATCTTTCTTCAGGTTCTGGGTTACAGGTGTACCCCACCACCCCTGCTCTGTGAAGTACTGGAGACCAGCCCCACAGCTCCCATAACGGTATGCAAGCACTCCACAAACCAAGCCACACTCCCCGCTCCCCAAATGGTTCTCCATTCTCAGCTTCATTTGCACAGTACAAAAAGGACTGTCACACATACACAGACATATTCCATGTTCAAAATAGTTGTACACGAGAAAAATAGGAAACAAGGGGGATGGGTGAGCTTGGAATCAAAGTATAAGCATGCACAATGCATGTAATATGCTTACGTACATATCATATATTTAATATAAAAGTTTTATTTCTAACTATAAAGGGAGCTGATTTGTGCTGCATACATAAGTAAGGTTATAGAGTTCGCTTTGAGAGGGAAGAACACCTTCACCAAACTTACAACGTTTTACAGTTCCCCCGAAGCTAACTCAGCTTTATTCATTATGCTGCCTAGAAGGTATGCTGGTTGGAGGTGGGGAGGAAGAGTGCTCCCATACTCTTCCACAAGCTTACTTATACTGAACACACATGATACAGAGCAGCCTCCGCTGCATGTCTAGACACATTAAATATGTGTGTGTTTTATTAGAAATGCAGGGAAATGATTTGTATAACTTTATATAATACGTCCTTTCAGACATTCACTCAGCATTTACTCTCTTGTTTAAAGCCCCAACTCCTCACCCAGCTGAGCCCGTTGGCTCTTTCCCTCTTTCTTGGAGATAAAAATTGAGATACCCATGCTAAGATCAAATCATGATCTATAAACAAGGGAGGTGCCGTAGGGGGTAAGGAACCTGCCAGGAGGTGAATTCTGATGGCTGGAACCCCTTTACCACTGGCTGTAATAGGGTGTGAGTCTGTAAGCCAGCACTGTTCAGGTAAAATGGAAATTAAGATGGAGCCAAAGCTTTCAGGTAAGATAGACCGGTGCATGCAGTGTAAAGGCAGCAAGAAACCCCCATCGAAGCAAAATGGACCAGAACCTATACCGAAGGCTGTTCTCCCATCTTCACACACTGTGACCTCAGGTACCTGCACTCTTGTAGTAGAATATACATAAAAGATTTAAAACAATGAAATCTTCTTACCCAAACTTCCTGATCATTAGTGTGACAGCTCTATATCTCCTCTTATAAGCTCCACCTCGGCCCTATTCTCTCTACCCCAGACATTTTTTTTATTTGTTTATAATTTATTCACTTTTACATCCTGAATGTAACTCCCTCCCTTGTCTCCCTCTTCCCCCACCCCCTCCCTCTTCCCCAACCTTTTCCATTAGTCCTCAGAAAGGGGGAGACCTTGTCCCCTATATTTGACCCGGGCCTATCAGGTCTCCATTGTATGGTTTTGGCATCCTTGTAAAAAATCAGGTATCCATAGGTGTGTGGGCTTATTTCTGGGACTTTTATTTGATTCTATTGATCCACCATTCTGTTTCTATGCCAATTCCATGCAGTTTTTATTACTTTTGTTCAATAGTACAGCTTGGGATCAGGGATGGAGATACCTCCAGAAGATCTTTTATTGTACAGGATTGTTTTAGCTAATCTGGGTTTTTTATTTTTCCAAGTGAAGCTGAGAATTGTTCTTTCAAGGTCTGAAAAAAAAATTGTGGTGGTATTTTGGTGCGGATTGCATTGAATATGTAGATTGCTTTCAGTAAGATGGCCATTTTTACTATGTTAATCCTATTGATTCATGAGCATGGGACATCTTTCCATCTTCTGATATCTTCTTTAATTTCTTTCCTCACAAACATGTAGGTTTTTTTTTCACTTGCTTGGTTAGAGTTATACCAAGATACTTTATGGGTTTTGTGTGTGTGTGTGAGAGAGAGAGAGAGAGAGAGAGAGAGAGAGAGAGAATTGTGAAGGGTGTTTTTTCCCTAATTTTTTTTCTCTGCCCGTTTGTATTTTGTATACAAGACAGCTACTCATTTTTTTTTAGTTAATTTTGTTTCCAGCCACTTTGCTGAAGGTGTTTATCAGCTATAGAGTTCCCTGGTAGAATTTTGGGGGTCACTTATATATACTATCATATCATCTGTAAATAGGGATACTTTGACTTCTTCCTTTCCAATTTGTATCCTCCTGATCTTCTTTAGTTGTCTTATTGCTCTGGCTAGGATTTCCAGTACTATATTGAAGAGAAAAGAAGAGAGTGGACAGCCTTGCCTTGTTTCTGATTTGAGTAGCAATGACTTCAGTTTTTCTCTGTTTAATTTGATGTTGGCTATAGGCTTGCTATATATTGACTCTACCGTGTTTAGGTATGTGCCTTGTATCCCTGACTCTCCTAGACTTTAAACATGAACAGGTGTTGGATTTTGTCTAATGCTTTTTCTGCATCTAAGGAAATGATCATGTGGGTTTTTTTTTCTTTCAGTTTGTTTATATGGTTGACTACATTGGTGGATTGAGTTTCCAGATAATGAACCACCCCTGAATGTGTGGGGAAAAAAAAAAAACCACTTGGTCATAGTGAATAATATCTTTGATGTGTTCTTGGAATCGGTTTGTGAGTATTTTGTTGAGTATTTTTGATTCAATGTTTTTAAGAGAGATTGGTCTGAAATTCTCTTTTTCTGTTGGGTCTTTGTGTGGTTTAGGTATCAAGGTGACTGTGGTCTCATTGAATAAGTTTGGTAATGTTCCTTCCATCTCTATTTTGTGGAATTGTTTGAAGAGTATTGGTATTTGCTCTCCTTTGAAGGTGTGGTAGAATTCTATCCACCCCAGACATTTAACAATGTCTACTTCAGGTTCAATCCCGGGACCTTTTGTTTCCTCCTTCTCCAAGTTCTCTCTCTGGTCCTGTATGTTGGGTTTCCCCAAGTCTTTGCACCAGTCTTCATGATAAATATATTAACCTAGGTTACACAATGTCTGAGAATAACTTCTAATATTTTAGGGGAAAAATGGAGAAGTGGCTTTTGTATTTCTACTGTGACTGACTGAAGTGTATTAAAGCCATCTTGAGATACGTGCAAAAGAAGTTTCACAGCCACCCCAGTAAACATGACTATCCTATGGTAATGGTTCTTAAAAGTAAAAATAGATAGATAGATAGATAGATAGATAGATAGATAGATAGATAGATAGATAAAAAGTTTTGCGACAAACTTCTTGTCTCCCAGACTTGCTTCGAACCCCTTAGAAAGTGTAAGATGACCTCAAACTTCTGATCCTCTCCTTTTGCCACACTAGTAATGCTGGGATTACAGGTGTTCACCAGAATGCTTGGTCTTGTGGTGCTGGAAATTGAACCAATGGTTTCATGCACATCAGGCGAACTCTCTACCAACTGAGTGACATCCCTAGCACCAAAATTGATTTTGAAACACATTCAGAAAATTTTCTGTATCTGTTGGCTCAAGATCCTTTGGCCATGGTCTCTGGCAGGACATACGCCCACGCATAACTTTATTATCCCTGCATCGTAGCGCTGTGATTTAATACACTGCGTGCGACTGCAGGATAGTAACACATTTTCTAGCATAATGTGGAAGTCAGGCTCTTCACTATCACCATGGATCTTGTCAGCAAAGTCCTGATGTATTAGGAAGCTGTAAAGATCATGGTGGGGCATACAAGTTCTCAGAATTCCAGTTTTCACTTGAAAAGCCCAAAGTTTATCAGAGACAGCGTACACCACCATTTGGCTCCTTTGAAGTGACAGGTTTATCTGTTTATTTTCAAGAAAATATCTTCTAAACATCCACGTAGGAAAAGCGTGTGTCTTATTTCTAGCATTTTGTTCAAGAAAAAAGGCGACCCATCACATCCGAGCCAGTCAGCCCACAGCCCCAACAACTGCACAAATGCTTTTCCTGGAGATTTTCAGAGTGCCCTAGTGTGGAGCACAGTTCTACACAGATTCCTTCCACACCATCGGGTGAATCTTAGCAGGGATCCAGTCCACAGCTGGCAGTCTGCAGAGTCACCCAGATTGAACAGCCTTATCCAGGGGTTCTTTACCCAGAGCATAGGGTTTGTGTTCCTTTCCCGCTAAGAGAGCATCATGTTGAAAAACAGAAAAAGCTTTACTGTCCGACGCCTGCATCAAGCAGCTGTCAGTCTTGCACACATTAATTTTGCATT
>NW_026596225.1:2266010-2270962 GCF_907164565.1 Psammomys obesus
AGCAAACAAATAGTATTGATGCTCTACAAAGTCTCTATTTTCTGAGTAACCTAACGCTGAAGAGAAAAGTCAGAGACTTTAACCAGAGCCAAAACCAGTTACAGCGGGAAAGCGCACGCCACTGTTTCTATTGTCTGGTTATGACATTTCGGAGATTCTATTCTTCTAAATCAACCCGAGGGATCATGCTGATGTGTACAGGCATTTTCAGGCATAATGAACCGGACTCTTAGCATGATTAACCAGATCCCTGAACCTTTAAGTATCTAGAAATGCATCTGTACCGTGGGCAGTGCTGGCCCACAGATGTGGCACCGCAGTGGACAACCGTGGTAAGGTTTGAAAAAATCCTTCGGGACGTTACATTATTTGTTTTACTTTTGAAAGGGGTCAGTAAACTGAGACTTTTCTTGACTAACGTTTGCTGACAAAGATAGAAATGAAAAGTACATCTAGAGTATATTGTCTGCATGCTCTCTCATTCAGGTCCATTTCCTTCTAGAGCAATCTGTCTCTTAGCTGGAAAAACAAAATGCTTGCTCTCTCCATTGCTAATTGCTAAGTTTATATCTCAAAAATGGGAGTAGTTTGGTTGGTAGAGTGCACATAGCAAGCCCTGGCTCCCATCCCAGAATCATGTAAACCGGCATGTTGAAGCAGGACAGCCTCAGCTAAGTTCCAGCGTGGCCGCCTGAAACCCTGTCTCAGATGGGAAAAGTCGTCTGACTTGAACTGGATGAGACAACAGGGAACATATTACAGTGTGTCCCACGTGTGTTGTGTATATCGCAGCTCTAGAGCATCATTAAACGCTCTGAAAAATTAATCCTCAGATAATTCTAGAGAAGCGCTTGTTGCAAATCTAGGCAGATGTTTTCCTTTGTCCTCAATTTTCAATTTCCCTTATATCATTGCGGTGTTAACAGCTAACACCCGTCTTTAAGTAGTTACGCATAGTATGCAGTGTGGCGCCAATAGTGTGCAGTGGATTTCTAGAACATTCTTCTTGCCCAACTGGAAAGTCTGTGCTCACCCTTCACTCATTGCAGCTCCTGATTCCGATTCTACTCCGACTCTGGGTGTGCTGACATCAAGCGCTTCCTAAATATGGATTCCAGCTGCAGACATCCCGCAGGTTGGTTTATTTTGTTTAAGGCTCTTTCCCAAGTTTATCCATGCTGCCCTGCCTTTATAAGGCTTTGTGATTTCACCTACTTCACCATTTCAGCCTTCAGTGGACATTCGGGTGGATTTAATACTTGTATTATCAACAGTGGCTCTCAATGTCTCAATTTCCATCCCTTGGTGTGTATTCCCAGATGTAGAACTGCAGGATTGCGTGGGAGCTCTGTTCTGATTAGTTGAGTTCTACCGAGATCACCCCCGCAGGTGCTGCACCAGCCAGCATTTCTAACAGTAACATTCATGGGTTCCTGTTTCTCAGCCTTGTCAGCACTTTAGCACGTTAAGCAGTTGTTTGAACAGTGCAGGAGATTCTTCACTGTGGTTGTCATTTGCGTTTCCTTGATGGGTGGTGACAGCATCTTCTCATGCCTATCAGCCCCCGCTGTACCTTTGTTGGACACATAATCAGACATACAGAGTCAGGCCATTACTCTGTTTTTCTTAAGTTCTTGTTTGATTGTTTGCTTTCCTCTTCCTCCTGTCACTGAGTTGTGAGTTCTGTACATTTTATACATATTAAGTCTTTACTTGAAAAAAATGGTAAAAAGTCTGCTGGTGTTTTCTGCCACTGCTTTGGCCACCTTTTTGCCTTGTGTATGGTTTCCTGTATTGTGTAATAGCTTTTGAGTTTTCTGTGCTCCTGTTTGTCTACCGTATTTTTCATTTCCTACCTATGAAATCACCACAGAAATGAATGCCATAAAGTCTCTCTGAAGCATTTTTCTAGAAGTTATTATTGTATGACCTAAGTTAATTTTGAACTGATTTTTTGTAAAGCTAATAGTATAATTCCTTCTTTTGTGTATGGATTTTCAGTTCCCAGTATCATTCATTGGATGGAATGCCCTTCTCCATCAAGTATTATTGCGACTGAGTTGGTATAGACTTCTGGGCTCTCTATTCTATTTCTTTGGTGGGTATGCCAGTCTTTGTGCCAGGGTCACCATGCTGCTTTGATTATTGTCACATTCTGGGATCAGGAAAATGTACCTCCTTTTTCTTTCGTGCTGAAGATATGGTCTTTTTTGGCATTCTAGTAATTTTAGATCCTCTGACCCTGTCTCCCTCCCTCCCCCACTCTCGTGTGTGTGTGTGTGTGTGTGTGTGTGTGTGTACATGTGGATTCACATCAGTGTGCAAGCACACGTGCACATGTGTGCCTGCACATGAAGGCCAGAGAGCAACCTCAGGTCTCATTGTTGAGGCGCCACCTGTTCTGTGTTTTGAAACAAGTAAGCCAGGTGGCCGCTGGGTCCCCACGCCTTCACGTGTCTCTGGCACGTTCTCAGCTCTGGGACTGCAAGCACACGCCCTGGTTCCCAGCTTTTGACGTGCTTCTGTCCTCATCTTGTACAGCAAGTGCTTTCCAGACTGAGCCATCTCCACAAACCACTTTTCTCTTTTTCAGCGTTACAGGACTTTTAATATGGATTTGGATTACCTCTAAGATCACTTTGAGTAATATGGACATTTGAATAAAATTAAGCCTTCTAGCTCATAAAGGAATGTCCTTTCATTATTTTTCTTTATTTATCAAGGTTTTGTAGCTTTTAGAGCAAAATTATTTCACCTTTTTAGCTCTAAGTATTTTATTGGTTTGGGTAATACTGCAAATGGCCTTGTTTTTCTAATTTCCTATTCTCTCTGTATGTGTACAAACACAGTTGTTTTCAAATGTTGATTCTTTCTCATCCAACAACTTCACTGAACTTCATAGGTATAATTATTTTTTAAGGAACTGGTTGGGGTTCTTACGAATTAAGTATGCCTTCTCTAAACACACAGTTCCACTTCGTCCCTTCTTAGGTCACGATATGCTTTCTTTTGACTCACTGCTCGGCTCTCTGAAGTTAAGCTGCTTTCTCTTGTTCTCCTGCTCTTAGTGACTCAAAAGCTTCTAGGGTGCACCAGGCCCTCCCTGTCAGTATTTCCAAACAAGTGACAGGAAGTCAGGCTTGTCAGAAAGCTGGGTCATTGGACACTCTTCCCAACTCTCCTTTTTGAAGGAGAAGCTGATTGGAGAACGTACTGCTGTTTCTGCCTCTCAGGAGGACTGTAGCAACGTCTGTGTGCTGCTTCACAGTCCGCCTCCACACTCTGCTCTGCCTGGGAGCTTGGCAGTGCCTTGGGCAGACTGTCAGTCTCTGGTTAACCACTGCCGTTGCACATCCCTACTCTCCTCTGCCCAGCAAAGCCATGACAGTGAGTGCTTGCTCGTCATCTTCATGCTCATCTAGGCAGGTAGTGATATTCTCACTTGGACAAGGATTACCCTTCCTGTTGCCCCTGACCTCAGACAACTAGATTAATCCAACATCTGCCAGCACTCCAACCTGATTGAAGTAAACTAGTCCTGTGAGGGGCCACTGAAAACTTGGGCATTGGACAGAGGCTGTCCTGGGATGACAGACAAGGATCATGGAAAAGGGAATCTCTGACTTTCTTCCCAGGATCGCTGTTTTAGAGACTCATATATCATATGGAGATTGTTGAATAAAATACTGATTGTATAAAACATAAAATAAAATTCTATGTTCTCATGAGATAGGGTTATGTATTCTAATAAATATCTTTAAGATTTATTAATTTGATAGTCAAAAACTCAAGGTACAGTGAATGTAAATAGATAATTGCATTCAACAATGTTAAAATGATATCATATAAAAAGATTTTATACAAAAATATTTTCACTTTCTTTAAGTATGTACAGAAAATTGTTAAGAGGACTTCCACTTCCTGGGCGAGGTACATAGCTCTATCAATAAGTGCCTGAGCACAAACATAAAGACCCAGAATACTTGCAGAAAGCCAGTTCTGTTGGTGTACTCTTGTCATCCCAGAGCTAGGATCATGGAGACAGAAGGGCTCTAACATCCTGCTGGTGTGGAAAGGGAGCCTCAGCAGCTCCACATGAAAGAGAATCCGGGGTGGAAAGTACTTTCCTGTGAAGCCTCTGTGACTCAGGCCAGAACAGAAGCCGGGTGTTTTAGAAGCTCTGCTCATCCCACCTGCATTAACTCTTATGCACTAGACGTATTACCTCTCTATTCGGTATTTTCACTGTACTCTTAATTATTTAGTCTGGTTTGGGTCACCTGTCAGAAATCTCAATATAAATTGCCTAATTTCAGTAGATTTCTATGGCAACCACTGAAAACCAAACACAGTATAGCATTAAATTATTCCAAAGTATGCTGTGAAGAGATTTGGGCTTCTGAAGTATGGGCCATGCTCTCCTGTCTGTGGCTAACAGTGTCTCAGAACGACAAGGGAACCATTGTTAAGGCAGCCTGGATTCCTCAGGAAAAAGGCCATAGAGAGCTTTTGTGGAATGTGGGTAGACAGACTGTGGGGAATGCACACTGCTTTTAACAAAATAGGAAAGCTCTTCTATTCACCTGAGCTGAAAATGCCATGTCTATGTATGCCTAAGCCATGTTCTGGCTGAGAGAAAAACTCACGCGCTCCATGCTAATTCCCTTTCAAAATGGGTGTCAGATGGGCCTGGAAAAATAGCTGTCAGTAAAGTGCTTGCCTCATGAGCATGAGAACTGAGCATGAAAAAGCCAGGTGTAGTGGTGTACAGACTTGCAATTCTAGTTGAGACTTTTAGGGCTCATGGACCAACCAGGTCTAGCAATCATAGTCCAGCCATAGTCCATGAAAAGACCCTGTTTCATCAAACAAGGTGGGAGGCTCCTGAGGATGACACCCAAGGATGACCTTTGGCCTCTCCACACGAGCACACTCTCACACAAATGAGCACT
>NW_026596225.1:2270972-2296966 GCF_907164565.1 Psammomys obesus
GAAAAGGATCTGAAGCCCTGCAGTTCCCAAGGAAATTGCCTGAGGTTAAAGTTCATCCATTAGAGAATATGTTTACCCTCCCCAACTTAGAACAAAGGCAAACACACAAAACTTACTGGACTCAATATGGGACCAACCACAGGTTTTGCTTATGTCCCTTGACTTGCTTTCTTCCAGTAATTCATCAAGCAAACTGTTAACCTGAATTCATTCCTTTAATCTTTCCTCTGGGGATATGGTGGTTTGTACCAATCACTTACCTAACAAGATCTAGAACCGTCTTGGAGAACAACCCCCTGGGTAGTACAGGATCACCAACAGAATACAAGAGACAGAAGTAAGACACTCAGGCGTAGAAGACACAATGGAAGAAATCAATGCATCTATCAAAGAAAATGTTAAATCCAAAAGATTCCTGACACAAAACAGCCAAGAAATCAAGGACACCATGAAAGGACAAAACTTAAGAATAACAGAAATAGAAGAAAGAGAAGATTCCTGGCTCTAAGGCCCAGAAAATATTTTCAACAAAATCATAGAACAAAATTTCCCCAATCATAAGAAAGAGATGCCTATAAGCATACAAGAGGCCTCCAAGACACCAAATAGATTAGACAAGAAAAGAAAATCCTCCTGCCACATCATAATCAAAACACTAAATGTACAGAACAAAGAAAAATATTAAAAGCTACAAAGGAAAAAGGTCAAGAAACAGATAATGGCAAACCAATCAGAATCACACCTGGCTTCTAAGCAGAGACCATAAAAGCCAGAAGGGCCTGGGCAGACATCTTTCAGACCCTAAGAGACCACAGATGTTAGTCAAGACCATTATACCTAACAAAACTTTCAATCACCATAGATGGGGAAAAGAAGATATTCCATGACAGAACAAAATTTAAACAGTATCTATGCACAAACCCAGCCCAACAGAAGATAAAACAAAAACAAAACAAACAAACTTCCATCCAAGGAAGTTAACTACAACCAAAAAAACCCACAGGATATAAATAACAGCAAAACCAAAAGTAGACAAGCACACAAACACACTACTGCAGCCAACATCAAAATAAAAGGAACGAACAATCACTGGCCATTAATAACTCTCAATATCAATGGCCTCAGCTCTCCAATAAGAAGACACAGACTAACAGAATAGATGCATAAGCAGGACCCATCATTTATTTTTTTGCATACAAGAAACATACCTTAGCCACAAAGACAGACATTACCTGAGAGTAAAGTGCTGGTTTTCTAAGCATATGGACCCAAAAAGCAAGCAGGAGTAGCCATTCTATTATCTAATAAAATAGACTTTCAAACAAAATTAATCAAAAGAGATGAGGAAGGACATTTCATTCTTATCAAAGGAAATATCCACCAAGGGGACATCTCAATCCTGAACATTTCTGCCCCAAATACAGGGGACATAAAACTTAAATCAGACTTCAATCCCCACACATTAATAGTGGGAGACTTCAACACCCCACTCACCAGAGGACAGGTCATCAAAACAGAAACAGGTCAATGAAACAGATTTCATGAATCAAATGTACCTAACAGACATACACAGGACTTTTCACCCAAACACAAAAGAATATACCTTCTTCTCAGCACCTTATGGAACCTTTTCCAAAACTGACCATATAATAGATCACAAAGCAAGCCTCAACAAATACAAGAAAATTAAAATAATCTCTTGTATCTTATCAGACTACCTCAGTAACAACAGAAATAGCAAAAAGCCTACACACTCTTGAAAACTGAACAACTCTCTACTCAATGAAAATTGGGCCAGGGAAGAAATGAAAAAAGAAATTAAAGACTTCCTAGAATTCAATGAAAATGAAGGCGCAAAAAACCCATACTTATGGGAAATAAAAACTTCAAAAAACGTAAAGTATCTTGGTGTAACTCTAAGCAAGCAAGCAAAAGACCTGTATGAAAAAATCTTCAAGTCTCTGTAGAAAGAAATTGAAGAAGATATCAGAATATGGAAAGCTTTCCCTTGCTTTTGGATCAGTAGGATTAACAGAGTAAAAATGGCCATCCTACCAAAAGAAATCTACAGATTCAATGCAATTCCCATAAAAATGCCAACATAATTCTTTACAGACCCTGAAAGAACAATACTCAACTTCATATGGAAAAACAAAACAAAACAAAACAAAAACCCAGAATAGCTGAGACGATCCTGTCCACTTGGCCCAGCCATATCTAATGGAAACAGTGAAAGTCATAAAGCCAGCACAGCTGCTTGACAATGATCCAGCACAGCTGAGCTAGCGGTGCAGTCTCCCATTCTTTGGCCTTCATCTCTATGTGTCGAATGCTTGGGGGACTTTTATTATTTGTACAAAATGGGATTATCGTATCGATGGAATTTTCTTATGAATCATTTACTCCTTCTCCCAGGAGTACTGCTTCTAAGCTTTCCCAGGAATGTCCTGACTGACTGGCATTCTAGGTACTTCTTATCCATACAGAATTTAGTAGGCAGGAATAGATGCATGTCTGGCCCTACTTGAGGGTCTTCCTTATGCCCTAGAGATTGTGACTCAAATAATTATGCCAGAGACATCCTTGTGAGGCTCTTCCTCAAAGATACTCTGGGCACATCTGCCCCTGCACTTACTCAGGAACAAAATAATCAGAACAAAGTAAACTTGAAAAGGTAAACAATATTCTGTGGGCTAGAGAAGTTGGCAGCAGATCAAATTAAAAGCCTCTTCCTACTACAGATGGACAAAGAATGGTGTGAATAAATGACAGAAGGATAAAGAATCAAGACCACCCTTTTTAGAAAAAGTAAAATCATACAGGGCCTCTATAATTCATATGACCAAGGAACAAAAATACCAAGGTTAGACATATAAATAAAATCTATAAATTCATAAAATATAAACATTGTAGAATGGAAGAAATTGTATATTAACTGCAGCAACTCTGGCCTGAAGATTTTTCTTGGGCCTAATGACAATTAATCTCTCTGACTATCAAAAGTTGATACACTGCTTGGAACATGACAACCCTCCCAACCTGGCTTGGATGTTTTCTTTCTGTCTAGTGTCCTTGAAACCACAAAAGCTACCAGCCTGAGAACAGGCTGTCATACTTTGGCAAAATACCCCTTGAAACTGCAATATTGTTTAAAAGTCAGGTTGTGGGACTGATGAGGAAAATTGGTTGTAGAAGATAACTCTACTCTGTCATGGTTTATCAGTAAAAACTAAGCTTATGACCAAGCTGAAGTTAAACTACGTGTCCAGGGATGAAAGTTATGTGACTTATGGTTTGGAATAACATGCACCTATGCCTGCCTACTAAATTCTGCGTGGCTAAAGAAGCACCCAGACTGCCAGTCAGTCAGGATGTAAGACTCCTCCCGATCCCTGTGCCTGACTCATTCCTCTCTTGCCTCTCTAACATCCATCCCTCTTCAGGACCTGACTTCACCCTGGGCTGGAACGCAGCATACAATAAAAGATCTTCTGGAGGTATCTCCATACCTGAGCACAAGCTCTACTAAAGAGCAGCACGTAATAAAAAATGCATGGGTGCATGGTGCTGGCATATAAACTGGTGGATCAACAGAATCAAATCGAAGACCCAGAAATAAACCCACACACCTACAAACACTTGATTTTTGACAAAGGAGTCAAAACCATATAATGGAAAAAAGACAACACCTTCAACAAATGGGACCTCATGAAACTGAAAACCTTCTGTAAAGCAAAGGACACTGTCGGCAGAACAAAATGACAGCCTAAAGAGTGGGAAAGGATCTTTACCAACCCTACATCCAACAGAGGGCTAATATCCAGAATATATAAAGAACTCAAGAAATTAACCTCCAACAAACAAAATAATCCAAATTAAAAATGGGGTAAGAACTAAACAGAGAATTCTTAACAGAAATCTCAAATGGTGAAGAAACATTTAAAGAAATGCTCAACATTCTTAGTCGTCAGGAAAATGCAAATCAAAATGACTGAGATTCCATCTTACACCCACCAGAATGACTAAGATCAAAACCTCAAGTGACAGCACACACTGGAGAGGATGTGGAGAAAGGGGAACACTTCTTCATTGCTGGTGGGAGTGGAAACTTATACAACCACTTTGGAAATCAACATGGAGCTTTCTCAGACAATTGGGAATAGTGCTACTTCAAGACCCAGCTATACCACTCCTAGGCATATAACCAAAAGATGCTCAAGTATACAATAAGGACACTTGCTTAACTATGTTCATAGCAGCTTTATTCATAATAACCAGAATCTGGAAACAACCTAGATGTCCCTCAACCAAAGAATGGATAAAGAAATTGCGGTACATTTACACAATGGAATACTACTCGGTTATTAAAAATAAGAAAATCATGACATTTGCAGGCAAATGGATGGAACTAGGAAAGATCATCCTGAGGGAGGTAACCCAGAACAAGGAAGACAAGTATGGTATATATTCACTTATAAGCAGATATTACCCATACAATA
Source organism: Psammomys obesus (assembly GCF_907164565.1). NCBI lineage: Eukaryota > Metazoa > Chordata > Mammalia > Rodentia > Muridae > Psammomys > Psammomys obesus. Next base: position 2,275,472 of record NW_026596225.1, read on the forward strand.
CAGGAACATCATACTACCATCCACAGATCCAAAGAAGCAAAATAACAAGGAGGACCGTAAGGCAGATGCTTAATTCTCATTCCGAAGGGCAAACAGAATAAACACTGGAAGTGGCTGAAAAGAGAAAACAGGCTGGGAGCCTATCAGAGGTGTCTCCTCAAGACTCCACTCAGCAGGGGATTGCAGCAGAGAAATACACTTATAGCCAAACCATGGGCAGAGAACATGGAGATTTATGAAGAGGGGGTACCTAGAGGGGACAGGAGCCCACAAGAAGACCAACAAAACCAACAAATGTGAGTCTAGAGGTCCTGTAGAGACTGTTGCCCCAAACAAAGACCATGCATGGGGATGACCTAGAACTTCTGCTCAGATGGTGCTGACAGACAGTTCAGTGGCATGTGGGTCCAGTAAGGAGAGAAGGGCTGTCTCTGACATGTACTCTGATGCCTGCTTTTTGATCATTTTCCCCTGGTGAGGCAGTTTTGCCAGGCCACAGAGGAAGAGGTTACAGGCAGTCCTGATGAAACTTGATAGGCTGGGGTCAGATGGTAGGGGAAAACAGCTCCCCTAGGGGAGGGGGATGAGGGAAGAGCTAGGGAGAATGGGAGACGACAGAAGAGGCTACAATTGGGATAGAACGTGAATAAACTATTAAAATAGAAGTAGAAAAAAGGTGAATGTTAGCCTATATCTATAGCAAACATTGGAATATATATGTATTCATTGCACTAATTGACACTGATTTTAATTCATATTTTTAGAACAATCTTCTCATACTGCATAAGTGATCTCATCCTTTGTGTAAACAGAAGGTAGGTATTATAGTTAGAGTCTGTATGTTATAACATTAATTAACATTCATAGCTATTAATTACAGAGCTTGTAGAAAGCATCAACTCAGAGTAGGTGAGAAAGTGACATTCATTGTCCTAGTGCGTAGTTTGGCCGCAACTGTACACTATTAAAGGAAGCACTTCTTCTCACCCTTCTCTACAGACACAATGGCTTCTAAGGAAAGTTCCTGAGTTGAATGAAATCGGTTGCTCAGTTTGCTGAGCTTGTCCCGATCCTAGATGTTAGTGGTTCATCTTCTCTGGAAGTCTGAGCCTGATTTACTTAATAAGTTTTCTGTTCTCATTCTATTCAGTCCTGGCAGAATGAACCAGCTACCCACAAAATAAGACTGAAAACGACCAATCTTAGCACTGCTTCAACAGCTGGCAGAGTCAACAGAAATGGGGGTGGGTGATGTTTCACTTTCCAAAATAATAAAAGTCAGGATGTTTAGCCAGAGCTAAAGACTTTGGCTGAATTCACTGAGCATCGATTTTAATAACAACAAATAGGAGGGGTTTTTTTTCTTCACCTATTTCCTTTTCTACTTTCTTCCTCTAGTAGAGACGATGATTTGGCTCAGGAAGATAGTGTGATATTACAAAGGTCCCACTCCAGAACTGGAAAGTTCATTTCCTGGGAATGTGGGATGTCATAATGTGAGGTCCCACTTGAGACCCTCATGAGAAACTGGTCCCAGCCAATCCCTCATTCAAAACAACAGAAATAAGGATAAATGTGTCATCCACAAGCTAAAATATCACCATTTTAAAAACAATCTAGAATTGTTCTAATAACCCATCAACTTATCATTCAAGAGTGAAGAAAACAAAAGAATTTAGATAAGGAAGGTGAAGATGCTCTGTACTGAATAGGTCCTTTCCAAGAGAATCACTAAAGAGGACATAACAAGGAAGAGGGCTTTGGCTGGTGAGATGCCAGTGGGCAAAGGCACTTGCTGCCAGTTCTGATGACCCAAGCTCATCCACAGGACTCACCTCAGCAGAGGAAAGAACAGCAATTGACTCTAGTAAGTAGTCCTCTGGCCTCTGCTCCTCCACCTGGAAATGTGCTCCCAGCAAATCAATGAAATCATCTGAAACACAGAAAAGAAGAGAGAGTTTCCAGGAGTAAGGAACAGGGAGAGCTTGTGAATGAGGAGCACAATAGAAAATCTGTTCAAACAGCAAGAAGGAGGTGTAAGGCTTGAGAGCTGTTGAGAAACACAGTTCAAAATGACCTGAGGCTGGAGGAGACCTGGGAAAGACCTTCGGAGGTTTCTCACACAGTTAAGATGTAGAAGTGGTGATTAACTTTACACACACACACACACACACACACACACACACACACACACACAAAACCAAACAACACACACATGCATTTAAGTAAAATAATAGCAAATGGAAATGATATGGACAAAAGAGAACCGGTCTACACTTCTGGTAGGAATGTAAGGTAGTCTATCCATTACAGAAATAACTATAATCAATGGGTGATTTGTAGTGTCTCAAAAAATTGCAACTCCATCTACCATATGGCACAACTGAACCTGGATATTTATCTGAAGGATTCCATATTAACATTACAGAAATACCTCATATCAGTATTTATTGCAGAATGGCTAGATTATGACAGTTGCATGGCCAATAACAGAGAGACAGTTAGAGAAAATGCACCACTTATAGTACATATGGTCCCGTGGGTGAGCTTGGGTCATCAGAACTGGCAGCCAGTGCCTTTGCCCACTGTGGCATCTCACCAGCCCAAGCCCTCTTCCTTGATATGTCCTCTTTAGTGGTTCTCTTGGAAAGGACCTATTTAGTGCAGATTGTCTTCACCTTCCTCATCTAAATTCTTTTGTTTTCTTCACTCTTGAATGATAAGTTGATGGGTTATTAGAACAACTGGAGATTTTTAAAACCTGATTTTCAGCATGTGGATGACACATTTGTCCTGATTTCTGCGTGTGTGTATATATATTTCAAATATATGAGTGATTTTATATGTCTATAACAAGAATGTAGACAAGGAACTTCCCCAAGGAACAAATAGGGGTTAACAAGAGGGAATGAGACGTAAGGAGAAAATACTCAACATACAGCATATTCTATAAAAATGTCCTTATGTCTGACAGTGCCCTGTGACATGTACACATGCAAAAGAATTAAAATGAACATGATTTAAACGTAAGAGTAACCCTCAAAAACAGAGAGTCTACAATTTTCAGACATGTAGTGAGAAATAAAACAGAACTGGGTCATTTACCAGCGAGCTCAAAGAGAGACAGAGACAAAGGAAGTGTCACGAAGGTTGTGGTCAGCCCTCGAAGTTCCGTCATGACTGGATATGGAAGGGTTGAATACCTGCCTTTGAAAAGGCACACATATGGAGAATGTGGTTTTTCCTCATGGAAAAAGAACACCGACACACTGATCACAGAGAGACAGGGTACTCCATTCTAGTACCTGAGCCAGCCTTCAACAGACGACACAGCCCATTTCCTCTGCACTGTTCCCAGTAACTTAGAATATGTACAAAGAGTCTTTTCCATTAGATTTATACCCTTGGATTCTTGGCCAGGAATATGCTCGGTGAATACAGCACTTGCTTGGAATAGAGAAGGGCCTGTTTGATCCCTAACACTACAAACAAATGATACACCTCATCAGCTTACCGTTTCTCTGGAGGTGCCCCAGCTAAGGCTGGTACTGGCTCACGCTACTCCTTGCAAGTGAGCTGCATCCTCAAAGTTGCAAAGCTTCCCTGGCTCTGGGGAGCCCCACAGGATAAGCAGAGACTTCTCTTGCAATTATATCTCATTCAGTTCCTTACTGGGTTGAGTCGCTCAGGCATTGATGACAAGAAGAGCCCCTAAACATACTCCTATATATTAGCTTTGCCCAAGTCATTGAAAAGAAATAATGCTGGAGTGTGAACTTGAAGGATAAACTAGACATTTCCAAAAAGAAGGCGATTAAATACCATGCCAGGAAGAGGAGTGATATAGCACAGTCACCAATGCGTGGCGAACTGCAAGCATTTTTTCTAAAAGTGTATAGAGAAAAAGCAACATGGACTAGGAATAGAAATATTGAAGTTTGAATAGCAACTTGGATTTTATCCGGGGCCATGCAACTTGAGGATGCAGTCTTCACGGACAAGTGAATGCTATAATTATATTTCAATGTTTAAAATACAATAGCTTAATAGCATGTCAAGAATATGTTAAAAATTAGAGTGAATAAGAAAAGCAGAAGGCATTCATGGAGTAGAAAGATCAGTTATATGTATGTATTGCAATGTCATAATCAACTCTTTAGGTATTAATATAAATGACTGAAAAGGGAAAATATCAAATAAAGGGGAAAAGATATGAAAAAGTAAAAGAACTTTAAAAAGGAAAGGAATCTGGTAGGGAGGAAGGAAAGGAAGACGTCGGTAGATATACAAATTTAGGAGGGAAAATATACAGAACTTGGCTTGTGTCTAAGAAAGGAAGAATGTCCACTGTCCTCCCCACATGCTTGAGCCCGAGTAAGGTTTGAAAAATGGGAGAGACAAGTTTCATCTCAAACATGATGAGTTTTCACCACCAGATTAGCAAAGAATTATGTGAGCGAATGAAAGTGGAAGAGGCTCTTACAACTTCAGACAGACCAGTGCTGGAACAGGGGTGTCATTGTGCTAGAGTTGCAGCGGCCTGCCTGTCTGCAGCAGTCTTCTACCTGGAAAGGCACGCATGTGGAGAATGTGTTTTCCTCCCTGTGGAAATAACACCGACACACTGAAGGCAGAGAGACAGAGTCCTCCATTCTACCACCTCAGCCTTCAGCGGACGACACAGGCGGCTTCCTCTGCACTGTTCGCCGTAACTTAGCATATGTACAAAGAGTCTTTTCCGTTAGATTTATATCCTTGAATTCAAATTAAGATCCACTTAGGCTGCTGCCTCAAAGTCTAGCTGAAAGGATGCCAAGACATTAGCTTTCAAGTTTTCAGGCTTTGGGAGGATGAATTCATGGACCAGAGGCATAGTCACCTCATATGTCCATGCCTGGATATATCCCCTTTTTCTGAAAGAAACAATGCTAACACTGTGCTGACTTTCAAAGAGAGTCAAGAAGGAGCATGCTGCAAACCACACTGGACCTTGTTTGTACATTTGGTGCTTGAAAAACTCTTGTTCTCACATGACTTCAGCTCTGTTGGAAACTATTTATGGGTTATTTCTGGGGTGTTTTTTTTTTTCAGGATGTTCAAATTTGAATGGCACCAAAGCCCTGGGCTGCTGTCCCTATAACAGATGGCCTGGCTCTCTAGCTGTGTCTCTGAAGCCTCTGCCAGCAGGACAGATGTGAAGTCATCTCTAAGTGGAAGGCTATAATGGCTGTTGAAGGCGGAGGTTTGATGTGGAAGGCTCAGGCAAATGGAATTAGAAAGACTTATCTGGATGTGAAGTCATGTAAAGGCTCACAATATTTTCCTGTTTGCACCAAAATGTGTAGTGGAACTCAAACACCAAGTTCAGAGAGAATGCCCTAAGGTCTTGTTACGAGGAGCATTAGTCAGTCCGACTGCTGCTCTCTGCAGTGGACTCCCGTGTGAAAGGTCCTCACCAGAGTTGTGAATGACCCTCTTCATCATCTGCAAAACTCACTTCCAGATACTGAGTGAACTTGGGAAAATGACAGGACACTCTGTGTGGTGTGTGTGTGTGTGTGTGTGTGTGTGTGTGTGTGTGTGCAAGTACAGTTGAGAGGAAAAATGCAGGTGGCAATCCTCAAGAACCATCAACCTGTTTTGTTTGGTTTTTAAATTTTCTATTCAGCCTGGAGCTTACCTCTTAGGTGAGACTGTCTGGCCAGCAAGCCCCAGGATCTGCCTGTCTCTAACGATACCAGCACTGGGACTATAAGGACATGCCACTGAACCATGCTCTGCAAGAATTGGACTCAATTCCTCATGATTACAACTTTCATGACTGACATACTTTTCTAGCACACCACACCCCACAAAATATCATTATAACAATGTAAAAGTTCTGGTGTTTCAAGAATGATAGATTGCCAAGTAGGCAAAAGTTGGGACACTTAGCAAAGATAATATTATACAGAATTATGAATATACATGTTCATGTGCATGACACACAGTGGTCCAAAGACTCACATGCCCAAAGCTAGTACTTTATATAATTTTTAAGCACTTAGTATCTTCCTGAATTTCATCTTTTGAACCCATAGCTCACTGATTAGGTTACACTGTCTGCACAGCAAGCCCCAGGGGTTCTCCTGTCTCTGCCTTTCTGGCTCTGGGATTACAGCTGTGTACTGCTGTCCTCAGCTTTTTTACGGGTTCTAAGGATTCAAGTTCAGTTCCACATGTTAAAAGGGCATCATTGAACTAATTGAACTATTTTCCCAGCCCCTTAATCTCAATATGTACAAACAAAACACAGAATATAAAAACTGCCAGAAACACTAAGTTGATTTAAATGTCTTAAGTTAAATAAAAACATTATGTGGTGCTGCATGTGTATGATATAGATATACTGGCATCATATATATTGATATACAAAACCCAAAAATGGAGTTAATCAGCTGACTATGTACAATTGAAAAGAGATATAATAAGAAGGGAATAGGCTGAAAAATAATATCAAATACAACATAAAATCAAGGAGAGATAAAAAGTACAAAAGAGAAGTACAGTTGTCATAGGACATGAGTATCAAACATTTTCAGATAAGCACAATGGAAGAATGGGTGGTCTCAGGCTCCTCTTGCCTCATAACGTTTAACCAGCCATAACCCACAATCCAGGGCAGCACTCTGAAAACCTAAGCCCTTTAAAACAATACTGAAACGTCTGGGAAATGCACTGAACTAAAGGTAAACTAAATTAGAAACAGAAAAAGATCAATTAGACTTAGCCACACCACAAACCCCTCAAGTCAATGCCTGGAAAGAGAATTTCCTTCTATAGAGACATTGCTTCTATAGGAACAGAATGAACTGAATACTCATTCCATGTCCTCAGTGCTGCCAAAGGAATCTATTCTGCTCCCACCTTGGGGTCATAGCAGGGTAGTGGGTCAGCTGGAAGTCCAGATGTGGATGGAAACAGAGCAGAAGGAACGTTTGCCAAGACCAGTCAACACATTGTGGGCACCTGTGTGCCTCTCACAGAACCAGGATCTGAGCAGAGTGACCAGAAGACTTCTCAAGTCCCTTGTAAAGTTGAACTGCCACCAGGAACGCAGTGGGAGTTCAGCCTCTCGGATCGGATCACAAGATGAATGGTCTCAACAGCCAGCTTCAGAGACCCAAAGGCCGCACCCAGGTGGAAAAGAAAGCCAGAGCCACACACTTCAGAGAAGCATGGGATTTGGACCCACTTGGCCTGAGAGGTCAAGCAAAGGCCCTACTCATCCTCAAAGGATCTAGCCACCCAACTAGAAGAGCACTATAAACACTATCGCTTGCTCAGAAACTATCCAACGCTGCTGAAGTGAACACTTCCTTAAAAGATATAGTAACAAAAAAAAGCCACTATAAAGGAAACCATCAGAACACACATATAACTATTACATAACTTGGAGTTGTTGCTAACATTTTGTGCTTTAAAAGTCTTTCACTGTAAAGTGATTCTCAAAAAAGAAGAAGGAGGAGGAGGAGGAAGAGGAGGGCATAATACAAACGAGGTAGTATAACTTCTAAGAACTAGAACAGGAAGTAAAACTCTTAACTTATTTTTATAAAGCTTGTGTTACCCTGCTATCAAAATGCACTGAAAACTACCCAAGGAAACTGCAAGTTTTCTTCACATACAGATACAGAAACTCTCCTCGCTGTGATACTAAGTCGAGTTCAACAGCATATAGCAAAAGTGGCATCTAAGACTAAGCTGTAGGCTCTCCTTTTGCGATTCTGTTTCATAATATTATATATCACACCTGGTACACTACATACTGAAAAAGCATCCACAGCTCACAAGAAGTGTCATTTTTATGATTGAATGCATAGGTCATAATACTTCTAGGACCTCTGTACACATCAAAGGAGCTCAAGGCAGCAAGAGACAGAGTGAAAGCACGGTACAAGTGCTGACACTTAGGAAGTAACAGGGAAGAAGTTTCGGAAAAATTCTGCTATCTTCCCATCATGAAACTCAGGTACCAATGGAACAACCTTTGCTCAAGGCTGCACATAGCCAATGTCTTATTAGTAAGAATATGAAAGAAAGGGAGCAGGATATAAGCTCAGACAAAGCTAAGCAGTAATTCAGGAGATAATTCTGGGTTGTCCTTCAAGTAAAACTGAAGTATGTGGTGAGTGAAACTTTTATATTTCATATTATAAAGAAATTAGCCCACACATGCTATTGCTAGCTTAGCTCTTATACACTATGAAAGGTCTGTTTGTTTTGCATTAACCTTTCCTAGCCCAGATGTCCCTGAAGGAGTACAAAGTTGACACCAGCAGAAATTAACCTAAATTGACATTTCAAGAAGTGCATGAACCCAGATGTCTGCAGAATGAAGGAGGAGGGCAAGGGACGATAGCGAAAGAAGCACAAACATCACGCGTCTCAGGAAACAGGAACACTCCACATAGGCTCAGATGTTCGAATATCTGATTGGTGGCACCACTATCAAACTTTCAGATTATACAGCTGGAGGAAACTCATCTCTAGAACTGGGACTTGAGAATTTGTACCATCACCCCCTTCCCAGTTCACTGTTTAATGGTGTGTCAACAAGAAGTAAGCAACCAGTTTCTTGCTCCTACTTCTATGCCTTCTGCTTGATGCCATGAGTCCTCACCATGACGGACCCTTCCCCCTCTGGAACCATAAGCCAAAATAAACACTTTGCTTTATTGGTTGCTTTTAGTCATAGTGTTTTATCACAATAACAGAAAATCAACAGATACCACAGTACTAGAGAGGCAAGCCTGAGCTCTGGAGTGACTGGCTGCCTTTGTCTCTCCCCCACGTCTTTCTATGTGATCTGCCAACTGCAGATGAATTAGAAGACAATTTTTTAGGATGTTAATCTGCACACTCGGCACTCAGCATGATGGCCTTTGAATAAAGCAAGTTTTGAAGGGTTCGTTGCTGTCTCTGCTCACTGGCTTTGCAAGTTACAGAAAGCAAAGAGCTCTGGTGTTCTGGTTACATATTCAGACTGCATGTTACCTGCTAGACAACATAATTCTGTTACCTTGAAGAAGCACTTTCAATAGATCTAAGCAGCTAATTCCTCTTCAGAACTTGTGCTTCTGCACAGTTGAGCAGCTTCTCCTCCCAGCCTTGCAGCAAACAATCATAGATGTGACTCGCTGCTGAAGGCTCGGGCTCAGTGAATACATCTTACCAGTCCAGACTTGCAGACCCAACCTAAGCCAGCAGAGGCTCTCTAAAGATGAAAGAACAGTCACTTCTTCAAAGTAAGTAACAGGATTTGCACACTCTCAACTCTGGAGAAAGAAAAGACACCAACAAAAAATATTAAGACACACAAATCTGGCATGAGTGGACCAAGTAAAAGACACACACAACAGGGTGAGGCAGTTTTTGTGTCTTGTTCTCATTGCACCCAAACACAGAAGCTTTAATACCTTCCTCCAACGGTTGTCAATAGATCTGACTGTGTTACATATACATATCTGACACTCATACTGCCATTCCCCGGTACAGAACAGACAGACTGAGTGTGCTCGGTAAAGCAAAACAATGCCCAAGGAGGAGGGAGGCACAGGGGACGGCAGGTGCTGGTCTGCCGGGGGCCCTTGGAAGCAGAATCCAAGATATTTCTTTATTGGAGTTGGCTGTCTTGGGAGATAGAAGATAAAAGGTTTATATCACCAGCTTCTCCAACTTAAATCACCTGAAAGCATTGATGACTTAAAACAAACAAAAAAACCCAAACAAATCGAAGGCCAACTGTGCCGTCCTAAAACTTAAAGTCACTATTTGAGAGCTTGCTTATCGCTCTGCTCCATGCAACTCTTCGTGTGAGTGTGTGCTGAATAGTGAATGTCAGAAAAGTAAAGGATACTCAAAGCTGCTGTTGAGTTGAGGATTTCTCAAAAGCATCTATAATCCCAACTTACTAAACCTAGGTCTGTGCTGACAGCAACAGGAAATTCTTATCTGCTCTGTTTGTCTTTTAACAAATGAGGTGTGTAAATATGTCTTCACTTGCTTTCTTTTGAGTGTATTTAATTTTATTTTCATTGACTAATAGCTATGACTTTATGGGCACTTTGTGATGTTTTGGTGTATGTTTCCCGCATGGAATGAATGACTTCAGCTGAATAACAATTCCATCAGCTCACACTTGTTAGTGAGTGGTGGTGAGGATGAGGAAAAGGGAAGTCTGTGTACTGTTGGTAGGAAGGAAAGTATCACCCGGAAGACAATGTGAAAGTTCCTTAAAAGACAAAACACAGAGTGGCCATGTAAAACTGTCATTCAGCCTCTGGGTGTAGGTGAAGGAGTGGAAGTCAGCAATTCACATTTTCTTCATGGAAAAACGACTTGATTGTAAGGATCATGCTCCCTTTGCCAACAGCCAGCCCTAAATGACTTTTCTGTGGCTGTTTCCTTAACATTTCTGACGGGTCTTCCTCTTTAGGTTAAGTCAAAGAAGTAATTAGATGCTTTTCACCATAACTAGATAATAATTAACAAGATTCTTTAAAAACAAGGAATTTTCTACTATTCTGGTCAACTCAGGAAGTATGGTCCTTTCATCACTTCTTTGGAGTGTTGGCTCTCTTCTTTTCTTTAAGTATTTCCTGTCTCCCAAATTGGAATTCACTCTCTATCGTAAGAATTCCATTCCATTCTCTACCTTCTCAGTGTTTTTCCTCCAGAATACAGTGAATAATAGGTTTATAGCTTAGTATTTTACAAATTCTACTTTTGATGTTATTGTTTTATTTCTTCATAACACTAATAAATAAAAAGCAATTAGCCCACACTGAAAAAAAGTTCATAAATATGTGTAAACTCTATATTACAAAACTACCGTAATGATTGGAAGGGGAGCTTGAACGACTGGAAAATAAGAAGATGGACTGAAATGTTTCATACGTTCTGCATCTTAAATTGGTAACAAAATAGTGCCTTACTCTTGTAGCATAATTGTTCTATACTATATGTATACATATGTCCATACTATGATCATCCCATTGCCATTAAGGAGTAGGTACAGCCTGGCCTGAGCTGATGCAGCCAGAGCTGAGCAATACAAAAGTAGCTAGAGCTGCGGTTACAGCGACAGAGCTGGTAACAATAATAAGAGGGGAAACAAAACCCTCACCCGGGGGTTCAGCCACTTCTTTCTCTTTGCCCAGTCAGCTACAAGGGTAGATGCTAGGCTAATGTAGGGAGTCCAAGATTAGTTAAAAAGAGGACTCCATCATGCAGCTCCCGTGAGTCAGTACCCATGGTGGGTGGGCCTCCGTGGTGATGCAGCTAACTTGGGCCATCTATGCTGTTGACAGTGACTCGTACCTGTGTCTATTACCCACATTACTATGACTGGCCGCAACGCATGCTTGTACGTAAGTTTGCTTTCTTTTGCTAAAACACCAAGACCAACAACAACCCGGAAGAAGAAACACGTTATTTCACCTCATGGTTTATATCACAAAGGAGAGTCAGGACAAGAACTTGAGGCGGGACCAGAAGCAGAGGTCATAGAAGAACACTGCTTGCTGGCTTTACTCCCCACGGCTTTCTCAGCTTGCTTTCTTACACCGTCCATGACTAATTGCCCGGCAGCAGCGCCACTATTGTGAAGGTTCCTCCCACACCAATCATTAATTTAAAAAATGCCCGACAGACATGCCCACAGGCAAAATGATGGGGACATTTTCTCAATTGTGGTTCCTTTCCCCCAGATAATTCTAGGTCGTATCAAGATGACAAAAATCCAACTAAGACAGTAGGCTATGTTGGAGTTGGATGGAATCCTTACTTTGATCTGACATCAGCACACTATCTGAAGTGAGTAGACATCTGTTCATGTCCTCCCATGAAAAATTAACACACCACAATGGGAATATCATTTTTGAGCAAAACAGACTATTTTGTAATATAGCACAGTATTGGGTCCTTGAGAATGATAATAGGCTTGAAAATAATTTCTTGGAAATTTTCAGCATTAATGGGCATTACTACCTTAGCTCTGTTGCTGAACATTCTCTATGTAGAATAATAAATATAATATAAATAATAATAATATAATATAATAATATTATATAATTAAATAATAATATAAATAATAATAATAAATATAATAAAGAAGAGGAATTATTTTTGAAATGGGTAGTAACATTTTTATTTTTTAATAGTTTTCAGGGGGGAAATAAAAGGAAATACAATAATAAGAAATAGGAAATGTTAGAAGTGGAAAGTAATTCACAGATCAGAGATTAAGAAACTCCTTTCCTTTTCTTTTTTTTTTTTTCATGTCTGATATGTACACAAATGTATGTGTGTGCATGGTTATATGTGTCTGAGTGCAGCTATGTGTGCCAAGGCATGAAGTGTGTAGATCAGAGGATGTAATGGGTGTTAGCTAATGTCCTACATCTTCTCGGAAAGGCTCTCTTTGTGTTGTTGGTGCCGGGGAAGGTGTGTTGCTTTCCAACGACACTCACGATTCCTTGTCAGCTTAGCTGGCCTGTGAGCTTCCGGAGCTCTGCTCTCTGCCCACCCTCATCTTACCATGGGAGCACTGGGAGCACAGATGTGCCGTGGCACACCTGCTCTACAGGGGTTCTGCTGATCAAGCCAAGGTACGCGAGCTTAAAGGTCGCGCAGGCTGGCTTGATGTCATTGAGAGAACCTCCACTGAGAAAATGCCCCCACGAGACTGGCCTTTGGGAAAGCCTGTGGGAAAAGCCTGTGGCGCATTTTGTTGTTTTATTTTCGATTGACGACTGATGCGGAAGGTGCCGCCGTGGCTCGCAGTAGTCGTGGGTGCTGTGCTGGAGCAGGCCGAAAGTCGTGCAAATGAGCCTGTGGAAAGCATCTTTCCCTGGTCTGTGCATCAGCTCTTGCCTCTAGACGCCTGCTTTGAGTTCTTGCCCTGACTTTCCTAAACGACGACCTCTGAACGGCAGCGTGTCTGGTCATTGCATTTTACAGAAATATAAACCCAGCAAAGATAAGCAGCAGCTTTAACTATTGCACTGTCTCATCAGCCCCCAAAATTCTTTCACTAATTAGTAAGTATTTCAAATTTGGCAACTATCGTGTCTAGCTGGTAGACACTCTAGCTCTAGCTGAGGTATAGCTCAGTGGCAGAGCATGTGCCTCAGCAGGCATGACACCATAGGTTCAAAGCCCAGAACTGCAAAAATGACAAAAAAAAAAAAAAAAAAAAAAAAAAAAGACTCACTCCAGGGAAATGACTGAACAGGACTCCAGTAAAATTTTATCTGTGGACACTGAAATTGAAATATCATACACTTTTATATGCAATAAAATAATGTTTTTGACTGTGACATTGAAATGTTTATTCAGAAAGAAGACCTTGGTTATAAGCTAAGCCAAATAGGTCAGTTGATTTTGACCTATGGGCTATAACCTCCTCCAAAGACTACAACTTTCTTATACTTACACACAGACACATATGCACACAAACACACACACACACACACACACACACACTGTACCATATACCACACTAAAAGATAGTAAAGAAGACCAAATTATTGAAAAGTATATCAGAGCCAATATTAATGGTTAAATTGAAATGTCTGAGTCGGAGATGTTGGATTATACTATCATACTCACTAAGCACCACTTCTATCCGTGTGAGCAGAGGACGGTCAACTCCTTTAAGGCAGCTGCTGTGCTTTCATTGAACGATTTCGATATCTAAGAAACGTGAATAAAGAAAACTTTTCTAACAAACTTAGGTTTCTTAAAAAGCAAGAGTAATGGAAGGATTTTTCTTCTTTCTGTGATGCTCAGCTGAGGTTGACTTAGATGAAAATGATGCTTAGGTCTGCAATCTTGGTTCCCATGTTCCGCTGGGAAGAGCAAGGTGGGGCAGGGCAGCTCTGGCTGGAGGGGAGCTACTTGCCTTTCCCATAGCGCCCTCATGCAGTTCATTTTCTGCTTTCTGCACCTTGCTTTACGTGAACAGCGGACGACCCCTCCCGAACATGCTTCTCTAGAATCAGTGGCATGTGATTTAGTGTTTTATATACTCTCCAGGATGGCTGTTGATTTGATGTCTGTCCCCAGACTTGCACACAGCTTGGATATACAAGGCCAAGTGGCTTGCCAAAGATTACTCAATTCATGAACGTAGTATCTGGAAGCAAAACAGCAGACTCTGGACTGAGGAAGAGAACACCGTGAAGGACAGAAGTTTCTTTCTGTGACTACTGACCCCAATTAGAGGAAGGCCCCTGAGTGGTTGCCTTACTCTTTCCCCAGCTGCACTGGGGGCTCGAGGGCCCCTAGGAACCCAGAATGAGCTTTAGGGCTCACATGCCTGTCTTCCTTTCTAACCCATTTTGGGGAAAGCACCTGAAGTTAGAATTTGCAAATCAGTGTGCTGTGTTCTTAGGTATGCTCTAGTTCTTTTTGAATTGCTGAAAAGAAGTAAAATCCTTTCCAGATATTAGTCTCTCAGATGCATTTAAATGTCATTTCTAACTTCAGCCGGGACAATCACCCAGACTCATGTGACTCTGTCATCAGAATGTTACTCACATGGTTATGAGCAGGAACTGACTCGACTCTGCTTAGGCCAATGAGTGGATCCACTGAATAAAATACAGCTGTGTATTGACAACTCAACCAAATGAGCTGAGCATGCTGAGCAAACAACCATCCCCCAGTATTAAAGCAGTACTGAACACGGGGATGTTTACAATAACAGAGGGAAACAGAAGCTTTGCTTCTAAACTTGTTGATCTCAGCCAAAAAGCAATAGGCCTCCTTCTCCCGTACACTTCATTCCAGCTGCTGCGGAATGGCCTTTCTTTCCTTGCTGCTGACCGTAAGCGGTGCCAGTTCATGGACAGCTCTGTATAGTCCTCCCCCATTCTTATCTGCAGCTGCAGTGACTTTGTTGATGTAAATCTGGCCATGGACCCGCCAAGCTTTAACTCTGTCTTAGTTTGGGGTTTTATTGCCCCAGTAACACCACGACCAAAATCAAGTTGAAAAGAAAAGGATTTGTTTGGTTTATACTTCCACAATGTAGTCCATCATTGAAAGAAGCCAGGACATGAACTCTAACAGGGCAGGACCCTGGAGGCAGGATCTGATGCAGAGGTCATGGAGGGGTGATGCTTACTGGCTTGCTCAGCCTGCTTTCTTATAGACCCCAGGACCACCAGCATATGGAAAGCACCGCCCATACGGGGCAATGCCCTCTCCCATTAATCACTAGTTAAGAAAATGGCCTACAGACTTACCTACAGCCCAATCTTATGGGGCATTTTCTTAAGTGAGCTTCTTTCCTGTCAGATGACTTTAGCTTATGTCAAGCTGACATAAAATTATTTAGCACAGATTCTTCAAACTACTGTTGCAAAAATTTTCCATAGACTGTTTCTCTCTCCAGATGCATCTTCCTTTTATTTCTGCCTCACTTAGCAACATTGCATTCAGTTTTTTCAACATATCTTGTACTCTTCTTCCTCAGGACCCTGCTGTGCAGGCCAGCAATGTGCTGTGTGGGCCGGCAGCGGGCTGTGTGGGCTGTGCGGGCCAGCAGTGGGCATCTGCTTTACTTTGTCTTGTCAATTCCCACTCATTTGTCATTTGCCAAGTTTGTTGTTACTTTTTGGGGGAGAATTTTCTTCTTAATCTTGTTCATTTGTGCATTACCCTTTAGTTCTCTTTCCCGCACCTGTGCATTTGTGTAACTGTTTAATTAGTTGGTTTAAACAGATTGTAGATGTTCTCTCAGCCAGACAACAGCTACAGACAGCCAAACGTCTCTCCGTCTCTCTTGTTGACCAATTTCAGTAATTTCAATGATGAACACACCATACGTTCCCATAACACTTCTTTGGAATTGACTTATAACAAGTCCAAAGAATGAGAGAACAGCACACGAGAATCTGACAAAATGGGTGCCGTCTGACCTAGCTTGGCCCTTCCTATGACTTGAATGAGAACCATTTCCTCACACTCACGTGTCTGAATGTGTGGCGCTGTTTTAGAAGGTTGTAGCACCTTTAGGAGAAAGAGGCCTCCTAGAGAAAACAGTTAATTGGAAATGTGCCTCTCATGCTTTCTGACTGTGGAAGCAATGTGACCAGTCACTTTTCACAGCAGCCATGGGTCCCCCCCATGGTGGACTGCATCTCTCTGAGCCATGAGGAGGTCGAGGAGGTCAAGGAACCTCTTTTAGGGCTATATCTTGACAAGTGTTTGTATACAGCAAAACTGATACTGTAAGACCTGGAGTCTCACAGCTCAGGAGTTCAAGTTAGCGCCCTTCCCAGAAACTCCCCCAGACCAAGACTCGTTGCAAAAGCAAGAGGTTTATTAACCATTGTGCAATGGGGTCACCCCTGCTGGTCAGCAAAGAGTGGCACCCGGAGACAAAGGCCTTTAGGTTTTTAAAAGAAAAAATGCGGGAGATTTGAAGTTGCAGTCTTGGCAATCTAGGATTGGACGAGGAAGCTATAAAGTAAAATAATTGGTTAGTCTTAGGTGCTCAAGCTTGGCCAGTCCTGCCAAGTGTGGATGCAGCTGCAATTGAAGGTGGGGGTGGTTAGCTCATCCTTGAAGATTAGGGGCTGCGGACTTTTGGCTGCAGGTCAAAAGCTACTCAGAAGAAGTCTGGGTTCATTGCTAAAAAATGCTATCTCAAAGACAGGAGTTTTTCTTTTTGCTGAGTGAAGGTCATTGCTTGCTTGCCTTTTTTTCTATCTGTCCTCATAGATAGGGTCACATTTTTTTATTCTCTGGAAAGGTACTAAGAGGCTTTAGCTTAACCTGAACCTAAAACTCAAAACTATAGGCTTTAGAAGACATACAGGTTACAAAGTTAGCCTAACCCTTTCAATACAATGCTTCTGAAGCAATGTCAGAGCTTAGGAAGATCATGGGTTTTCTAGACTGGCATTCTACTAATTGTGCTGGAAGTAAGAGCTGAGAATCTATCCAGCTCAAATTGTTTGAAAATAAAAAGGATAAACATACAAAATTAGAGAAATACCTGTTGGGTTTGGGCTTTTTTATTTGATTCCAATCTAGTAAAAATTTGCAAATTTCATGTCTATAATTACAAGAAAGGCCAAATGCTGGGATGTAACTGGGTAACTATATTACATAAAAATTAAATGCATGTCCTAAACACATGCTGAGTTATGTCATAATTGATGCATATCAAAATGTAGTTGCCACACCAGGAGACGCTACCTAAAATGTGACCCCTTCAGATCCAGTTGAAGAATCATGAAATGTATGCTGTTGATACGTTGTCCAGGAATTGATACACAGCACTTCTGACAGAATGTTCATCAACCAAAGTATATTCCCCTCAGATTCAAGTCACTAGTGTGCAGAGTGTCATGTTATCAACTTCATTTGTTTTGTTCTTGTCGTTATGTATTTGTTTTTGTGGTACTAGGGGCCAAACCCAAGATCAGGCATTCTGTGCAAGTGATCTACCTGTGACCTCTAGCCATAAAGAGGTGTGTGTGTGTGTGTGTGTGTGTGTGTGTGTGTGTCTGTGTGTGTGTTTGCGTGTTCATGTATGTATTAGCCACACAGCATAAGTGTGATGACCAGAGGACCAATTCAGGGAGTTAGTTTTCACCTTCCACTTTACTAAGTCAGATCTCTGTAGTTTCTGCAGATGTGATGCAGGCACCGCTTTAGCTGTGAGCCTCTGGGTGATTCTCCTGTCTCCACCTCCTGTCTTGCTGCAACAGTTCTTGGATTACAAATAAGTTCTTGGATTACAGATAAGTCTCATTTGATCCAGCTTCTTTACATGGGTTCTGGGGTCATTAGATGCTTATACCTACTGGGATATGTCCCTAAAACACAGGTGTGATATTATTTTTAAGTATCTGTAGAATATTCCCTTAAATAAACCAACATTGTCAATAAAACAACTCAACAAACAAGAAAGAACTGAAGCATTTAAGCAAGCTTCTTAAGCCTGATGAAATCAAACTGGAATTCACCTAATAGATAGGTCTTCAAGTACTTGAAATGAGATAACATTTTTTTTAAAACAACCCATGGAAAGAAAAACTCAATGAAAACACAAAAATACCTGTAACTAAATAAAAGTTAAAATACAGTATGTTGACAGTTGTAGTTACCAGTAAAGTAGCACAAAGAAGCCAATTCCTAGCACTAAGCACCTGGGGTACAAATGGGTAAGGGTCATTTATAAACGCTATACAAGCGTGAGGTCCTGAGCTGACTCCCAGAGCTGACAGAAAAATGACAGGCCTGCGGGTCACATTCACAATATCAGTGTCGAGGAGACAGAGGCAGGTAGTTCCTGTCATACACACACACACACACACACACACACACACACACACAAAGATTAGAGTATAAATCAATAGAGCTAAAAGTGTACTTTAAATAACATCTTTTTTTTTAAGTTTTAAAGTTTGATTTCAACAAGTTCTCTGTTTTAAATTATAGGAAACTAAAGAGACCAAAATTGTTTGTTTGTTTGTTTGTTTGTTTGTTTTTATTGTGAGTGTGAGGAATAACATTTAGTAAGACGGAAGAAACTATTTTTAAAAATGAGAGCGAGGGAAAGAAGTATAGAAAAATAAAGAATGTAGGGCCATTTCTGTATCTCCTATGCTCATTATATGATTAAATGCATAATAATAAAAAAGACATAAACTTTACAGTCACAAATTAAGCAACTTAAATGAAATCAATCAATTCTTTGAAATTTTAAAGTTCCCAAACTAAATAAAAATAGAAACCAACCCAATGATCCTATAACTATTCAGTAAATTCAGTTTGAAACTCAAAATTTTATAGCAAGTTATAGTCATTTTGAGGTGCCCTTCCTGAGGGATTCTAGCCTTAAGAATCCCCAACATTAGTCTCATACAAATGCTTTCCAGGGAAGAATAAACATCTCTCAAATCGCTTCATGGGAATCCAACCAAGCTCAAAGACATTCTGCAAAACTACAGATAGCATCTCTCATAACAAAGTAAGGCAAATATTAGCAAATTTAATCTGAACCTGTCCAAGAGGGATTATACATTACAAACAAGTAGGGTTTATCTCAGTTATTTTGACATTCTTAAAAATGTCTCAATAAGAAAAATTAACTAATAGGTGCACTGCTTAGGAAGGAAAAAATAAGCTGTTTGGAGATGGCATGACTCTTTACATAGAAAATCAACAACAATAACAAATGCTTAGAAGTGAAAGAAAATTACAGCAAAATGGAAAATGATGAATATGTAAGTCAATTCTTTTCCTATATTCTACCAATGACTGTAGTTCAATTTTAAGAACATATTATTATATATTCTAGGAACAACAAAAATTGACAGTTACATTTAAATCTAACAAAATATGCTGACATAGACAGGAACAAAACTGAATTTTAAAAATTGATAGAAACATCAAAGAGCTAAAACTGGAGAGCCGCCTCATATTCATCGCGTACAGCAAGACTGGATACTGTCAATGCCGTTCCTTGTTGACTTGACCTTCCGATTCAGAAGACCCCAACCAGACCCTAGCACATTACAGGGTAGAGACTGAACTCATTAGAAAGTTTAAAGTGGAAGACACGGGGCATGAGACAGTCAACTCAATACTGAAGAAGGAAAAGTTCAGAGAATGGAGACTTAGCAACTATAGAGTTCCAAGTATCTAAACAGCAGTGTAGTACTGATGGCAAAATATACAAAGGGAACCAAACAGAGACCCCTTCAAACAGACTCAATAATATATCAACTCATCTTGGACAAAGGAGCAAAACCAGTGGAGAAAAGACAGGCCTTTAGCCAACAATGCTGACGCTGGCTTCTACAGAGATGGCCTGGCCTCATTCACAAGTTTCACTCACGGTAAACCACGCTCTTCAGTGCAGAAAGCAAAAGCGTGAAACCTTGCTAGAGACTCCATTCCGGCACCGCGTAAGCTGGGCACAGGGGGGCTCGCCGGACGCCAACACTCGGACACTGGAGGCAGGAGGGGAGAGCTGAAGGTCTTCATCTGCTGCACATACGGTTCAGGGCCAGGCTAGGCTGCGTAGATTCCGCTAGAAAACAAACAAACAAAGTAAAACAGAACAAAACTACTTGTTAGCAAACAACATGGGTGAGATCTGAGTGACCTTAGATATAATGCTTACAGATAAAAAAGAACATTTAAATAAAATAAAAAATAAATAAAACAATAAAATAAAGAAAACAAAATAAATAAATAAAACAATTAATTGGACTTCGAATCCACTTGGGGGACCCCTTTCTGGTTCAGAGAACTGTTTTGTTACTACTTCTCAATTATACCTTGTTTTCTTGCTCTTCAAAGTATAAAATAAAGATATACAGTAAGGCTTTGTCTTAAAAATAAATAAATGAATATTTAAAATAATTAATTACAATTTTAATCATTGCCAAAGATATTGTACATGAGGATAAAAGCTATTAAATTAAAAAAAAAACTTCAAGACTGTCTGAGGTTCGTCATTTATCCTTCGCAGGGTCTCACCGGGCCTGCTCTCTGGCCCATTGCGCCTAGTCCTTGCCGGACCTGAGTCTCAGCTGCAAGCCAATCAGGCACGGACCTTGGCCCACACCACACCTGAGCTTCCATTGCCACTGGCAATCTCATGCTAAAAGAGCCAGACTGTAACACTCTGTGGAAAACATTTTCCACACCCCAGCTTAGCACACTCAGGCCTCACCCTAAGGCGCTCTAGCTGGCCCTTAGAGAAATGGGATCCCGTTCCCTGACCGGAAGCCGAGTGCCAGGACCCCAGCCAGAATCCAGGCCCCCGTTGAACTGAGAACGATGCATGCACACACAAAACTAGCCAAACAAGATGGCCTCTATATTAGCAAGTTGTATATGAGTGATTACTACAAAAATCAAATGGTATTATCAACAAATTTCAGATTTGATGTATGTTGTGCTTTTAAATGCAGCGTAAATAGATTTTGAAGCATTTACAGCCTGCTTGCTTTCCACAGCCCATGAAACTGCATCTCATCTACTCCCCGGGAGAAGACCAGCCCTGCGCTATGAAGATCACCGGCCACTGCTCCTTGCAGAGCTCTGTGACTAAGAGACCCCTGTCTGTTCTACAGGGGGATTTCACTAAGAGACACAGGCTACGGTCATTCCGTTCTTCCCTGGAGGTCTCCCTCCATTTTTCTGGCTACACCTGCCCAGTTTCTGCACGTGTGGCATCAGCTTGCTGCAGAGGACTTACCCATGCCCAATAAAGCCTCTAAGGCCACCTGCCTGTGCCCACGTCTTTTGTCTTGGGCAGCCCCCAGGTCGATCTCTCTCTGCCCACCTCCACGATCTCCTGCAGCCCAGGTGGCCTCAAACTAAAAATGAGGCTAAAGATGACTTTGAACTTCGAATCTTCATGCCTTCATCCCCTGAGTGCTAGGATCACAGGTGCACACCACCATACTCGGCTTAAAC
>NW_026596225.1:2296976-2299445 GCF_907164565.1 Psammomys obesus
AATCTGCTTTGGGTCTTGATTGTGGAGGTGGTAAGGCTTATAAAAGTAATAAAATTATGTGGAACTGAGTAAGCCCAAGACTGAGCATGCCGAGGACTGAACAGCTCAGAGCAGGATATGGTGCTGGGGCTGGATAGAGTGGCTGGCATTTGTGATAATACACATTTCACAGTGTTATTTAGCAAGCTACACAGGATGAACAAGTTATCTTTTTTTTTTTACAAGTGCTGGTAAATGCACAATTCCATCAAAATACGAATTTCATCTTTTTATTTTATTTTATTTTTATTAATTATAGTTTATTCACTTTGTATCTCCTCTGTACCTCCCTCCCAACGCCCCTCCCAATCCCATCTTCCCTCTTCTCTACCCATGTCCCTCTCCCAGTCCACTGAAAAGGAAGGTCCTCCTCCCCTTCCTTCTGACCCTAGTCTATCAGGTCTCATCAGGACTGGCTGCATTATCTTCCTCTGTGGCCTGGTAAGGCTGCTCCCCTCTCAGGGGGAGGTGATCAAAGAGCAGGCCAATCAGTTCATGTCACAGATAGTCCCTGTCCCCATTACTATGGAAGCTACTTTGGATACTGAACTGCCATTGGCTACCTCTGTGCAGGGGTTCCAGGCCATCTCCACGAGTGATCCTTGGCTGGAGTATCAGTTTCAGAAAAGACCCCTGTGCCCAGACTTTTAGGATCTGTTGCTGTTCTTGTAGAGCTTCTGTCCTCTCCAGGCCTTACTATCTCCCACTTCTTTCATAAGATTTCCTGCACTCTGCCTAAAGTTTGGCTATGAGTCTCAGCATCTGCTTTGATACACTGCTGCGTAGAGTCTTTCAGAGGCCCTTTGTGGTAGGCTCCTGTCCTGTTCCCTGTTTTCTCCCTCCTCCAATGTCCATCCTCTTTGCCTTTCTGAATGGGAATTGAGCATCTTAGCCAGCGTCCTCCTTCCTGATTAGCTTCCTTAGGTGTACAGATTTTAGTATGTTTATCCCATATTATAAGTCTAGTATCCACTTATGAGTGAGTATATACCATGTGTGTCTTTCTGCTTCTGGGAGAATTTCATCTTTAAACATTGCTATGAGGAAACTATGGAATACTCTGCATAGTTTGTGTTAGCTTCACTTTGAGGAGCATTTGTTGGGAATCTTACGGGGCTTTTAGGACTCTGGGTTATCTAAATATCCGAGGCAGTATTGGGATGCCTAGGCAACACATTAGAAAGAGGGGGGAAGTATAGAGATGATCCATGATCTCTGGCTGCTAGTCCAGAGGCAGCAGGAGACAGCTCCCCATGAGCAGGTGAAAGCTGCCAAGTCCATTCTCTGGAGGACTCCAACGTTAAGCATTTTCCTTTTCTCCTTCTTTTCATTTTTCTTTCTTTTCTTGTCCACTACTGTGCTCATCATCTCTTCCTCCTTTACACCTCCTCTAGAGTTTTCCAGAATTAAATGAAAATTCCCTACCCATCCCATCTCTTTAACAGTCTTGGCCTAGATTTGTGTGTAATTTTTTACATCACGGGCTCTGGGACAGTCATTTCTGTGATCTTCACTCTCTCAATATCACATCTGCCTCCCTAGAAGGTTCAAACCACCACATCCATGAAGTCAGAAATGCCATCAGGCTTTCTGAGCTGACCCCTTAAGAGATGGCCCATCATCATCTCTTAGCAGAGAGAGCGAACCGTACATACCGACACAGAAAGATGTGTAAGTTAGCTTGGGTGCCTGCAGGGGAGACAAATGTGGAAGTCTTGATTACAGATTGATGACATTCACGTGCAGCCATAGAAATGTGTAAAATCAGTGATTACAGCAAAGGCTAGCAAAGGTGCATCTCAGTGGGAGAGTTAAATACTATGGCTACTTAACATTCAAACTAGAAATTTAAGGACCACAGCCTAAGGCAAAGCAGAGAATGAACAGTAAACAAGAAAGAAAGCAGTATTGGTGGCCAGGCAGAAAATGCAGGAACCAGTGTCCACCTGGAATAAGACAGACAAAGTCCTAAGGACACAGGCAGGAGGCCTTACAGCCAATGCTGACCTAACCCACAGGCCTGGAGGGAAATGGGGCTGGCGAGGGGTGAAGGAGAGAGAGTGGCCAATTTGCACCTAGGGACCTCTTCTCCAGGGGGACTGGGGGACTGAGTAACAGTGCTCAAAGCAGGAAGCAATCTAGTAATGAAATCCTCGCCTCTTCAGTCTGTACTGAGTGTCCTGGCTTTTCTGTTCGAGTGCCAGCTGTGGGTCAGACCTTAGAATAAGCTGTGGTGTTCAGGAAGGTGACAAAGCCAGCGTGCCTACAGAATAAGATGCTACTGCTGAATTGAGGCAAGAGACAGACTAAATGTGAGCTTGTTCAAAGAAAAGAGTTTGTGCTTTATTTCATTTGTGGTATGAATTTTCTGGCAGGGTTTAGGCAAGGGAAAGTCAGGATCTAGTTCATATTATAGAACATTCACACTAG
>NW_026596225.1:2304445-2333064 GCF_907164565.1 Psammomys obesus
GTATGTGTGTGTGTGTGTATGTGTGTGTGTGAGTGTATGTGTGTGTGTGTGTGTGTGTGTGTGTGTGTGTGTGTGTGTGTGTGTGTGTGTGTGTGTGTGTGTGTGTGTGTGTGTGTGTGTGTGTGTGTGTGTGTGTGTGTGTGTGGGTGTGTGTGTGTGTGTGGGTGTGTGGGGGTGTGTGTGTGTGTGTGTGGGTGTGTGTGTGTGTGTGTGTGTGTGTGTGTGTGTGTGTGTTTGTGTGTGCTTGTGTGTGTTTGTGTGTGTGTGTGTGCTTGTGTGTGTTTGTGTGTGCTTGTGTGTGCTTGTGTGTGCTTGTGTGTGTGTGTGTGTTTGTGTGTGCTTGTGTGTGTTTGTGTGTGCTTGTGTGTCCCGGCTAGGATTTTGTCAGTTTGCTTCAAGTTAGGATCACTTGGGAAGAAAGACTTTCAATTGAGAAAGCGCCTCATTATGACTGGCCTGTAGTGAATTTTCTAACTAATGATTGGTGTGAGGGGCCCCAGCCTACTGTGGGCGGTCCCGCCCTGAGCAGATGTTTCTGGAGGTGTAAGAAGCAGGATAAAGGAGCGATGGGTAGGAGCTGGCACACTGCACTCCCCCGTGCCTCTGCTTCAGCTCTTGCCTCCAGGTTTCTGCCCTCAGTTCTTCCCGTAGCTTCGCTCATTGATGGTTGCTGACCCGAAAGTTGTAAGAAGAAATCGACCCTTTCTTTCCAAAGTTGCTTTTGGTCATGGTCATGGTGGGTTTTTTGTTTTGTTTTTCCACATCAATAGAAGTCCTAGCTAAGACACAACAATAAGACACCCCAGAATTCTGGGTGGACTCTGGGCCCGTGGACTCTGCCCTTCAGACACAGTATAGATCTCTTCCTTTGGGAAAAAACTGTCCCTGCTGTGGAAGTCACGTGCCATATACTAGAGTCCTGGACAACTGTGCGATGTAATCCCTCTTCCCCAGGTGGCTACAGGACAGAGACCATCTTTCCTCCAGCACGTTGTGGTCATGTGGTAGCCATGTGCTCAGTTCTTAAATGAATGACCAAAACAACAGCCCAGTTAGTTAGAAAATCCAGGATAGGAAAAATTAAGTATTGAATATGTACTCAATTTAGCTAATACTTGCAGATGATTGTATAACCCCTTGTATTCCATTCTACCCTACTAAAAATAATACTCTATATAGTATTTACTTAATAAACGGCTATTGGAAACAATTTGAGTGCTATTTTGTAGATAAGAATCTTTGAAAGGATTGGAAGGGTGCACCATGGAGAGTAATGCTGTTTCCAAACAACAGCTTGGTGTGGGCTGCTGGGTGCGGGCACCGTGTAGGGAGAGGGGTGGAAAGGCCACCAAATAGCTCCAGAACATTCTAGCTTTGTCTGCCTGTGCCTAGGGCATCCCCGTCTAGAACAGGTGCTTCCAGGTTCTTGGTGTCTTTTTCAAAGAACTGAAGAAGTGCACACAGATTCGCAAGGAACAGTGCAAAGCAGAGTCAGTTCAAGGCAGCGGTGGCTTGGTGAGTTAGAGTGCTTGAGGGGCGTGGTTGCTGCTTGGGGTCCTTTTTTATAGGATATGAAGGGAAGAGGTTCTTTGCTAGGGGTGGAGTATAGACGCTCTTTCTTTGTTGGTAGACAGGCCTGGGTCACGTGTGTCTTTGTTCACTGACTGTGTCCTTCCTGTGACGCAACTGATTCTAATTATGCATAAGCATAAAGTGATAAATGGATAATTTTCTCTATAAGTTCACCTACAAAACACAATTTACCAGCCAGGCTCAGCTGGGCCCTCTCCTGCCCATTCCGTTTTTGAAACACCTTTTATAGGACTGGGTCTTGCCAGTGGTTGCGCCATTGTTTGAAGGGGGTATATGTGGATGCAACTCTGTACAGGTAAGGGTCCCGGGGGCCATGGACATTCCCAAAAAGAGGTTTGGTACAGCATCAGCTCAGCAGTCCCGAGCAGCTAAGCCTCTCCACATTTCCACGAAAACTTCCTGTGCGCGAAACAAGGGCTCCAGCAATCTTCCCCAGTACTGTGCTCTCTGAAGCAAAGAGCCTCTCTCCCTCCTTTCGTTTCCTTTCCTCCCTCCATCCTCTCCCTTCCTTTCTCCTTACATTCTCTCTTCTCTCCTTCTCCATCTCTTTCCCTTCCACTTGCTTTCTCTCCCTCCTAGTTCCCCCTTCTTCTCCCCATTGCTTCCTCCCTCCCTTCATTCTGTCCCTCCTGTTTTTCTCCACTTTCCTCCTCCATTTTTTCTATTTCTCTTCTCCTTTCTCTCCATCTACCCATTCCTTCTTTCTTTTTCTTCCATCTATTTTCTCTCTCTTCTTCTCCCCATTTCTTCCTTTCTGTCTCACTTTAAAATATACTCAAAATTCCCCCAACACCTTTTTTTCCAGGATTGTACTCTAATCTGTTTCTACTTTGAATGTGCTACTAGTTTTTATTTTAACTTTCACTGTAAATGAACTTAGACATTGCTGACCATGAGCCTGCCTTCTGCAGAGTACCCCATTATGTTTTAATGACTGCTTTGCCATGAGGTAATATCCTTGTTTCCCTCCTCGGGGAAGACACATTCTGTAAGAGTCTGGGAGCCCTGCTCTCAGGGCGCTTTGCTTCCTCCTGTTACCCTCATCCTTTCTCCATATTTTCAGGCATCTGCTGAGTGTTCTGACTCCAAGTGCCAAGGTAAATAAATAATGCTTTGGAAAATTTGACACCCCAGCTGAATAACCACAGTCACAAATGAGAGAAATGCTAGCTATTTCCCAGACACAGAGACGAGTTTTCTTCCCTTTCTTTAATTTCCGTAGGTCTTTGGCAGTTCAGTCTGGAAAAGAAAAAGTTCTTTACCCAGAAGACATTCAGTAATTTTAAACTCTCCTTTCAGAAGGTCTCCAGTGGGAGAAGGGAGGAGGGTAGGGGGCAGGGAGGGTTCCCACTCCAGCTGTTAACAGCAGTCTTGGCTTGCAGGCAGCCTGTGATCCAAGCGCAACTCGCTGAAAGGCTTGAGCACCAGTTTCTAGGAAGCAGTTCTGCAGCCTCCCAAGTTCACACTGCCCAGACTCTAGAGCAGTTCTCATTCTTGTTTCTCTAGCAAGGGGCCAAGGAAAGAATGGAATGTGTGCAATCTGACACGTGGTGGGCAACGGCTGGGCTTTGTCCCTCTGCTTTGCTTTGCTTTCTCTCCCTCTTGCAGGCAGCCCTCAGCTCCTAAAGCAGGAGCCCACTGGAAAACCTTGCATTTAAGTAAGTTTATTTTTCACTTTTCTTCCACTATGCTGTCAAGAGCCAGGCAGCCTTTGCAGGAGGTGCCCAAGGGGTTGCTGATCTTGCTTACTCTTTTCTAGAAACAAGAGCCAATGTCAGGCCACCCCTGCCAAAACCTGAATAGTTAGCACATTGTATTCTCTAATGCTCAGGTTAACGTATAAAAAAATTTAAAAAAAACACACATAACTAGAGTGTTTGGGCAGTAATCCTTGAGTTTAGTTGTCTGCTTCTTTTGGCAGCTGCTTCCCGCCTCACATCTGTGGTAGCCAACACTGCTAACGGGAGTCTCTTGGGTGCAGCTACGCTCCAGAGGAAGAGCTGCTTTGACAGAGAGCCAGGAGACCTTGGCGTCGTCCAAGGGAAATGCATTTTTTTTTTCAGGTAACTGCAGCCAGCGCAGATGGAAAGTGCATCCCTTCCCTCAAGGGTCTGACAGAACAGCACACATCCAGGGGCTGCGCCTTTTCCCAGCCCAACCCAAACAGCCTCACTTGTTCATACAGTCAGAAGATTAAGGACAGAATATCTTTTTCATGCAATCCCTGCAGTATCTCTGGCAAGAGAGAGAACACTCAAGCGCTGGTACCAGGAACCAACAGAAGCAAAGAAATGAAAAGCCGTGTGGAGGACTCTGCCTAGTCCCAGAGGCTGTTGGCGTTAGAGTCTCTGGGATGACAAGGACCATGGTCCAGGATACAGGCCTGACAAACATTTATTCTTGGCTGCACAGCACATGTTTGCTTTGTGTGTTTGCCTCATAAGGCTTCACTCAAGGCAATTATCCCGTGTAAAAAGCACAATGACACTGTGCTCTCTCCCTCTCTCTAACTCACTCACTCTCTCTCTCTCTCTGCTTCAAGTAGCTCATCAACCAAAGGCCTCCACCTCCAGATTGCTGGGGTTCTGGGTGTGTTCTAGAGAGTGAACTTGGGGATTTGTGGACTCTACCAACTGAGCTGTGCCCCTAGTCCCGCACAGGAATGTGTCTAGGTGTAGGCACATCTAGTGATGAAATCGTGTTAAATAACTTTAAGTCTTTAACCAAAGAAGTCACAAAATACTCATTTAAATAACCCAATACCAAATCTGCGTCAGCTCCACTTGATCGTTTGAGCTTGGCGCCTGGAAACAGAAGTCAGAAAATGACCATTTTCAATAGATAAATCTAGACAATACATCTTTTAAAAATTGTCCTTATATCAATGAACAGTCTTCTCTTGCTCTTTATGAGCACTGTGGACTGTCTGACTGAGATGACGTGTGTTGGAAGCCTGGGTTGTTAGGAAAGGATCGGGTCTGTGGTTCTTTGACCCCACATGTATCCACACAGAAACTGGAGTCTATGTCACAGATATAGTTTATATCCGGGAAGAGAAGGCAGTGAAGTGTAATTTTTCAACTCCAGTTACTACTCTTACCAAATACAGAATTCATTTTCTCCCCTCTGCCATTGTCCTGCCAAGTGGCTGTTAATCAGACTTCAGTTTGACAGTTTTAAAACTCTGTCTCATTTCTTTCCTACCCCAAGCTCAGGTAGCTAATGAGCAGAAAAATGACCAGAGGAAAGAATAAAGGCTAAATAGGGGGTGGATGACAGACTGTGACAGACAGCCGAAGACATGGAGACACTGGACTGCCCAGGGAGGGTCACCAAGAGCTAGAGGAGGCTTGATTATTTATTTCAAAGGGTTTCATTGCTGGACCTTTCCTGACCAGGAAGGGGACAGTCACATTGACCATTTTACCAAATTAATATCAGAGAATTAAAAATCAGAAGAGAGGAAGAGAGAAGAGAGGAAGGAGGGAAGGGATAAAGAATGGTGAGAGGGAAGGAGGGAAGAAAGGAGGAAGGAGGAAAACTGGGGAAGGAAGGAGAAAAGGAATGAGGGAGGGAAAGATGGAGAGAGGCAGGGAGAGAGGCACCTAAAGTGGTTTCTGGGAGCTTTCTGCATAGAAAATGGATGGTGAGGAATGGAATGTCTGTAAGCCCTGAGTGCATGCAGGCAGGGTGTCCTGAGGTGAGCTTCATCTGTGGCCTTTCATGCTGGCTTCACTTAACACCCCCCACGGTTTCTTTCTGTCTCTCCTCTGCTACGATACGTCCTAAGGCCTGTGGAATCAGCTGTGTACTATTGGGAGGCGATAGGACCTCAAAGAAACCAGACCTAAAAGATTTTAGGTCATGGAGTGTACCCTCAAGAGGAATTGTGGGAGTTTGCTCTTGCCTCTTCTCCTTCTTTGCTTTTTGCCGTGGGATGAATGACTCTACCTTACCACAGTTTCTTTCCATGCCTCTCTTGCCACAGGACACTGCCTCTACTGTGAGCCAAAATAAACCTTTTCTTCTTAGACCTTAATCGTCTCAGACACCGTTGTAGTCATGGAACGCTGGCGGCACAGCACGTCTGTACGACTCGAGCCCTTTCAGGTGGTGAAGGGCTCACATCACGGTTCTGGGTGATGACATTCACCACAGTGATGAGCATTGGGCTTCACACTCTTGTCACTTGGTGACTTGTCTTCTGCAGCTGTGCAGATGTGACATTCAGAAATCATCCTTGGCACATGTGCCAGTTAACATCACCTAAGAGAGATTTTTAAAAGGAAGCTCCGATTTTAGAGTGCTGGGCCTAAAATGACCCACAAATGTACTTTCCTTCCTATCCCCATGTCCCATGGTTACTAGCTCCAGCCCAGACACACAGGTGTGTGCACAGAGGCACACATATGCACATGGGAGCCAACTGTAACCCTCTCACCCACCACCCAGCAATGTGCAGTCCTTAGTGGTCTTCTAAGCAACCCTAAGAAAACCTTGTTCTTATTCTTAGGACCAAATACCTGACAAAAGGCGACTTTGGAGGAATGATTTGCTGTATCGGGCAGTTTAAGAAGACATGCAGTCCGTCCGAGTGAAGAAGACACATGGCAGAACAACAGCTTGTGTGAAGTCAAGAGAGGTGTATGCACTACTGCAGCCCATGGAGTGGCTCCGCCCACGTGGGGTGGAGGCGGAGGAAGCCCTGAGTGAATGTGCAAGGAGTGCGTGGAGTTCTCAGTGAACGTGTATTACTGCAAGGAAGCCAAGGCCTCAAACCCACCGCAACTGGCACTGTCAGAGGGAAGGTGTTAGCAGTGAGTACAGCAGCAAGCAACCCGTCTCCTCCTCCCACAGGATTAAACCTGAGACAGCTCCCTAGAGAGGTCACCACTGGAAGGAGCTGCCCTGTCTCCTTGCGCTGGCTGAATGTCCTAAACACACTGGGTTGTCTCTGGGTGGCTGTCCGGTGGGTTCCACTCCAGCAGTCAGTACAACCCACCCCATCCCAGCTTTTCTGTGTGTCTATTCTTCATTCCCATCACCCCAGTCAGGTTTCCGGGACCAAGGCAAACAGAACATGGCACCCCCATACTCAGAGTGGGTCTTCCCTGCTCAGTTAAAGCTTTTGGAAACACTAGTGTGAGTTTCCATCATAATTCAAATCTAATCAAGCCGACAGTGAAGGTGGATCATTTCAGACGGTCACTGAAGGAGCTGTGAGAAGTGTGTGGTGTGATACGCCACCCATTTGCCCTTACTCAGCTGGTCACAGAAAGGGCCCCCTCACCACCTGCCACAGAAAGTCACTTAAGGAGGCATGACTACTGGATTACCTCCGAAAGGCCACCTGAACGTGTCACTAGTGACAATGTTGGGTTACATCACAACTTACCAGCTTCACACCTTTATGAGACTCATCTGTGCATTTCCACAGGCTGAACTTGGTGTGTGAGAACACGTGTAAAGAGTGAGTGGGTTAGAATTCATCGGAAGAAGATGCGGTGAAAGCAGCACCTTTCTTTTGTACATAACCCTCTTCCCAGGACCAAGAATAAGATGCAGAAGCAAGCCCAAGGAATGTGAATAGTGCCTGAGCCCAGTCTGGGTGCATGTGTGGGTGGGTACATGTGTGTGTAAGTGTGTAAGGGGTGCATCTCCCATACAGTATGCCTTCTTCTATTGCTCTGTGACTTAATGTTTGAGACAGGGTCTTTCATTGAACTTGAAGTTCACGATTTCATTTCCTGGCTAGCTAATGATCCTGGGGTGGGCTGTGACCCTCTTTCTACCCACCCCAATGTTTGGATTGCAAGCATTCAGCCACCATGCCAGCTTTTCATGTGCATTCTGAGAGTCCAAACTTAATCCTAATGCTTGGACAGTAAGTGCTCTCCTTGACAGTCAACTCCCCGCCCAGGAAGGGCGATCATTTTTATAACACTTTTCAGTTTCAGGGGTTTGTTGACTGCACTCTACTTAGCATATTTTGCAAAGAGCTTTTACTTTAATGAATGATAGGGATAAAATTCATAAGCAGATGTTATAGGATTGACCACAGGGAGTCTAACTTCCTGCACTGCCTCCATTTATTCAGCATCAGCTAAAGATTGTACCTCAATTGATCATGAGCAATGGGAGGATGTCTGTGTGAGCTTAGGGCCACAGTGTGCTTGGAGTAATGCTAAGTGAACCAAACGACAAGACTAGAAAGACCCATGTTCTCCCAAAAGCCAATGCCACATTTTCCACGTGGAAAAAGCAAGGAAATGTGGCATTTCCATACCAAGCGGTGACAATGTGTGACAAGAAACTCAGATACACAGGAGCAGGCCCTACGCCCACCTATGACACACTCCCGACAGCACACAGATCCCTAACTGAACTGGAAATCCTGCTTTTCACAAAAAGGCTTTTGCTGGCAGATTCATCTATCTGATCCTGTTCCTCGCACCGTCGTGGACACATACGTTGGTATGCGATGCCGTTCCAGCAAAAAGACAGTGAAGCAAAACTGGTGAAGGACCTCTGTTGTGCAAATTACAGCACTTCTGTTTGTGATACGTAAACATGCTTTTGTTATGATCCCAAGTGGGAGTTTTAGTTTGTCCACACATGGTCTTTGTCTTGTGCTGAGTGTGGTCTTTGCCAGCTGGAATTAGCTGAATTCTGAGGATACAAATATGATAGCCCAGAGGGAAAAGCACGGTTGCTTGGAGGGTTAGAAGAGAATTGCTGCTGTGCGTGCTGCTCTTTTGGGATGCCTCAACTTCTGCATTTCCTGACGACGGGTATTGGTGTTGCCCCCAAAAGAATCCTACAACCCTACCCAGCAGGAAGAAATAAAGAGGGCTACGCCCCCTTTCCCTTACAACCTTCTTTTCCCCCTACCTGGGGTGGGGGTCTTGGAAGGGAGGTATAGGCTTTAAGGACCCACAAATAAAGTAGCGGTTGAAAAACTAGCACCTACAGACTTGTTGGGAACTTTTAGTCACAGAGCCAAAAGGAGGCAACACAAGGTGGAGGAGGGGCTTTCTTCTGACCTTGGATTCTGGTAAAAGGCCAGGGCAGAGCTTTGAAGTGCTGCAGCTAGGAACAAGTGCCTCAAGGAACTAGTCTTGGGGTGAACACAAGAAGGAAATGTGTTAATTACCTAACCCAGCAGCATCTAAATTTGTGGATGGGCTGAACAAAATGGTGTTTGGTTATTTTAAACTACTTTCAACAGCAGTGCCAAGAAGTGGGCTGCGAAAGCAGACAGGGAAGCAAAGGTCCTGGTGGCTAGATAGTCAAAATGTTGGGTGAACGTGACAGGAGATATAAGCATGTCACTAAATCATCGACTGTCCCATCCTCACAACTAGAACACAATTTATTATGTGCAAATTACAGCAGGGAAACTTGGCTTAGAGATGTTAAGAGTTATCCAAGTTCAAACTGCTACTGGGCTGCATAACACATTCAAGTCCATCCTGCCTGCCACAAAGTCGTATGTGTTCTTCGCTTTCCTTGAACCACTTAGAGGCAGGTGTGCACGAACAGCGATACAGGAATACTGATGAACTGCTTTCATTATGACAGTTCAAATGGTCACTCAATGGCAGAGAATGCTTCACAGAGCACAGACTGAACTATTAGCACCGGGGGAGGGTGGGGCTGCCAGCATCCTTGTGTAGCATGCAGGAAGGCCTGAGTTTAATCTCCAGCACCTCCGTTCACTGAGCACACACCTGTCATCCCAGCATTTGGGTGGTAGAGGTAGAAAGTGTTATCGCTCCAAATGGCAGCATGAACCTGGGGGAGCAGAGCCTGAAAACGAGGAGGACTGAAGCCTCATGCAAGAGCCAACGCTATTCAGGGCATCCGACATTTTACATTCTGAGGGAATTCTGAGGCTTAAGCAGGGTCATATGAGGAAAGTTAATGTAGGTTCAAGCTTTATCAGGTGAGGAGAGCAAGGTATACTGACTTAAGTTTTAGCTTGCACACAGTCACACTGTGTGTCATCTAAGCAGTAAGACAATCTGAAGGGTGCCCACGCCTACTCACTACCTACCTTGAAAGAGCATGAAAACACTTCCTAAGAACAGTCCTGTGCTTGGAGGGCAGAGGCTACGGGACTCTCACCCTGCTCTCTTGTTTTTTTCACGAGCAGTCAGAATTATCCTCACACAGCTTCACTCACAGACTATTTTTTGATGGTCATGGAATATCATATATCTTGAGGCTTACCTGGGCTACATGAGACTCTATCTCAAGAAATAAGAAAAAAGATAGCTCAGTCAATGCAGTGTTTGCTGTGTAAGCATGAGGGCCTGAGTCAGGTCTCCCAGCACCCATTTTAAAGAGACACTGTGAGGCCACTAGAAGGTTACAGACGGACAAACTGGATGCAGTGCCATGAAAAGAAGGAAGGAAGGAAGGAAGGAAGGAGAAAAGAAGGAAGGAAGGAAGGAAGGAAGGAAGGAAGGAAGGAAGGAAGGAAGCTGGGAGGAAAGGAAGGAAGGAAGGAAGTTGGGAGGAAAGGAAGGAAGGAAGGAAGGAAGCTGGGAGGGAGGAAGGGAGGAAGGGTGGAAGGAAGGAAGCTGGGAGGGAACGAAGGAGGAAGGAAGGAAGGAAGGAAGGAAGGAAGGAAGGAAGGAAGGAAGGAAGAAGGAAGGAAGGAAGGAAGGAAGGAAGGAAGAAAGGAAGGGAGGGAGGAAGGAAGGAAGCTGGGAGGGAAGGAAGGAAGGAAGGAAAGAAGGAAGAAAGGAAGGAAGGAAGGAAGGAAGCTGAGAAGGAAGGAAGGAAGCTGGGAGGGAAGGAAAGAAGGAAGGAAGGAAGGAAGGAAGGAAGGAAGGAAGGAAGGAAGGAAGGAAGGAAGCTGGGAAGCTGGGAAGGAAGCTGGGAAGCTGGGAGGGAGATGTACTGCATCTAGAGGTTCTTGGAGGGGAGATGTGGAGCACAGATGTGACTATGATACATTGAACACATGTATGTAATTCTCAGTAATCAATGTCTATAGAAACCAAGCATGGCTATGTTCTCTTGTAGCCCCCTGTGTTTGGAAGGCAGAGACCAGTGAATGCCTGGGACTCCCTGGCCAGCCAGTCTAGGCTGTGTAGCAGTGACAAACTCAATCTAAAAAACAAACAGACACATACAAGAAAACAAGGTAGACGGAGCCTGAGAAATGGTACTCAGATTGTCTCTTAGCGTCCACAGGACAGACTCAGGGACATGTACACACATGCACCCACACATGCATACATACACACACAACAGAAAAGAATTTCTCTATTTATCAATTGCTTACCCCAAAGTTTGGCAACAGAGGTAGCTAGGACAACTTCAAAACCTAGCACATACGGTGACGTGAGATTGAAAAGCAAGTCAGGACTGAAGGCCTCTGAAAGCTCTCAGGTTAAATGTGAAGCAGGGTACCTGTGTGTGTAGCTAAGCAGAGCACCGTAGGTCTCCCTGTGTGTGTGTCATGAAGAAATAGAAATACAAGCATAATGCTAAAAATGGTCCTCTCCCTTCCCTTTATAGCAGAGTATGTTTCTGTCCAGTTCCGTTCATTTAATTCATCTGGAATTAAAGGAGGCAATGGTTTAGGGGTATGGGCTGACTCTGGGTTGGAAGATGATGGCTCCAGAAGGCCATGGAGCTGGCAGAGCAGCCTAAGGACTCTGATCCTCCTGCTCACCAACCATCAGAATGGCAGAGCAGGAGGGAAACTCTGCCCTGAAAAATTGGAATAAAGAAGAAAACAAAATAGAGAGAAAGCACAAAAGAGCAGGCTGTGAAAAAGCGGGCCTCCAGGAGTGGCTTCTACCTGCCCTATTTCACCACAACCCTGGGAGACTTTTAATTACTTGGCTCTTTTACAAACAGGGCTGACTATTTTGTGAGAGGGTCAAGGATAACAGCAGGATTTGCCCTTTCCTTATGCTTAAAGGGACACCACCCCAACACAGTTTCAGGGACACCCAACCTAGAATGGCTTGTTGTCAAGAAGGGCATGCAATCCTCCCACCTACCCCACCCCCAACTCTCTTGGCTTAAAAAAATAAAATAAAATAAAATAATAAAAACCTCCCTCGGGCTGTGAGAAGCCAGCGGGATCAGGCACCGCAGAATAACCCAGAATAAGATTTTGTCTGAGGTGCAGGTTTGGTGATCACACTGAGCAGGTCTGGAGAACACAAAAAGAAGCCCCTGAGCAAATGCTCCTCGTTAAAAAGAGCTGAATCTGGGAGAAGGTGAGACAGGAGGTGCTCTTTGTGGCTTTCTCCTCTCGGTTTAGGGACCACGTCCTCCTCCGCAACGGCGCGGACTGCCTCTTGCCCAGCCATGCATACAATTAAGCATTCATTGATAAGTACCAACAACATTTTTAATAGGAGAAATTTACCATTGAAAGCTAACTGAAGGGATTGCCCCCATTGGAAATCCTGGTCTCCACACTGTAGTGAGATATGGTGATGAGCTAGAGGGATGTCTCAGTCAGTAAAGCGCCTGATACTAGAGCTTGAAGACCCAAGTTCAATCCCAGAACCTACCATAAAGCAAGGAGCTATGGCTAGTGCCTGTAATTCCAGCCCGGGAGAGGGGGAAACAAGAGGATCCCTGGAGTTCAGTGGTCAATTCAGTGGTCAATCAGTGGTCAATCAGTGAGCTCCAAGTTCTAGGGGGAGGGGGAGGGGAGAGGGGGTGGGGACTTTCCTACTCGTGGCTTGTCTTTAAACTTTCATATTTTGCTTGTCTCCTTGACTGCAAATATTAACAGTGCACAACTCCAATTGAAAAAAAAAAAAAGCCAAGCCAGAGTCAGTTACCACAGAAGAATGTCATTGGCTGAGGGCCCAGATGTTTCTGTATCTCTAGTGAGTTGCTTTGTAAAACTTCCAGGAGTTCAGGAAAGCTGCCTTGACATCACTGAGAAACCCTGAAGAAGCATAGCCAAGGAAAAGTCAAGGTCTAGGTGCTGACGCTGAGATACACGGAGCCTCTATCAATATTGATGGATTTTGCAGTCCTCCTCTGAGCTCCCTCCCCGTGTGTAGTCATTCTAATGACAAGCTTTAGAAGCTTAACCCAACTCGCTTCATCTTTGCTCCGAGTATTCACTACACAGTTTCTTTATCTTTATTCAAATAAACCCTTGTTGGAATAAATAATACATAGCGAAAACAATTGAGCTAAAATTTTAGCTTTACTTTCCCAAAAAATATATGCATTCAGCCAACCCAAATGATAGATTTGTATACAGAATGACAGTGAGTTGTTTTTTATGCTTAAAATTATTATGATTTAGGTGGCTTCCCTATTCTACTATAAGTCAAAGTTGTTTCAGATAGTCTAATTATATATTTTTCTTTCCTCTGCTTCCATTATGATGAATACAAACATTCATCTGACCAGAACTTTTAAAGTGTTTAAATAATCTTAAAGATTTATCCAAGTTAAAAACATATTTGGAGCAGGGACTGTCTCTGACTCTGTTGCCTGCTTTTTGATCACTTTCCCTTGCTGGGGCTGCCTTACCAGGCCACAGGGGAAGAGGATGCACTCAGTCCTGATGCAACTTGATGTGCTGGGGTGGGTTGATGGGGGTGGAGCTTTTCTGAAGAGTAGGGAAGGAGGTATAAGGGAAGAGAGAGGGAGGGTAGGACCAGGAACAGAGAAAGGAGGGGCCTACTATAGGGATATAAAGTGAATACATGAGTTTTTAAAACATATTTGAATAGTAGATTGCAATCTAAGATATTTTTTGATAGAAGATAGACTTCCTTTTTTCAAAAGCTAGCTTGAATATCATGTGTTGGACAGTTTTATCTCAACCTGACACAAGCTAAAGGCATCTGAGAGGAGGGAGCCTCAATTAAGAAAATGCCTCCATAAAATGGGGCTATAAGTAAGCTTGTAGGGCATTTTCTTAATTAGCGATCAGTGTGGCAGGGCTCAGCCCATGGCGGATGACCCACCCTTGTGCCGGTGGTCCTCGGTTTCATAAGAAAGCAGGCTGTGATCACCGGGACACAGCCAGCAGAGGTGAGCTGTACATCGTCTCTGAACCCCATTGTTCATAACCCCAAAGAGAATGTGAGGGACTCCAGCAAGAATCAGCATAGAGCCCCCTCTGCCTATTCCCTACCTGCCTGATAAACCTAGGACACAGCCAGCAGCCCAACAGAGGTGAGCTGCAAGCTTTCCCAGTCCCCCATTTCCCACCATCCTGAGGAGGCCTGTGTGGAGAGAGCAGCAACATTCCCTACCTGCCTGATCCACCCAGGGCACACTCAGCAGAGGCCTGCAGGACCCCAAGAACATTCAGCTCCACTTGAGGCACAGCTACCAGAGGTGAGCTGCTGGCTCTTCTCTGAGCTCCATTGTCAGTCCCAAAAGCTTTTCCTGCTTCCCTAAAGAGTCCTGCACTGGGAATATTTAGTCAACACCAAGGACAGCCAGATGGCTGAAGGCCAGCATAAGAATACAATCAACAGAGCCATGGCAATATGGCACCACCAGAGCCCAGCTATCCTACTATAGCAAGCCATGGATATCCTTACACAGCCAAAACACAGAGGATGACCTCAAATTCAACCTTTTAAAGATGACAGAGGCCTTTAAAGGGGAAATGAATAAACCCCTTAAAGAAATAGAGGAGAACACAAACAGGTGAAGGAAATGAATAAAGCTGTTCAAGACCTGAAAATGGAAGTAGAAACAATAAAGAAAACATAAACTGAGGGAATTCTAGAGATGGAAAACCTAGGGAAGAGAACAGAAATAATAGAAGCAAGCATAAACAACAGAATTTAAAAGATTAAAGAGAAGATCTCTGGCACAGAAGATATGATAAAAAAAATTGATACAACAGTGAAAGAAAATGTTAAATCTGAAAATTTTCTGACACAAATCATCCACAAAATCTGGGCTACTATGAAAAGACTCAATCTAAAAAGAATAGGATAAAAGAAGTTGAAGAGTCTCAGTTCCAAGGACCAAAAATACATATTTTTTTTCAAGAAAATCATAGAAGAATGTCCCCAACCTAAAGAAAGAGATGACTATAAACATACAAGAAGCATACAAAATATCAATTATATTTGACCCAAAAAGAAAATCCTCCCACCACATAATCAACACTCTCAATCTACAAAACAAAGAATATTAAATGCTGCAAGGGGAAAAAGCCTAGTAACTTAACAAAGGCAGACCTATCAGAATTACCCCTGAATTCTCAACAGAGATTCCAAAGGATAGAAGAGTCTGGAGAGCTGTCTTGCAGCCTCTAAGAGACCACAGATGCTAACCTAGACTACTAGACCCAGCAAAACTCTCAATCACCATAGATGGAGAAAACAAGATATTCCATGACAAATCAAATTTAAACACTATCCACAAACCCAGCCCTACAGAAAATACTACCAGAAACACTCCAACCCAAGGAGGTTAATTACATCCAAGAAAACACAGGAAATAAATAATTCCACACCAAAAACAAAAGAAGAAAAGCACACACAAACACATCAACCCCCCCCCACACACACTAACATTGCCAATATCAAAATAATAAGAATTAACAATCATTGTTCATTAATATCTCTCAACATCAATGGACTCAATTTCCCAATAATAAGACACAGGCTAATAGAATGAATATAAAAATAGGATCCATCATTCTGCTTCATACAAGAAACACACCTCAGCAACAAAAATAGGTATTACTGGAGGACCAAGGTGGTGGCGACTAGAGTGTACAGTATCTAATTGCAGAAGATCAGAGACCACAAAAGTGGTGAGTAAACAAGTGGCTAGATCTAACAGGCCAACTTTGGTGTTTCCTGGACTAGAGTGAACAACCCGAGACTTGGTGACAATCAGATCCAGGCCCCCATGGCTGTCCCCTGGGTCCAGGAGTCCCAAACTGTGAGCCCCCTGCCCATCACACATACTCAAGTGAGTGCAGCCCCCCAGTTCCAGGGACCCTCTGCTCCAGCAACCAGATATCACATCCCTCCCACTCCCCCAGGGCAGTGTCTTAATTTCTGGGACAGGATCTCAACCTCCAAACCACAGTTCTACTTGTCCCCCTATGGAGACCAGGTGGATAATAATATTGTACAGGCTCCTGGATCAAAGATGGTGAAACCTAAATGAATCTGAGTCCTAGGAGCGCACTGTCTGGTAGGTCTGTAAACCACAGCTCTGCTGCCATCCGAGGTAGCCGTGCCATTGAGCCTGCCACCTAATAGGCCTATGCTGCGAGGCTGCCAGTTGAGGCAGATGACCCCTGAGATGGTTGTGTTCCACCCTTCAAGGCACTTTCGTCCTGCTCTCCCAGGCACCTGTGTCTGCACTTCTGCCCTTCAAGGCATCCGGGCCCATGCCTCTGCCCTTCAAGGCAGATGCACTCATGCCCTACCTTCAAACACAACCCAATGTCTCTCATCATCCTGAAGATTAGACCAGGCTAGACCAGGCTCCATAGCTGAGTGGATGCAGCCTTCCATGCAGCTCTTCTGAGGAAACCATCAGATCCTTATCTGAAAACCAAGCAGGTTCTAGGAACAAACAGCCAAGGCCACAGACAACCAGATGACTAAAGGCCAGTATAAGAACACAATCAACAAAAACCGGACGTCATGGTTCCACCAGAAACCCCTCAAAACAACGGATATTCCAATGCAGCTGAGACACAGGAAAAAGACTTAAATCTATGAATTTGCAGTTATTAGAGGCATATAAAGAGAAAAACAAACAAATCTCTCAAAGAAATACAAGAAAATACAACCAAACAAATAGAAACCCACAAGAACAGACAAGAAACTACAATCAAACAGGTGAAGGAAATAAATAAAACTGTTCAAGATCTGAAAACAGAATTAGAATCAATAAAGAAAACACAGAGAAAACTCTGAAGATGAAAAACTTAAAGATGAAATCAGGAACCACAAAGGTAAGTATCACCAACAGAATACAAGAGATGGAGGAGAGAATCTCAGGCGTTGAAGACACAGTTGAAGAAATTGATACATCTCTCAAAGAAACTATTAAAATGGAAAAATTCCTGAAACAAAACATCCAAAAAATATGAAGGACACAATGAAAAGATGAAACTTAAAAATAATAGAGGAAAAAGAAGATTCTAGGCTCCAAGGTCCAGAAAATATTTTTAAGAAAATCTTTTCAACGTAAAGAAAGAGATGCCCTTAAACATAGAAGAGGCTTACAGAACACCAAATAGACTAGACCAGAAAAGAAATTCCTCCTGCCATATAATAATCGAAACACTAAATCTACAGAACAAAGAAAAATTATTAAAAGCTGCATGGGGAAAAGACCAAGTAACATATAAAGGTAGACATATCAAAATCACATCTGACTTCTCAACAAAGACTATGAAAGTCAGAAGGGCCTGAGCAGATGTCATGCAGACACTGAACGACCACAGGTGTTAACACAGACTACTATACCCAGCAAAACATTTTTGATGTTTCTTTATTCCCTTTATTTTTATTTTTAAATTTAAATTTATTTTTTATAATTTATTTACTTTATATACCAATTGTAGGCCTCTCCCTTGTCTCCTCCCAGTCCTACCTTCCCTCACTCCTCCCCCATTTCTCAGAAAGGGGGAGCCCTCCTCTGCTACCATTTGACCCCAGCCTATCAAGTCTCATTAGAACTGCTTGCATCCTCTGCTTCTGTGGCCTGGCAATGCCCCCACCCCCATCCACAGACCTAAAGAAGCTAAATAACAAGGAGGACCCTAGGGAGGATGCTTAATTCTCATTCAGAAGGGCAAATTGATAAGACACCAGAAGTTGAAGAAAGGGAACGGGACGGAAGCCCACCATAAATGTCCTCTGAAAGACTCCACTGAGTAGGGGATTGGAGCATTTGCTAAGACTAACAATCAAACATTGAACAGAGCACAGAGAGTCATAGGAAAGAGAAGGAGGCTAGAAGAACCCAGAGCAGACATGAGCTCCATAAGAAGAACAACAGAGCCAAAAATTATGGGCCCATGGGTGTCTGCAGAGAATTGGGGGCCAACCAAGGACCATCCATAAAGATGACCTAGACTCTCTGCTCAGATGTAACTGATAGGCAGCCCAATCTCCATGTAGGTTTTCTGATAAGGGGAGGAGAGGCTGTCTCTGATATGGGCTCTGTTGCACACTGTTTGATCCCTTCCCAGAAGAACTTTCAATAACCATAGATAGAGAAAACAAGGTATTCCATGACAACTAAAAGTAATCAAAAGAGATGGGGAAGGACACTTCATTGTCATCAAAGAAAAAATCCACCAGGAGGACATCACAATCCTGTACATCTAATACAAGGGGGCCTGTATTTGTAAATGAAACATTATTAAAGCTTAAATCACTCATTGATCCCAACACATTAATAACGAAAGACTTCAACACCTCATTCTCACCAATGGACAGATCATCAAGAAGAAGCTAAGTGGAGAAATAATAAAACTAAAAGCGGTCATGTATCAAATGGACCTAATAGATGTCTATAGAACTTTTCACCCAAACACAAAAGAATATACTTTTTTTTCTCAGCACAGCACAGAATCGTCTCCAAAACT
Organism: Psammomys obesus; assembly: GCF_907164565.1. Classification (NCBI taxonomy): domain Eukaryota; kingdom Metazoa; phylum Chordata; class Mammalia; order Rodentia; family Muridae; genus Psammomys; species Psammomys obesus. The sequence continues at coordinate 2,322,630 of NW_026596225.1, forward strand.
GACCATAGAGTGAGTCACAAAGCAAACCTCAACTGATACATTGAAAACTGTATTAATCACATCGTTCTTTATTAGATCACCATGGAGTAAAGCTAGATGATCTCAACAACAACAGAAACAACAAAAAGCCTACCCAGTCATGGAAACTGAACCACTCCCTGTTCAGTGGTCACTGGGTGAGGGAAGAAATAAAGAAACAAATTAAAGACTTCTTATAATCCAATGAAAATGAGGACACAACTTAGCCAAGCTTATGGGACATCATGAAAGCAGTGCTAAGAGTTCATAGCACTAAGTGCCTTCATAAAGAAATTGGAGAGATCCCATATTAGCAACATAACAGATCATCCGAAAGCTTTAGAAAAAAAAAAAGAAGAAGAAGCAAACACACTCAAGAGGAGTAAATGGCAGGAAATACTCAAACTCTGAGCTGAAATCAATAAATTAGACAACAAGAGAGCAATAAAAGAATCAATAAAACCAAGAGTTGGTTCATTGAGAATATCAACTACATAGACAAACCCCTTGTCAAACTAACTTAAAGACAGAGAGATAGTACCCAAATTAACAAAATCAGAAATGAAAAGGGGTACATAACAACAAATGCTGAGGAAATCCAAAGAATCATTAGGTCTTACTTCAAAAGCCTGTATTTCATATTTTTAACATATTTCACCTACCAAAGTTAAATCAAGAGCAGGTAAACAGTTTAAACAGCCCAAAAACTCCTAAGGAAACAGAAGCAGTTATCAAAAGTCTCCCAACCAAAAAAAAAAAAAAAAAAAAAAGCCCAGGCCAGATGGTTTTTGTGCAGAATTCTACCAGATTGTCAAAGAAAAGCTAACACCAATATTCCTCAAACTATTCAATAAAATAGAAACAGAAGGAACGTTACCAAACTCATTCTATAAAGCCACAGTCACCCTGATACCTAAACAACACAAAGCCTCAACAAAGAAAGAAAATTTCATACCAATCTCCTTTATGGACATTGATGTAAAAACAGTCAATAAGATACTTGCAAACCAAATTCAACATCACATCAAACACATCATCCACCATGATGAAGTAGGCTTCATCCCAGGGATGCAGGATGGTCCAACATATGAAAATCCACCATTGTAACCCACCATATAGACAAACTGAAAGAAAAAAATCACATGATCATCTCATTAGATGCAGAAAAAGGTTTTGACAAAATCCAACACCCCTTCATGATAAAAGTCTTAGAGAGATTAGGGATACAAGACCCATATCTAAACATAAAAAAGGCTATATACAGCTAGCTGATAGCCAACATCAAACTAAATGGAGAAAAATTCAAAGCAATCCAATTAAAATCAGGGACAAGACAAGATAAACCAGTCTCTCCACATCTCTCAGTATAGTACTAGAAGTTCTAGCTAGAGCAATAAGACAAAGGGACACAAGTCAGAAAGGAAGAAGTTGAAGTATCCCTACTCACAAATTATATGATAGTATACATAAACTTTTCCAAAAATTCTACTAGAAAACTCCTGCAGCTGATAAACTCCTTCAGCATAGTGGCTGCATACAAGATTAATTAAAAGAAAATCAGTAGCCCTCCTATATACAAATGACAAATGGACTGAGAAAGAAATTAAGGAAACAACACCCTTTACAATAGCCACAAATGACATAAAGTATCTTGGTGTAACTCTAATCAAGCAAGTCAAAGACCCGTATAAAAAGCACTTTAAGTCTTTGAAGAAAGAAAGAAAGAAGATTTACAAGATGGAAAGATCTCCGCTGCTCATGAATTAACAGTAAAAATGGGCCTCCTGCCAAAAGCCGTTTACAGACTCAATGCGATTCCCATCAGAATCCCAACACGATCCTTTACAGACCTGGAAAGAGCAACCATTGACTTCATATGAAAAATAAAACCCAGGGTAGTCAGAACAATTTTGTACAATAAAATAACAAGTGAGAGATCTGTATGACAAGAACTTCAAATCTTTGAATAAAGAAGTTGAAGATTTTAGAACAATTCTAAACTTAATATGGAAGAACAAAATCCCAGAATAGGTAACAATCCTACACAATAATAGAAGTCCTGGAGGTTTTTTCATCCCTGACCTCAAGCTATACTACAAAACAATAATAATAAAAGCTGCATGGTAGTGGCATAGAAATAGACTGGGTGATCGGTGGAATTGAATCAAAGACCCAGAAATAAACCCACAGAACTAAGCACACCTGATTTTTTACAAAGAAGCCGAAACAATGTAATGGAAAAAAAGACAGCATCTTCAACAAATGGTGCTAGTCTAAGTGGATGTCTATATGTAAAAAAAAAAAAATAAAATTAAAATTAAAATGCAAATAGAGCCATATGTATCACCCTGTATAAAACTCAAGTCCAAGTGAATCAAAGACCTCAACATAAAAATAGATAGACTAAATCTGCTAGAAGAGAGAGTAGATAAGATCTTGAACTCATTGGCACAGGAGACAACTTCCTGAACAGAACTCCAACAGCACAGGCTCTAAGATCTACAATTAATAAATGGGACCTCTTGAAAATGAAAAGCTTCTTGAAAGCAAAGAACACTGTCAATAGGACAAAACACCAGCCTACAAACTAGGAAAAGACCTTCATCAGCTCTATGTCTGACAGAAGGCTAATAACCAGAATATATAAAGAACTCAAAAACTTAAACACGAACAAACCAAATAATCCAATTAAAAATGGGGTACAAATCTAAGCAGAGAATTCTCAACAGAGAAATATCGAATGGCAGAGAAACACTTAAAGAAATTCTCAACATCCTTACTCATCAAGGAAATGCAAATCAAAACAACTCTGAGATTCCATCTTAAGCTGTCAGAATGGCTTAGATCAAAAAACTCAAATGACAACACATGCTGGTGAGAATGTGGAGAAAGGGAAACATTCCTCCATTGCTAGTGGGGGTGCAAACTTGTACAACCACTTTGGAAATCAATCTGGTACATTCTCAGAAAACTGAGAATAACCATACTTCAAGACCCAGTTATGTATTCCTGGGCTTACACCCGAAAGTTGTTCAACCATACAAGAAAAATATTTACTCAACTATGTTCATAGCAGCTTTATTAATAATAACTAGAAAACAACCTACATATCCCTCAACTGAAGAATTGACCAAGAAACTGTGGTACACTTACACATGGAATACTACTTAGCTATTTAAAACAAGGAAATCATGAAGTTTGCAGGCAAATGGATATACTAGAAAAAATCATCCTGAGTGAGGTAACACAGACCAAGAAAGGCAGAAAAAAGAGAAATGGTGGATGGGGCATCTCTGTAACAAGTTGCAGATCTAAGTCAGAACAGACCTCTGAGAGGATATAAGGGGACTCTAACTAAGACTCCTAGTAGCAGGGGCCATAGAGACTGAAGAGGACAGCCTTTTTCTACACAAGACTCCTAATGGACAAAGATCACCAATCCACCCACAAAAAACTCAGTCCAAAACTTACCTTACCTACAAGACCTGCAGGGACAAAGACAGAACAGATGGAGCAGAGACTGAGGGAATGTCTAACCAATGCCAGGCCCAACCCTAAGACCCACCCCATGGAAGGAAGCCAACCCATATCACTATAATAATACTCTGATATGTTTGTAGACAGGAACCTTCCAGAGTTGTTCTCCTAGAGGCTACACCCAGCAAAGGCTCAAAACATATACTGAGACTTTTATTGCCACCAGTGCTCTCATGCTAAAAGAGCTAAACTGTAACAGTATGTGGAAAACCTTTTCATACCCTGGTTTAGCACAAACTTAGGCCTCACCCTAAAGCACTCTAATTGCACCTGAGAGAAATGGAACCCCTTTCTCCATCCAGAAGCCAAGCTCCAAGACCCCAGCCGAGGCCCTCATAACAAGATGTTATTAAGCAAATGGACCTAACAGATATCTACAGAACATTCCATCTAAACACAAGAGTACAACTTTTTTCAGTACCTCATAGAATCTTCTTCAAAATTGAGTACATAATTAGTTACAAAGAAATCCTCAACAGATATAAGAATATTTAAGTAACACCTTGTATCTTATCAAAGCACAATGGATTAAAGCTGGACATAAACAACAACAGAAACAACAGAAAGCCTACAAACTCATGGAAAATAAGCAACTCTCTGCTCAATGGCCTAGGTCAAGGAGGAGATAAAGGAATTAAAGATTTTCTAGAATTTAATAAAAATGAAGGCACAACAAACCCAAACTTATAGGACACAATGAAGCCGTGCTAAGCAGAAAGTTCACAGCACTAACGCACCTTCATTAAAAAAAAAAAAAAAAATGGAGAGAGCTCATACTAGCAACTTAACAGCTCACCTGAAAACTCTAGAAAAAGGAAGCAAACACACCAAAGAGGAGAAGAGGGACATGAAATAATCGAACTCAGGGCTGAAATCAATAAATAAGAAGCAAAGAGAACAACACAAAGAATCAACAATGCTGAGAGCTGGTTCTTTGAGAAAATCCACAAGTAGACAAATATTAGCCAAACTAAGTAAAAGGCAGAGAGACAGTATCCAAATCAACAAAGTTATAAATGAAAATGGGGACATAGCAACAGACACTGAGAAAATCAAAAGAATCATTAGGTCTTGCTTTCAAAAGTCTGTACTCCACAAAATTGGATACTCTTAAGGAAACAGACAATTTTCTTGATAGATTCCACTTACCTAAGCTTAATCAAGATCAGATAAACAAATTAAATAGTCCTATAACCCCTAAGGAAACAGAAGCAATCATTAAAAGCCTCCCATACAAAAAAAACCAAACAAACAAACAAAAAAAAACAACAAGTGGTTTCATTGCAGAATTCTGCCAGACTTTCAAAGAAAAGCTAATACCAATACTCCTCAAACCATTCCACAAAATAGAAACTGAAGGAACAGTACCAAACTCATTCTATAAGTCCACAATCACTCTGAAGCCTAAACCTTACAAAGACCCAACAAAGAAAATTTGAGACCAAGACCAATTTCTTTTGTAAACATTGACACAAAAATGCAGCCAGTCCTGAAGATACCTGATAAAACAGGGTCAGATGAAAGGAGAGGAGGTCCTCCCCTATCAGTGGACTTGGAAAGGGGCAGGGAAGAGAAGAAGGAGGGAGGGTGGGATTGGGAGGAAATGAGGGAGCAGGATACAGCTAGGATACAGAGTTAATAAAATGTAACTAATAATAAAAATAAAAAAGAAAAATACTCAATAAAATATTAACAAACTGAATCCATAAACACATCAAAAATACCATCCACCATGATCAAGTAGGCTTCATCCTGGAGATGCAGGGGTGGTTCAGTATACTAAAATCCATCATTGTAATCCACCAGATAAACAAACTGAAAGAACAAAAACCACATGATCTGCTGAAAACGCATCCAATGAAATACAACACCCCTTTGTGATAAGTCTTAGAAAGATCAGGGATACAAAGCACATGCTTAAACATGATAAAGGCAATATACAGCAAGGCTATAGCCAACATCAAATTAAATGGAAAGTAACTCAAAGAAATTCCACTGAAATCAGGGACAAGATAAAGCAGTCTACTCTCTGTATCTCATCAAGAAAGTACCTGAAGTCCTAGCCAGAGCAATAAGTAACTAAAAGAAATCAAGGGAATACAAATTGGAAAAGAAGTCAAAGTATAGATATTTGCATATGATATGATAGTATACCCATGTGACCCCAAAAATTATACCAGAGAACTCCTACAGCTGATAAACATCTTCAGCAAAGAGACTGGGATACAAAGTTACCTCAAAAACTTTAGTAGCCCTCCTGTATGCAAATGACAACCGTGCTGAGAAAGGTATTAGAAGGAAAGACCCTGCACAATAACCGCAAATAATATAAAGTATCTTGGTGTAACTCTAACCAAGAAAGTGAAAAACCTGTATGACAAGAACTTCACGTCTCTGAAGAAAGAAATTTAAGAAGACATCAGCAGTTAGGAAGATCTCCCATGCTCATGGCTTGGCAGGATTAACATAGTAAAAATGGCCATCTTACCAAAAGCAATGTACAGAGTCAATGCAATTCCCATCAAAATAGCAACACAATTAATTACAGACCTTGAAAGAGCCATTCTAAATTCATATGCAAAAACAAACAAAAACCAGAGTAGCTAAAACAATCTTAAACAATTAAAGGTCTTCTGGAGGTGTCTCCATCCCTTATTTAAAGCTGCACTACAGAGAAATAGTAATAAAAACTGCATGGTATTGGCATAGAAACAGACTAGTTGATCAATGGGACTGAATCGAGACATAGAAATAAACCCACACACCTATGGACACTTGATTTTTGACAAAAAGGACAAAACTAAACAATGGAAAAAAGACAGCACCTGCAACAAATGGTGCTGGTGTAACTGGATGTCCACATGCAGAAGATGCAAATAGAATCACTCTATCACCCTGCACAAAAGTCAAGTCTAAGTGGATCAAAGACCTCAAAGAGAAACACTAAATCTATTACAAGAGAAAGTGGGGAAGAGCCTTGAACTCATTGGCACAGGAGACAGTTTCCTGAGCAGAACACCAACAGCACAGGCTCTAAGATCAACATAAATGGAACTTCATGAAATTAGAAAGCTTCTGTACCGCAAAGGACACTGTCAATAGAACAAAGCAGCAGCCTACAGATCAGGAAAAGATCTTCACCAACCCAACATCAGACAAAAGGCTATTATCTAAAATATATAAAGAACTCAAAAAATTAAACACCAACAAATCAAATAATCCAATTAAGATCTGGAGAGGACAGGAACTCCACAAGGAGAGCAACAGAACCAAAAAATCTGAACACAGGGGTCTTTCCTGAGACTGATACTCCAACCAAGACTATGCATGGAGATAACCTAAGACCCCTGCACAGATGTAGCCCATGGCAGTTCAGTAACCAAGTGGGTTCCATTGTAATAGGAACAGGGACTGTCTCTGACATGAACTGATTGGCCTGCTCTTTAATTACCTCCCTCTGAGGGGGAAGCAGCATTACCAGGCCACAGAAGAAGACAATGCAGCCACTCCTGATGAGACCTAATTGACTAGGATCAGAAGGAAGGAAAAGAAGACCTCCCCTATCAGTGAACTTGGGGAGGGGCATGCAGGCAGAGGGTGGAGGAAGGGAGGGATTGGGATGAGAGGAGGGAGGGAAGCACAGGGGGGATACAAAGTGAATAAAGTAAAAAGAAAAAAAACAATATATAAGAAACTTTGTACCATAATACTGTATTATATATTACTTGTAAAATCTCCTGATAAAGGATTAGAAGAGAGAGAGAGAGAGAGAGAGAGAGAGTGTGTGTGTGTGTGTGTGTGTGTGTGTGTGTGTGTGTGTGTGTGTTATGGCACTTGTAATGTTTTTATAGCATGCTACTTTATTAATCTAAAAAGAAGTCCTAAATATAAAAAAAAGTGAGTTACAGAGCCAAACAGAGAATTCTCAACAGAGGTATAGTGAATGGCAGAGAAGCACTTAAAGAAACACTCAATGTTCTTAGTTATCAGAGATGTGCAATTAAAAAGACTTTGAGATTCCATCTTACACCCATCAGAATGGCTAAAATAAAAAAAAAAAAAAAAAACAAAAACAAAAAAAACACAAGTGCCAGCACATGCTGGTGAGGATGTGGAGTAAGGGGAATACTCCTTTATTGCTGGTGGAAGTGCAAAAGTGTACAACCACTTTAAAAATCAATCTGGTGTTTTCTCAAAATATTGACTAGCTCTACCTCAAGACCCAGCTATACCACTCCTGGGCATACACCCAAAAGAAGCTCCACCATACAACAAGGACATTTGCTCAACTATGTTCACAGCAGCTTTATTCATAACAGCCAGAGCCTGGAAACAACCTAGATGTTCCTCTACAGAGGGGTGGATAAAGAACCTGTGGCTCATTTACACAATGAAATACTTACTACTCAGCAATTAAAAACAAGGAAGTCATGAAATCTGCAGGCAAATGATGGAACTAGAAAAGGTGAGGTCACCCAGAAGCAGAAAGCACACAGGGTATGTATCCACTTAGATGTGGATTTTAGCCATGTAGTAAAGGATGGCCATCCTACCGCTCACAGACACAAAGACAGCAAGTAACAAGGAGGACCTGAGAGGATGCTTAACTCCCATTCGGAAGGACAAATAGAATAGACAGCGGAAGTGGTTGAAAACAAAGAGCGTGGAGAGAAATGAGGGCCACAATCAGATCGGGGGAGAGTGGGGGTGGGAAGAGAGTGTTCTTTCAGAGAGAAGGGAAAATTTGGGCTGGGACTTCTTTATGACAAGCTGGAGACCTACGGCAGGGTAGACTCCTGGATATGAGGGTGACTGTAGCTGAGACTCTTAATAACTGGGGTCATGGAGACTGAAGAGGCCACCGCTAACTTGACAGGACTCCTCGTGGAGGGAGAGGATCACCAACTCTCCCACAAAATGTTCTACCCAAAATTTACCCTGCCTACAAGATGTGCAGGGACAAAAACAAGGCAGAGATTGAGGGAATGTCCAACCAGTGACTGGCTCGACCTAAGACTCACCCCATGGAGACAGCCAACCCCTTATACTATTAATGATACTCTGCTGTGCTTGCAGATGGGAGCCTAGCATAGCTGTGCTCTGAGTGGCTCCACCCGGTACCTGATGGAAACAGATGCAGAGACCCACAGCCAAACATGGGGTGGAGTGCAGGCAGTCTTGTGGAAGAGTGGGGGGAAGGATAGAAGGACTCAGAGGGAACAGGAGCTCCACAAGAAGACCAACAGAGCCAACTAACCAAAGCCCAGGGCCTGTGGAGACTGAAGCAGCAACCAAGGACCATGCATTGACAGGACCTAGGCCTCCTCCACAGATTTAGCCAAGAAGCAGCTCAGTCCTTCCTTATATGGATGCCCTAGTTAGGGGAATGGGGGCTGACTCTGACATGGACTCTGTTGCCTGCTTTTCAATCACTTTTCCCTGGCAGGGGCCACCTCTCCAAACCATTGGGGAAGAGGATGCACTCTGTCCTGATGCAAGCTGAAATGTGGGGGTGGGTGGGTAGGGAGCTACCTTCTTCTGAGAAGTAGGGGAGGGGGATTTGAGGAAACAGGAAGGGACCAGAAAGAGAGGAGGGAAGGAGCTACTACTGCGGTGTAAAATGAACAAATTAAAATTAAAAAAGAATATTCCGGATGCCTCTCTAGCTGGAGGCTGGTCTGGTGTGCTGTGTATTCAGATGCTGATTTCTGTGCCTCCCCTTCCCCATGATCTGGTTGCAGTCAGACATGAGCGTTATCATTTCTATGACAAAACTCCTATATCAATATTGAATAAACATTGCTATCCAATTATCTCTGGTCGCTTAATAAAGAATCTGAGAGCCAATGAGTGAGCAGAGAGGACAGAGAGGCTAGCCTTCCATTCCCAGTCTGTGGAGTCTCAGGGAGGGAGAGAAAAAAAGAAGATGGAGAGAAAGGATGTAGCCATGAGGAGCTGGCCCTGAGGATCAAACGATGGAGCAGAAGCAGCCCAAATAGGACCATTATGGCAGGAGAATCAAGGCCTGTAACTGAGAATAGCCAGGCCAGCGCAAAGGGTTAGAACAGATTACTCCAGCTCAGCTTTAGTGCTTGAAAGTTTACTGAATACATCTAATAGGCCTCATTAATTGGAGTTAGTTAGAGGGTGATTTAAAAAATTCACCCCCCAAAAATATACCATATCTTTACACTCTAGATTCCACAGCCACAGTGAGTGGCTTCTAACCTCAGTTTCAAAATATGAGCTAAGCTCTTGTTCTCCAAGTGTAAGAATAAACATTCTTTCACACCTGCAAACACTGTATGACGTGAACTGTGCTAGAAATCTAGATTCTCTCCGCACATAATGTTTATGTTTCCCATATCTACTAACCAAAATCCTTTCCCACCTATTGCCCATGTTGGCTTTATAATTGATTTCAAAGTTGGTTACAAACATAGCACACTTCCCCAAACACGTGTTCTGCACACCTCAAAACTTTAGCACAATTTCCCGTTCTTTTTGCATTTTAGGTAAAATTTACAACCCCAAAATGTCTGACTCTTATGAGTACCAACAAATGAATACATCATGGGACTGAAACCCACTGGAATATCATTCCTATGGCGTCTGACCTCATGAGCCCTGTGGCTACATGACAGGTAAAAGCTTATCCTCGTGATTAGAAAACTGATTATTAGACAATTGAAAATGCTCCACAAATGAAAACTTCAAAACTATCATAATAGAAACTAGAAAGACAGGGCTGGCATTATTTCATAGCAAAAGTCTCAGATAATTCATCTGAATGTAGCAGTGTTTCTACAGAGATGAATGTCATAGTATACGTCTGTGTGTGTGTGTGTGTGTGTGTGTGTGTGTGTGTGTGTGTGTGTGT
>NW_026596225.1:2333074-2356997 GCF_907164565.1 Psammomys obesus
TGTGTGTGTGTGTGTGTGTGTGTGTGTGTGTGTGTGTGTGTGTGTGTATCGCAAAATGTTCCCATGTAAAGTGTTCAGCACTCTTTCGGCCAGACGGAAATCTGTCAGCATCGCTCACAGCTCACAATACCGTTAGAAACCTGGGTGTGACTCAGCAGCAGCACAGGACTCATCTACCATTTAATAAATTAGTGAAAATTAGACCTGCTAAGTTTTCCACCAGGAGTGCAAACAGCACACTTGTTTTGGTGGTCTGCTTTGCTCATTTCAAGATTGACTTCACTGGTTTGTTTCTACTTGTTTTCAAAGAAAATCTCTTCTTAAAAACATGGGAATTCCACATCTGGCCTTGGAGCTCTGCTTTCTTAGGACCACTGCAGTGTACCTCAAAATCCTCTTCTCGTGCCTTAGCTACTGTTTTAGCAACGCCTTTTATACAGACTGTGTCCTCAACAATCGTGTCCCAACAACAGTCTTCAGCTGTATTTTCACGAAGCTGAGCGTGACAGAAGGAAGGCCCTAGAGGCCAGGCCAGGCTCCTGCTCTCAGGCTGAGCACATCTGTGGTCTCATGTCACTCCGCTCAGGCATCCCATATTCTTGCTTACCCACTGGGACTTGTCTGGGTTTTATATCCCTCAAGAAAATCATGTCTCAACTCTCCCGGCTCACACTGGCCTCAGCATCCTCTGCTCAGGTCCAGTGATGTTCCGATTGTCTCTTTCCAGAAAAACAAGCGTTAGGGAGTAGATGTTTATTTTTCTGATTTATTTGCATATTCTACACACCATATCACAAGTTGGAGAACAGTTTTGCCATTGGCCATAAAATGTATAAAGATTTTAATCTGAGTTTGGGAAGGATCTACACTGTCTCTACCTGCTTCTGAGGAGTGCAATCCTGGTTGGAAGAAATGACACACACAGCTCTAAGGTCTCATGGCTTCATTTAACAGCCATGTGATGTTGGCCTGTTTTCTTGGTAAAGGACTTATTGTTCAGACATAATTATGGCAAGAGGTATTAGATATTTCCTGTAACATTTTTAGAAGATATTTAAACATAATGGGTCCTAAACTCTCCTTAGGAACTGCATTTTTTTTTGTTTAAATGTACACATTAATTATTTAACATGACTCACTTTATTTTAATGTAGGTTATTGACTGATAAGTCAGTCAATGAGGTCAATATCATTCCTGTAGGTGGCAGAATCGCTGGGTCAATATGCAGCCCTTATTTGCAATTTACCCGGCAAGTAGAGACAGCATTGCTCCCAGAGCAAGACAAAGGCAGCATGTGTATGAACATTTCTTTCTTTCTTTCTTTTTTTTACTCGTCAGCCTTTCTTTGACACTGTTTAAATTATCTTTAATTTCAACCATAGACTTGTGTAACCACCATCACTAACATCATTCTGAACTGGTTAGGTTCATACTGAACAATTAATTCCCCATTCCTTCCTCTCTTCTCACTGCTAACAATCATTATCCTATTTTGTCTTGATCAAATTGCCTATTTTAGCTGCCTTACATAATGCTTTTTTGAATTTATGATTTATAAGTATTCAGTTCTGCAGCTTGCCTTTCATTTTTTTCATTTTTGCTTTGGTGTGCAAACTTACTAGTTCTTGTAAAGTCCAGTTTAGTTTCATTTTGCTGATTTTGATACTTTTGTTGTCATATTTAAGAAATCATTGCCAAGTCCAATGTTAAAACCCAGGATATTTTCTAAGTTTTATAATTCTGGTCCTTATGTTTGGATGGACAATTGATCCATTTTGGACATGGAAGATGAAACTCTGTCTCATTCTTCTCCATGCAGACATATTATTTTCACAGTATCATCTGCTAAGAAAGAGCACCCTTTTCTCATTGAAGAATATGGTACCTCATTAAAATGTTTTAAATAAACTTTATTGTAAAAATTCTTGCAAATATATAAAATATCACATACTAAAATTATTTGACTATGTGGAAGTTTATTACTGTGTTCTTTTAAAAAATAATTTGTTCACTTTACATGCCAATTTTAGCCCCCTTCCTTATCTCCTTCCAGTCTTCCTCTCCCTCTCTCTCCCTCCCCTCCCCCTCCCCTAGTCCTCAGAAAGGGGAAGTCCTCCTCCACTACCATCTGATCCCAGCCTGTCAAGTCTCATTAGGACTACCTGCATCCTCTTCCTCTGTGGCCTTTCAAGCCTCCTCCACCTTACCAAGGGGAAGTGATCAAAGAGAGGGAGGGTATCTCCATCCCTGATCTCAAGCTGTACTGCAAAGCAACTATAATAAAAACGGCATGGTACTGTCATAAAAACAGAATGGTGGATCAATGGAACCAAATAGAAGACCCAGAAATAAACCCACAAATCTATGGACACTTGCTTTTGACAAAGGAGTCAAAACCATACAACGGAAAAAAGACAGCATCTTCAACAAATGATGCTGGTCTAACTGGATGTTTACATGTAGAAAAATGCAAATAGATCCATATTTATCATCCTGCACAAAACTAAAGTCCAAGTGAATCAAAGACCTCAACATAAAACCAGACACACTAAACCTGTTAGAAGAAAAAGTGGGGAAGAGCCTTGAACTCATGGGCACAGGAGACAACTTCAGTATTTGAACCTTTTGTTCTCACTATTACTTAGCATCTATATGTGCTGCTCTTAAGCACTGTGCAAAAGAGAAACAAAGAAAGGAAATTTAGAACTTTAAAAATATATAAATCTGGTAAAAACTGAAACGATAATATGGTTACTTCCCACTGTCTAGACAGCCCAGAGCAGGGCCAACTCTAACGTGAGGCCAAAAGCAGTGCAGATTGGATCTCACTGAAAACCTAGAGCTGCTAAGTCCCCAGGGCTTGGAGATTAGTATACGGTTCTGCTGCATTAATTTTCCATTTTCTCTCACATATCCATCCACAAATATTCTCATGTTCATTTCCATCATTTTCTAACTTTATTTTTCTTCATCATCACAAGAAATCTTGTGGGTCTGTGGATGCAGCTGAATTGTTAGAGCTTGCCTGGTATAAACAAGGCCACGAATGGGATCCTCAGGACTGTATAAACCAGATTGGGAGATAGAGCAGGAAGAATGAAAAGTTCCAGGTCATCCTTAGCTACATTGTAAGACTGAGGACAACCTTAGTTATACGAGAGCCTATCAAAATAATTAATAACAACAATAATAATAATTGAGAGATGGAGGGAAAACTGAGAACAAAATGAGAGAGAGAGAGGAAGAGTGATCAATTCATCATTGAATATTAGTATTTCAAAAAAAAATAGATACACATGAGGAGAATATCTTAATTTCTTTTATATTGTTGTGATAAAACACCATGACCAGGATAATTTACAAAAGAAAATGGTTAATTTAAATTACATTTCAAAGGTTTATGGTCCATGATGGCAGAGAAGAACAGTTGAGAAATCAGATCTTGATTCATAATCATGAGGCAGAGAGAGAGAAAGAGCACTAGGAACCACAGGAGTCTTTTTAAACTTCAAAGCCCTTCCCCAGTGACACACCTCCTTCAACAAAGCAAAACCTCTTAATCCTTCCCAAACATTTCCACCAAATGAGGACCAAGTACTCAAATATATGAGCTACAGGAGGAGTTCTCATCCAAACCACCACATTCATTCCCTGGTCCAATAAAGTTGAGGCCACATCATAATGCACAGTACATTTAGTCTAACTTCAGAAGTCCTCATAGCCTTTTACAGTCTCGACATAGCTTGAAAGTGCAAAGTGTCTTCATGACTCAAGGCAATCTCTTAATTGTAACCCCCTGTTACAATCAAAATAAAAAAGCAAATTACATATTTCCAACATAGTATTCCCGTTTCAAAAGGGAAAATGTGAGAATTGAAAGGAAATATTAGACCAAAGCAAGACCAAAACCCAGCAGGACAAACTCCAACTCTTTTAGCTCCATGCCCTACACAAAGGGACTTAAAACTTCTGCCCTTTCAGCCTTGCTGACTGCAGCACATTTCTCTCTTTCAGGCTGTTCTACCTCTTGTGTTCAGCTCTCCTTGGCAAATATCCCATGGCTGTGATACCTCTAACAGTTTGAGATCTCCAGTATAATCCAGGCTTCACCTTCACAGCTCCCTGCAATGGCTTCTCAGGGCCTCCATGTAGGAAGTCCCCTGGCACATGCATGACCTCAGCAACTTCCCTTAACTGCACAAGAAGATTCGACCAGCTCCTTTACTTATTATATATTCTTCATGACTCTAAAGCAGCACTCATGGGTGTCACTGCCAAGTTTGACTTCCAACCTGGGGTATACTGTAGAACCCTTGAATCTTTTCATGCTAGCGTTGTTGCTTTTTCGTAGCAGGAAATTCTTTAGGCCTTTTCATTTCACAAGTTGGAAGGTGAGCTTGTAGGTAGGGTCTTGCCTGAGGGCTTCCCTCCCTTTATTCCATTTTGGATCAGACTTCCTTCTAATCTTCTCAACTCTTTCAGCACAAGTCTTGGATCTAAATTTCCTGGTGTTCTTTTTCTTCCCTCAAACTCTGCATTTTAAAATATTTTGTCCCTGTTTGCTCTTTTTCATTGTAGACCTAAATAGGAGTGACTACTATTAAAAACACAATAAAGGCAATACTAGATTGTCTTGAAATCTCTTCCACAAAGGAAATTAGTCCATTACCTTTCAATTGAACATCAGGTAATTTTTTAGAACAAAGGCAGAAAGCAGCCATGTTCTTTGCCCAAATATCCTAATTATCTCTAGCCCCGATGTTGCTACGGTTCCCCTCTAAACATCTTGAGATGAATCCTCTTCAGTTTACACAACTCTCAGTGCTACTGTCCCACAAGATCCTACCAGGATGGCTTGTTAGGCTCTGATCACAGAGTTTAATCACTTTCCTAGTTCAAAGTCCCAAAGTCTTCCACAGTTCTCCAAAAAACAAAGCAAGTTATATAAGAGAAGGTTTAATTTTGTTTATAGTTTCAGCAGGTGAGACTCCATGATGGCAGAACAGAGGAACAACTGAGATCTTCTGTCTTAGTCAACAACTACGAGGAAGAGGAGTGAGATAGAGATAGGTAGGTAGATAAATGATAAGATAGATAGATAGATAGATAGATAGATAGATAGATAGATAGATAGGATAGACAGATAGATGACAGATGATACATACATACGTACATACATACATACATACACACATACATATATACATTCCTAGAGCATGCAGTTGGAATCCCATTAGTCTTCTGAGACCTTAAAATCTGTTCCCAGGAACACATCTCCTCCAACAAGGCCAAACCTCCTAATCTTTCACAAACAGTTCTACCAACCAGTGACAAAATATTCACATATATGAAGCAATGGGGGCCATTTTCATTCAAGCCACGAGAGAGTCCCATAGAAGATTAACCTCTCTGTACACATCTTCATTTCCCTTCCCACTGTTGAAATGCCTGGCTATCATATACCTTTAGCTGTAACTATGCAGATAAAAAGGTCAAGGTTCATGCTGTTGGCTGTGGCTTCATTGCATGGAATCCCAAGTCTGAGATTTGAGAAAAAGGGAAGAATTCTTCAGAGTTTTCCTCCATGGGAAGCTGTCATTCTTGCCACCCTGTGGGAGCTGTGGTCAGTGTCACTAGGGTCACTTCCTCTCGGTTTCACGTGAAGGTCTTCCCTTTCATGGTCCACTTCCTGAGCACAGGTGACTTACATGACCAGCTGTCCACATGAGCCTCTAATGTCTCAGCTTCCCACACTCACTTTAGTCTTCAAGTGTAAAGGCTGCTTTCCAGCATTTCCCAAAGTCTCTGTCAACACTTTCTTGTAAAGGCATTGTCTGAGGCAGATGGCTTGGCATTTGCTGTCCAGGCAATTCTCCTCTCCACAGACCTTCCTTCCTTCGTGGGCAGCAGACACCTCAAGGCGGGGATGGTGTTTACTTCGACAGTTGCGTTCACTGTGCAGGGTTCTCAGTATCCCTCCTCACACAAATGTCAGCCAGTGGTAAGAGAGTGCCATCTTTTCCCTTGACTTCATCTTCCTTTCATTTTCATATTTCACCTGAATCCTGAAGTTTCAGGCATAACTAAGAGACATGAATCTTCTAATTAAATTTTAGTTGTTGTTTTGGGAGCCCTCAGGGACAAAGAAAAGAAAAGGTTAAAAAGGAATTAACATGGGCTGGCCATGTGGCTAGCTTGGCAGGGTGCTTTCACAGCAGGCACAAGGCCCTGGGCTCTGTCCCTGAACAGCATTAAACAGGCACATTCCTCTAATCCAAGCAGCGGGAGTCAGAGGCAGGAGGAGCAGAAATTGAGGAAGTTCATCCTCAACCACCCCATAGCAACTTCAAGGCCAGCCTGGAATACATGAGACCCTGTCTGGGGAAAAAATAAACTCTGTGAGATCTCTTTTCCCATAAGCCTTATGTGGAGGCTCAGGGAGGAAAGTGTGTTACGGAATGCCACATCTTCCTGCCTCAGGGAAATTTATTTATTGAAAATTATATTACAAAGAAAAGGCCTAAATAAATGAAGTCTCCAGTCGTTATGTCCCATGTAGATGCACTGTTGGGCAGAGTCACGATTCTGCACTTATGTAAATGAGGCTGTCAAGCTCTTGTTATTTTAAAGCTGGGAGCAGGCGGCTCCCCTGTGGGCCTTGTGGTCCCTGCTCCCAGCCTGATTCATGGCCAGCTCTGAGACACAGGAAGTTCATGTCTGCAGTAATCTAAACACCATGAAAATGGAGCCTAAGCAGTGTGCAGAAAGGTAAAAATAGGCTAAGCCCCATAACCAGACAAGAGTCCTGCAGCTCAGCGGGAGGGAAAGAAAGGAAAAGTTAAATTCCAGCTTACAGACAATTACTCAGTTTTTGCAAAATGAAAACGGAATTCCCATGCCAAAAAAAAAAAACAAACTTAAGAACTTTAAGACGGGGGAAAAGAAGGCTAAAGCAAGTGTGGATGCAAGTGTTTCTAAGCTTGGAGCTGCGTGTGCCTACCAGGCCCCACAGGCGAGAAACCGGCTCTTTAAAAGAACTGAGTGGCCAGTGGTGGACCTCTGCAGGCAGAGGCCTGGCCTGGCATGATGTGGGGAGCCCTGGCCATGAAAGCTGGAGGTGGAAGCCTATGTTTGTAATCCCAGCAATAGGAAGGTGGAGGTGGGAGGATCAGGAACTCAGGGGCATCCTCGACCACAGGTTCGAAGCAGTGGTCCTGCGCGGCCGAGACTGGATGAGGAGTCGGGAAGCCCAGTGGCCCCCGCTGGAAACCACGCCTTCATCTCTTTTATCTTGGAATAGCATTGCGCATTCAATGGTAGGATGTGCAGGGAATTGCTGTTTCTGTCCCAGGTTGTTTTGCAGGTGGCTGTAAGGCAAAGCTGGGGTCAGGGCAAATGCTTCCGGCTCCGAACCCGAACCCTGGGATCTTTGTTTAGCTGAGTCACCACAGCCTTCACAGCTCCGGGACAGCCACTGGGGAAGCACAGGTCTGTTCTGGTGCTGTGGTTTTCTCCCCCTTCCCTAAATCAAAATACGCAATAATTTCCTTCCAATAATACAACAATGTAAATTTAACTGTCCCTCCTTCTCACCTAAAAGGAAATAAAATTTTTCTCTTATTGTTGATATGTATAAACAACAATGAAAGAAAAAAAACACAAAAATTTTCCTTACTAAAAAGAGAGAATTTAGAGTGATGAGCAAGTGACTCCTAGAAACAGTCTACTTGAGTAGTAAGTTTCCCCTCTGATATGGGTAAGAAATTTCAGGGTCCTATAGCCCTGGCCTCAGCCTGTCTGGGGCCATGAGGGCCATCGGGAACCTGCTAGGCATTGTCCTGTGGTCACCCAGAGAGCAGACACGGGGAGCCGTTCTGTTTAAATGAGGAGTAATGAAATCTCACTGCTCTCATTAAAACAAAATACAATAAAAATGCCACTGCCTGCTGCTGGTAGGTGGAGTTAAAATGAGTGTAAGTAAACTTCAATTTCAAGGGGCAAGTACTAAATTATTGCCTTCTAAGCTGGCTGCCAAAACTGCATGAAACCTTGTGCCATTTTAATAATTCGCCTTTTGTTTGCAGCAGAAACAGAAACGGTGTGTTATGATTTGGAAGGGGATTTTATGTGCAATTAGAGTGCCAAGAACCTCAACGTAACACTTCAGGTTCCCTAATTGGGCCAAGAGGAAACCATCATTTCTGAAGTGACTTGGGCACCGTAACCTCAGTTCAACTTCTCTGAAATGCTTGGAATTATTTTTGTAGTGCCTGCTTATTTTCAGCGCTTCCATTTAACGTTAAGGCTGTGTGTGTTTTCTAGCTGTGAGTTTCTGTTATGGGAACAGTGATAATAACCAGTTTCTTACATTACATTCTGAAACTGTCAAGAAAATTGACACTTGTAAATGATTCTGTATGACAGTTTTTAAGAAATTACTTTCAATGTAACCTTAATACATCCCCACTCTCTGCCAAGACGCAAATTAATATCAGTTGTGAAGTAATTTCTGTCCAGACTACCAGTAAAATGGTGAGTATTTAGGAAAAGTATTTTCTGAAACTATAATAAAAATCTCATAGGTTCTTTTGCACAGCTATCAAATGAGTCTCTAATAATTAGTCTCGAATATTCTCATAATTTTTGCATAACTCTGACTAGTGAAGTCAAATGTTAAATAAAACAACTCTAAATGAAGAAAGCAGAGAAAATAGCTTTAGTTTGTTTTAATCAATATTTTATTCCTTGCAAAGCACTATGGCTGCTTCTGGAAATCAATGATGAAGTGCGGCCTTTGTAGTTCAATTGACTTTCTGCTCTGGACCGTCTGCATGGCTATTAACACAAAGTGGAATTAAGATGGAGAGCTGCACAGTCAGACCTGAATAATCCATACAAGTTTACCCGTACCCCAGGGTCTCCAAAAACACTGTGCTTCGGAGGAACCGGCCTGACATCCTCCGCATGCTATTGACTTGTTGAATCCCAAATTCTTTAATCTGAATAAAAAAAGCAGTTCTCAATCTGACTGGCACTGCAGAGGTTCAGCCACGACCAAATCGATAACTCCTTAGAGACAGAAGACTGCCCGTCTTCTGCTACACAGAAGGACAGCACACTGGCTGGGCTGCAGAAAGAAGAGAAAACCTCATTTCTACACACATGCGCCTTTACACATGGATGTATATTTATGTGTGATAAGATCTAGATAACTAGGATTAAATGTAGGGAAACTTTGCCAGAGGAAAAAGAAGATACAGTAAGACTTGGGAGAGAAGGAAAGGCAAATGCTGAAATCCGCTGATGCCAGTAAAGTGTGCCAGAGGAGCGAACGTGGCAGACGACGGGCGTGTTCGAGCAATGAAAAGTTTTGTCCAGCTGTAGTTTGGAACTGTTCACTGGGACATCCTGCTGATTTTTTTTTAATATACCACACACAATTATGACCACAAAGCATTTGTCATTCTATGACTGGCTTATTTCATTCAGCCCAGCCGTATATTCCAAATAGACAAGTTTCTCTCTTTTCAAAGCCTAAAAAAAAATAGTTTCACTCTGTCAAGTTTTCTTTTTCTTTAAGGACATGTGCGTGAGTGTGTGTGTGTGTGTGTGTGTGTGTGTGTGTGTGTGTGTATGATCATGTTTGTGTATGTACAAGTGCAGGTGTACGTGTTGGTGGATTTACACGTTGAAGCTCAATCTTGAGCGCCATTCCTCAGCGGCCATTTACTTTTTCTTTTTCCTTCGTATTGATTACGTTTGTTCTTTGATAGTTTCACACTTGTATGTAGTGCATTCTGATTAACCTCATTCACCCTGCAATCTCATATCTCACTCTTGCCCACCGCCACATCCCATTCCTACTGGTCCCTTTCCCACATGTGTTTGGAGCTATCCATCGGAGCCTGGTGGGTGCACAACTGAAGGCAATGTCCACATTTCCGCCAGAATCCATTAGTTGCTAACAGTTTGGTGGGGAGGAGGAAGGCCTCATGAGTGCCTATCAGTTCATTCTAGTCTGTTGGCAGGCCCAGTCTTGTGCAGGACGATCAGAAACGATCTTAGAGTTGCTGTAAGACCATGTTTGCTATGGCTGTGTGACATTCTGAACACAGCATTTTCTCCTTAATCTCTGGGTTCCTTCATCCTCTCCTCTCTGCTTTGTCCCCCTGAGCCTTAGAGTAAGTGGCATAAATGTTCCTGAACCTTAGATCCATCCTATGAGCACAAAACTCTCATTTATTCTAAGCACTACAAATAGCCACAATATGCATTGACGGTTTTTCACTGCAGCGAATCTTTTCTAATTAAGGACGAGAGTAACAGTTGTCTATAGGCACAAACATAAACGCTTACGTTACAGCTTTGTGTCAGGTCAGTTTACATAAATAACAGTAGTGAGTTTTCCTAGGGTCTCTGACTACCCCACAACCGGCTGTGGCTTTTTAACTAGGCTAACAGGTCCACTTCTTGAGTCCTGAAACTGTTCTTCGCTACCCTAGAGCTTGTGCACAGGGCCATGCTGCATGGCCAGTAAGTAGGGAGCCTCCTGCTCCTGCCTTCCCAGGGCTGGGATTAGAAACACATGCCACGGTGGTTGTTTGTTCTTTCGTGGGTTCTGGGGATGAAGCCCAGGTCCTCACAAGTGCACAAAACACTTTGCTGACTAAACCATTTCCTCAGCCCCTTGCCAGGCTTTCTGGAGCCCATCACCTGCTGATGGACACTAAGGTGTTCTCTTGCACTGACTAGTATGAATAATGCATCGAGAAACTAAACATGGATGTGAATGTCTCTTTAAAATAGCGATTTTACATTCTGAGGGTGTATACTTGAGTGAGGCTGCAAGTCAAATGGAATAAAAAAATGTTTGTTAACTATCTATTTGAGAGAGGTATGTATATCCTAATTTGCTTATTTCTGGCTGTAATAAAACACTGACCAGAATCAGCTTGGAAGGAAAGGGCTTGTTTGGCTTCCAGGTTAGATTCCAACATCAAGGAAAGTCAAGCAGGAACTCAAGGCAGAAACCTCTAGATAGGAGCAGAAGCAAAAACAATGGAGAAATATTACTTGCTGACTGTTTAGCTGCTTCCTGGATTATTCTACGACTACCTACCCAGGCATGGCACTGACCACCATGGTCTGGGCCTTCCTACACGAATCAGTAACTAAGAAAATGACCCACACATGTGCCCACAGGTCTTTCAATGGAAGCAATTTCTCAAATGAGGTTCCATCCATACTTCTACAGATTTTCTTTCAAATTGCTACCATCTGTTTTTCAAGTCAGTGTCATGTAAAATTGTGTGTCTTCTGCATGCAAAGTATTACTTTTTCCTAGCTTCTTCTTGATGCTGAAGATTATAATGAGTCCATAGCAAAATGAAAAGATTATAAGCTGAGTGTGTGTAAGCCTTGATAGTTTACACGTGCTCTGGGATCACTTCCCTTCTCTTGACATCTCTATTTGGATGAGCCATTTGCAGAGACATCACCCTAAACATTTGAGTGAGGATCTCTTGTGATGAGAACATTACCCAACCTAACAAACAACTGTGCATTATCCTGGCCAAAAAAAAAAAAAAAAAAAACCATGTATATTCGCTACGTCATATATTGGTTTATGCTTAAACTCCTCCAGTTTTACTCAAAGGATTTTGTGGTTTTCTGCTCCTGGGATCCAAGTTCTAATCAAATTGCTTATTACAGCTCTGTCATTGGCTTTGTGGGAAGCCCGGGACTGCTTGCTTGCTTTCTATGTATCTTTCATTCTTTTAAATTCTTTTAAATTTACTTGTCTTAATTTTGTGCATTATGTATTGTGTGTGTGTGTGTGTGTGTGTGTGTGTGTGTAGATGTGTGTATGCCTGGGTGCACATGTACAAAGGTGCATATGAAATACAGGCATCAACATACAATGTTTAATCATTTCCACTTCATCATTTGTTTGAAACAAGGTCCTTCACTGAGTCTGGAGCTCAGACAAACAACATTTCCCCCTGCTGGGATTGCAGGTAGATGTCACTAACAAATCTGGCTTAAAAAAATAAATAAGGATGCTGGAGGTCTGAACTCATGTTTGTGTAGCAAGTAATTTATCCACTGAGCCATCTCTCCAGCCCTTCAAGCCTGTCTTCTCATAGAATATCCAATATTGTGGATTTTTCTGAAGATTTCCTTGTGATTACCTTTAACTTAATAATTATTTGGCAAAATCCTACACCGTTGTGACTGTATATGTCTGATCATATCACACCAGGAGGCAAACAGGCGTAGGGAGCTGGTTGATCAGATGGCTGCTAGGCCTCCCTTATAAAGATAATGCTTACCTTACAGTTAATAATCACCTAATAAGTAACACTGTAAGGTCTCGTAAATGTCCTCTTCCCCTGAAAGCTGCTGCTCAGTGGTTTATATTTCCATTCCTGCCCTCGGTGCAAGAAAGTTGTTAAATTAGAAATTAGAAACAATTCTTTCACTGTTGATTCTGGTGTTTTCTTGGTCTTATTTAACAATAGTCACGAAGGTATGCAATGTACAGACAAGAATCACATCGCTTGGAATAGGTGTTCTGACACACACACACAACCCACCTGCACACACACGTGCATACACATGAGCGTGTACACATACAGAAACACGTATGCACATGTCTAGCACACACACAGAGAAACACACAAACGGAATGACTGGCAACAGCAGTGAGGTTGACGGTTTTGGTCAATGCGGGTGTTGAGACATGTAGTCAACTCTAAAACACATCTTCACAGGAGAGCCGGGGTCTGGTGAAAACAGAAGTCTGCCTCAGGACTAGCAAAGTGTGCCAAGTAGCACAGCACACAGCTGCTGAAAGGACCAGATACCCTCATGGCAAAAGGAAGTTCTGTGAATTAACAAATCGCTGTTTAATTTCCTCTAAATGTGGATTCCTGGTACCCTGTATCAGTCTGAGGAATTTGTCAAGTTGGATATCTCACAGTGGCGCGTTGAAAAGTTTCGTAACCTGTGTTAATTAGGTTTTCACAACCAGGTTCTACGCAAGTTTTGTGGGTATTCACAAATTTTCATCCACTTTCAGAAAATAAAATCCTCATTATATTACTGAGTCCCGCTGTAGGCTGCTTCTAGCTTTAGTGGTGACCCACATTGCTTGTGTTCAGCAACCAGCGCTTCCTCTCATACACCGCACACTGCATAACTCTAACGCAGGAATGTGCACAAGGACTAAGTTGGGCAAAGGAGATTGAGCCAGACAAAGAAGTCAACAAGGACAAAACAGCTGAGTCACTACCACCATGGCCCTGGGTGTGGACCGGAGGAGGAAGCCACCCGAGTCAAGCCCTGGGCCTACTGGTCACTTTCCAGGTTCTGAACATCTTAATCAGGTCTGGAGAGTGAGAGCCGAGCATCTGTAGAGGATGAGTATTTATTAAGCACTTATTGTATACCAGAAATACCCACTTACAGTACCCCAGAAAATATCCAAAAACTTTACCCTAATAATCTTAGTTATCAAAACAGTGCTAATTGTGATTGCTAGAAAAGTAAGAAATGAACGAACATACAGGAGCTAGGGCACCAGTTCAGTCACAAAGAGCTTGTCACATAAGCGTAAGTAACTGTGTTCAGGCCCCAGAAAGCCAAACAATAGCCAGGTGTGGCAACGCACTGCACACCGGTCAATCTCGGAACCTCGGCGGCAGAATCAGAGGATCTGTGGGCCTTGCCGGCCAGGCAGCCTAGCCAGGTTGGCAAGCTCCAAGTTCCGAGAGATCTCCTCTCACAAAATAAGGTGGAGCCTGAGTGGGGAGGCTCCTTAGTAATGACATCTTGCCTGCACACGCGTGCCACACACATGCATGCGCATGTACACACAGGGAGAGAACGAATATCAATGTGATCACAGGAAGAGATACCTTTTTCCTGTCGGGAGGTACAGAGATCTGAAAAGGCCATTGTTTTAAGGTAACTGCAACTTCTCACGCCCAGTGGCAGAGTTACACGGGCAATTAGACGTTGTCACATGCAGCATGACATAGTTATAGCCCCAACTTGGGAGGTGAGGCAGGACGGTGCAAAGTCCAAGATTAGTTTGGGCTATGTGGCAAATGGAAAGCCAACGTGGTCTGAATGGCAAACCAACCCTTGAGAAAGTCAAGTGATCACATGGGGAAAAATGTGTGGAGACAAATGATCTTCAACTTCATCCTGAAAGGGCGACAAGATGAATCTTGTTAGGACTGATCTGACGTCACAAAGGAGGTGCAGACTCTATGCTATAAATGAGGGACGTTGTCACTAAGGTAGCTGCACACACAAAAGAGAGCTTTTTAAAAGCGCTGCTGGGAAAACTAGATCACACTTGGTGCTCCGCAGAAATGGGCAAGCCACTAATTCAGGGGCCTCGCTGACTCGTGGGCTCCTGGGATGGAAAACCAAACAAACACGTGAACTCACTTGATGACATGAATACCAACAGACTTTGTAAGGAAAGTGATCCTTTTAAATGTAAAATATTATGCATTGAGAAGAGCAAATTTCACACACAGTATAAATCAAGGTCATCTCATAGCATTTAAATTTGAGCCAGATTCTCCTTTCCATCATTTAACCTTCAGCGCATTTCAGACTGTCATGGGTAGCACTTTCTTTCCAATTGTTCTTCCTTTTTTGTATATGTTGTAGTATTATGGACTATTGGAGTTGTAAGTAAGTTTTCTGACCAAAGTTCACCTCATAGTTGTTGTCTCTTGAAGTGAAACACGCTTTCCTGAACCAAGAAATTTTAGCAGGAGAGGTATATAGTGTCATACTTGCTTACGTGAGTCATGAACTCCGAAGCAGGTTGCTAAGTGTCCTGGCTCAGGTTTTCATCAAATTGCCATCACATGGTGGCCAGGGCAGCTGTCACCAGAGGGCATAACCAGAGCTGAAGTTTTCTTCTCAGTCACATGAATGTTGGCAAGCCTGTGCTCTTTACCCCGGGAGCCTTCTCTCTCTTCTTCCCTCTGTCTGTGTCTCCTGCTCCTTTTTCCTTCCTTCCCTTTCTCCTCCATCTCTCCCTCACTTCCTCCCTCTTTCTCTCTGTGTGAGTGTGTGTGTGTATGTAATGTTTGTGTGTGTGTACATGCGCATATGGGGGACAGAGGTCAACCCTGAGCATCTTTCTCTCCACTTTAGTTTTTCAGACAAGACTTCTCACTGAATCTCATTAATTTGGCAGGACTGGTCAGCAAGCTATCTGCCTCCCCAGCACTGGGATGACGACGGGTGCTGCATGCTGTTAACTCTGTATGTTTTAATTTGTATTTGTTTGTTTTTTAGTGTGAGCTTGAAGTCAGAGCTGATCTTTATGCATACAAGGCAAGCACCTTATCAACTGAGACCTCTCACGAGCCCTGAAGAACTTTTAAAAGACAGCAATCTGTCTTAGTTTTCTGGAGAACTGGGAAGAGTCTAATAATTCTTTATTGAAGTGGAAGTTTCTGGGCTCTTTGAAGACTCATTGTGTCCTGTGATGTTTTGCTGGAAGCTGCCTAGGAGAGGGCACGTGACGATTTGCTGTGAGCTGTCTTGTGCTAGGAGCTGACTTGAAAACATCCATGGGTAGACTTTGAGGACAACAGATATTTAGAAGCCAATGGACAGTGAGACAATACTTTATGGGTCAACATCATTGAGCTGTTTTTCATTCTTTGACACTTCACTTTGCAGAGAGAAATGTTCCAGAGAACTTCTCAGGGCAATCCAACTAAGTCTTGCGGCTTTCACTGACTTGTCACAATCTGCTGAATTGTGCTGATTCATGTTGTTCTCTGTTGGCATTTGGACTGGGCTGATGGTATCTGAACAACAAAGAGTGACTCACCCCAAGGAACTTCTACTTCTAAAATGGCCTATACCCCCCTTTTCCTAATAAGCTTCTTTCTCCTCTACCTCTGGCCAGTGGGTTGGAAGGAAGGCAGAAACATTTAAGAACCCTAAATAAAGTAGGTTTGTTGAAAAATCTAAGCTTACACTCCGAAAGCTGAGTTGCCAAAGCTGCGCCAAGATTTCAATGTTACCATCAATAAAAAATGTCCACCTGTGGGAGGCATGGGTCTGTGATCGCAGAACCCTGACTACAGGGCCAAGGGAAACTGGCTAACATCTATCTGCATGGTGACTAGACAGATGTTTCTGAAGAGAAGCTTTGAATGTCCACACATCTAACAAGGCTTGTTTGGGCCTGGGGATGGCCCTGCAGGCAATTCAGACAGCTTTACTAGTGCTGGACACTCATCTGTGGGCCTGGCCTTTCCGGCTTGTTGACTTGCAATGCTGCTTCAGAGCAGAAGAGGAGCAGGGGGAGGTCTTGGGACCACTTAACTAAGCCTTCGCTTCCTCAGACCAAAATGCAAAGTCAGAAAAAGGATAGACCATGTCAGCCAAGCCTAGACAGAGCGTCCGAGAGGAGAAGCGGAGCTGTTTTACAGAACAGGTACAGGCACCAAGAAGTAACGATGGCCCTAGACACCACAGAAGGAGTGCCCTGGAAATACAGTCTCAGACCCCCTCACTCCATGAAGTTCTGCTTTGCCTTTCCACAGAATTCTCAGTTCATGCAAGTCCCCTGTCTAAACACACAGCTGGACTGACATGTGGCTAGCAGTTAAGAGCATTTGCTCCTGGGTTCCCAGAGCCCACATCAGGCAGCTCACGTTCACCTGTAGCTTCAAATCTCAGGGACCCTAAACCCTCTCCTAGTTTCCAAACGCACCTGAAAGCACGTGTTCATATCATCCCTCCCCTACCCCTCCACACAATGAAAACTAAGTCTTTTAAAGGTGTATTAGTAAATCTCTATCACTATCTTTCTCCTGTTTTTTCTATGGTAGGTTGTAAAGCAAAGAAGTATAAGCCATTGGACATTGAGCTTCGTCTGAGGTTTCTGTCTCAGTGATGAAACATCATGACCAAAAGCAACATGGGGCTGAAAAGGTTTATTTCAGCTTACAACTCTTAGGTCAAACTTCATCACTGATAGAAGTCAGGGCAGAAACTCAAAGCAGGAACTCAGAGGCAGGAACTGAGGAAGACGCCATAAAGCAATGCTGATTACTGGCTTGCTCTCGGGGCTTGCTCAGTCTGCCCCCTTACACAGCTCAAAACCAGCTGCACAGGGTGCCACCACCCCTTTGGGCTGGACCTGTCCACACAAATCATTAATCAAGAGAATGTTTTACAGAGGCATTTTCTCAGCCGAGGTTCCTCTTCCCAGAAAGTTGACAACAAAAGAAAACCCAAAGAACCCCTCGCCAGCCCGACACACAAACATATAACTGGTAAACCATGACTATTCTTTTCTTGTTGTCCCCAAAGCTCATGTTAATATTAATATGACAATATAAAACACTCCAATGTTTAAAACTCACAGTCTTTACATTTTCAAACACTTTATAAGTTTTTTAAGACACCAGGTCTCTTTCAAAGTTCAAAGCCTTGCTAGAATACCCAAAGACTCTTAACTCCTGTAAAATGGGCTCCTGAAAAATAAATTAAGGTGTTTTTTTTTGTTTTTTTTTTTTTTTTTCATTCTAAGAGGGAAGGAAACAGGGTCACACTCAGATGAGAGCAACAGCGAAGTCCCACAATGCGGAACTTCTGATGCCGTCTTCAGGATCCAGAACAAAGGGCTTGCCACTGAATACATAGCAACTCTCATGGGCTCACAGACAGCACTCACAGTGCGCAGGCTCAGGCAAGCTCTTCTCCAAAGTGACTGCTGTCCTTGGTGGTTGCTGATTCACCCATTATATTGTCCTCCATGATATTCCCCCATGATTGGTCTCTACTGAAACTGGGCTGCATCTTCATCAATTGCTGCTCGGGACCCTCTTCAGGTTCTCTGTCTCTTCTACATGGTGCCAAGCCTCTATTCTCTACATGACCCTCTCCATCCTGAAGCTTCCAGTGTAACTGAGGCTGCATGCCTCACGAATGGCTCTTCCAGGACTCTCCTTGGGGACTTCAGCCCTACCACACGGTGCTAAGCCTAAGTCCTCTCGATTAACACTGCA
Organism: Psammomys obesus; assembly: GCF_907164565.1. Taxonomy (NCBI): domain Eukaryota; kingdom Metazoa; phylum Chordata; class Mammalia; order Rodentia; family Muridae; genus Psammomys; species Psammomys obesus. Next base: position 2,351,138 of record NW_026596225.1, read on the forward strand.
TGCCTTCAAAGGCAGTCAGTACCGCTTGGGAGAATTTAACAAACTACCAAGTCAATTGACCAGTACAACATAGAGTTTTGTCCCCAAGGCTTCTGTTTGCTAACCTCAAGGAAACACTTCCTATCAGAGCTTAACTCAAAGATGTCGGGCTCTTCTTAGTCACAGCTGATTTCTCAGATACAGATAACCCACATCAGTTGTCCTAGCAAAGCAAAGGTCTCAAGTTAGTGTTTCTGGCTGCTTAATGTTAGTGCTAATGGTTCAACATACAAAAATCCATCAATGTAATCCACCATATAAACAAACTGAAAGGAGAAAAACCACATGATCATCCCCAAAATCCAACACCCCTTCATAATAAAAGTCTTGGAGAGATCAGGAATACAGGCCTATACTTAAACATAATAAAGGCAATATATAGCAAGTGGCTAGCCAACATCAAATTAAATGAAAAGAAACTTAAGAGCAATTCCACTAAAATCAGGGACAAGACAAGGCTGTCTACTATCTCCATATCTATTCAACATAGTATGTGAAGTCCTAGCTAAAACAATAAGACCACTACAGGAGATCAAGGGGATACAAATTAGAAAGAAAGAAGTAAAAATATATCTATTTGCAGATAATATGATATTACAAGAATTCCTTCAGCTGATAAATACCTTCAGAGAGTGGCTAGATACAAAATTAACTTAAAAATCAGTAGCAGGAGTAGAAAGATGGCTCAGAGGTTAAGAGTACATGTTGCTTTGCAGAGGACCTGAGTTCAAATCCCAGATCCCAGGCTAGGTGGCCCACAACTGCCTGTAACTCCAGATCTGTGGAGTACAACCTTCTTTTGGCATCTGCAGGTACATATACACACAGAGATAGATACATAAATTAACAAAAAGATAAAAAAATCCATAGCCATTCTTTATAAAAATGATAAATTGACTGAGAAAAAAGTTACAGAAATAACACCCTTCACAATATCCACAAATAATATAAAATATCTTGGTATAACTCTAAGCAAGTGAAAGACATGTATGACAAGAAATTCAAGTCTCTGAAGAAAGAAATTGAGGAAGATATCAGAAGATGGAAAGATCTCCCATGTTCATGGATCAGTAGGATTAACATAGTAAAAATGGTCATCGTACCAAAAGCAACGTACAAATTTGATGCAATTCCCATCAAAATACCAACATAACTCTTTACAAAGAGAAAGTCTCAATTTCATATAGAAAAAAAAAAACAAAAAACAGGATAGTAAAAACAATCCTGAACAACAAAAGAACTTCTAGGGGTATACTGATTTCAAGTTGTACTACAAAGCGATAGTAATAATAATAATAATAATAATAATAATAATAATAATAATAAATGGCGCTGGAATAAAAACAGACAAGGTGATCAATGGAATCAAATCAAAGACCCAGAAATAAACCCACACACCTACAAACACTTGAATTTTTGACAAAGAAGCCAAAACCCTACAGTGGGGTTTGGGAGGGAAGGCCAGCAACTTCAACAAATGGTGCTGGTCTAAGTGGAGGCCTGCATGGAGAAGAATGCAAGTAAGTCCATATTTATCACCCTGCACAAATCTTAGGTCCAAGTGGATCAAAGCCTCAACATAAGACCAGAAACACTAAACCCAAGAAAAGAGAAAGTGAGGAATAGCCTTGGACATATTGGTATAGGAGACAACTTCCACAACAGACACCAACAGTTCAGGGGCTAACATCAACAATTGATAGATGGGACCTCTTGAGACCGAAGTTTCTGTAAGGCAAAGGAAACTGTCAATAGGACAAAATGGTAGCCTACAGACTAGCAAAAGATCTTCACCAACCCTACATTAAACAGAGGGCTAATATCCAAAATATATAGAGAACTCAAGAAATTAAACACCAAAAAAAAAAGACCAAATAATTCAATTAAAAATGGGGTACATTCTTGATTTAGAGGGCTGAATCAAGAATTCTCAAAAGAGGAATTGCTAGTGGCTGAGAAACACTTAAAGAAATGTTCGGCATCCTTAGTCATCAGGGAACTTCAAATCAAAATGACTATGACATTCCATCTTACACTCATCAGAGTGGCTAGAGTCAAAAATTCAAGCAATGACACATGCTAGCAAGGATGAGGAGAAAGAGGAATGCTCCCCCATTGCTGGTTAGAATACAAACTTGTACTACCACTTTGGAAATCAGTCTGGTGCTTTCTTAGACAGTTGAGAATAGTACTACCTCAAGACCCAGTTGTACCGCTTTGGGGCATATACCCAAAAGATGCTCCACCATACAACGAGGACATTCACTCAACTATGTTCATAGCAGCTTTATTCATAATAACCAGAATCTGGAAACAACCTAGATGTCCCTCAACTGAAGAATGTATAAAGAAAATGTGGTATTTACACAATAGAGTACTACTCAGCTATTAAAGTCAAGGAAATCATGCAATTTGCAGGCAAATGGGTGGAACTAGAAAAGATCATCCAGACCCAGAAAAACATACATGGTATGTACTCACTTATAAGCAGACATTAGATCTATAGTGCATACAGGATAACTATACTACAATCCACAAACCCAAAGAAGCTAAGTAACAAGGAGGGCTCACTGGAGTATGCTTGACTCTCACTCAGAAGGGAAAATAAAACAGACATTGAAAGTGGATGAAGAAAGGGAACCAGGTGAGAGAGCAGGTGGGGAAGGGAATGAGGGTGGGGAGCAGGTATGGGAAATCAGGGAAGGGAGGGCCATACGGATGGGAGAGAGGTGGAAAGCTGACGGGTGAGCATCTCTGGGACAAGCTCGAGACCAGCTTAAGCATAGGCTCCTGGGAGGACATGGGTGACTCTAGCTGTGGAGACTGAAGTGGTCACCGCCTACAGCCAGGCAAGACTTTCAAGGGTGGAGAGGGTCACCCACCCACAAAACTTTCAACCCTAAATTTACCTTGCCTACAAGATAGGCAGGGATAAAGAGGTAGCAGAGTTTGAGGAAATGGCCAAGCAATGACTTGAGACCCACCCCATAAGAGAAATCCAACCTTTGTCACTATTAAAGATACTCGTCTATGCTTGCAGACATGAGCCGAGCTAACTGTTCTCTGAGAAGCTCTACCTAGCAGCAGATCAAAACAGATGCTGAGACCCACAGCCAAAAGTTAGAGAGATATTTGGGAATCTTGAGGAAGAGTTGGGGGAAGGAGAGAGGACATGAAGGAGATGAGAACTCCACATGAAGACCAACAGAGGCAACTAAGCTAGGCCCATGGGGCTCACAGAGGTTAAACCACTAACCTAAGTGCATGCATGGACTGGACCTGGACTCTCTACACTTATAGAGCTGATGGACAGCTCAGTTTTCATGTGGGTCCCTCAGCAACTGAAACAGAGGCTGTCAGTGTCATGGACACAGTTGCCTGTTATTGGATCACTTTCCCCTAGCTGGGCAGCCATGTCTGTCTGGCCTCAGTGGAAGAAGATGTTCTTAGTCCCGATGCAACATGAATTGGTGAGGCAGGGTAGCACATGGGGAGGGGTTATCTCTCTTCCCTGAGGAGAAAGGGATTGGGGATGGAGGAAGAGGGTGGGACTGAGAGAAGAGAAGGGAGAGGGCTGAGACTGGTATGTAAAGTGAATAAAAAATAAACAACAGATACAAAATACAGATTCTTAATTCAAAATATATAACGGCTTTGATAGATTCTTTAAAGGGCTCTCAAACTTCTCTCTAGAACTTTTCAGGCCAGCCCTCCATCATCTGCGTTGCTCTCAGGTATATTTTCTAAGTTCCCACAACAACTCAGTAAGTCCTGAACACTGAATGGTTTTTCTAGCCCTAAGTTCCAAAGTTCTTCCATTATCCTCCTAAAACCAACATGGTCTCACATATGTCACAGTGATAGTCCATGGTCCTAGAACCAGTTTCTGTCTTAGTTAAGATTTCTAATGCTATAATAAAACATCATGGTCAAAAGTAACTTAAAAAGGAAAGGATTTATTTCAGCTTACAACCTCAGGTCACAGTCTATCCCTAAGAGGAATTGGCACAGGAACTCAGGGCAGAAACCTGGCGGCAGGAATTGAAGCAGAAGCCATAGAGGAAAGTTGCTTAATTGCTTTGCTCCTATAACCTGCTCAACCCCCTTTTTGTTTTCCTTAGAAAACTCTAGACCACACAAGTATTACAGGTATTTATTTTTACAAAGACATTAAACTCACTATTTTGAAAGAATCACTAATGGCATTGGAGAAAAAGCTATTTCAGTCTTAAAATACATATGAAACATTGTCTACATGGAAATATTGTACATCCACACACATATCCTCCTGTAACACACATGCATCCTTATATAGCACACACACATACACAAACACACATATACACACAAAACACACACACCATGTGGGGTTACTAAGGCTGCTGTAAGAAAGTACCTCAGCCATTACCTTACACAATGGAGAACTGTTTTAGGAAAGTTTAGGAGCCTGAAAACCCATGGTTGAGATGTCTCGATCTTGGGGTCAAATTTAAGTAGGGTTGGTTTCCTCTGGAGTCCTTCTTTTTGGCTGGCATGTCTCCTTACTGATTTTTCCCAGGGTTTCCATTGCAGCTTTCATTTCCACATTTATAAAAATATCATTGTGACTAGAGCAAGGCCCTGCCAACAGCCTCGTTTGAATTCAGTTACGTCTTGGGCTCTGCTATTAAACACACTTGCACTCTGAGCTCCTGAGTTACAGTCTCAGCTTATGGGGGGGGGGTACACAGCATGCCTCTATAATATGTATACAACATTACATAACAGAGTGTTCATAACGTGTGCATGAACCATTCCACTTCCATGTAAATAGGGATCTCACAGGCACTTTATTTTGTAATCAGCATGCCATTCTATATCCACTGACTGTGGACTTGGTCATATTGCATGAATGGGGGTAAATGTTGTTTACCAAACTATTTTTGAATACTTAGATTTTTTTCATTGTTGTTTGCTTTCTGTTTTTATTTGTACAAACTCTTTTAAAAAGTAATAAATGCTACTATACATGTTTTGCCATGTGAGATGTTGGGGAATTTTTCCAAAAGAGAAGTTCCTACAGAAGAAATGTCTGGCTTAAGGACCTGGTCATGAAACTTGCTATTCACAAAGATTTGATCAACTTATGGAGGAAGTGTGTCTGTCACCTGATCCTTATGTCAGTAATATCCACTTCTGCCTCTGAAAATAAGAGATGAAATATATATGATGGTATTCTGCTTTCTCTTGGAGTGAAGAAGATCTTTTCTTGTCTGACTCCTCATTTGTTAATCATGTACAATGGAATTGGTTTTTTGAAAACTTGCAGTTTGCTTCCCAACAAAGTTCACATTGGTTGTCTGCTATTATGAAATCCTTGCTTCATTCTCTTGTGTATTTACTGTAGGATTTTCGTTCTTGTGAATCTTGACAAATTTCCCCTTTGTAAGATGAGATTTGTGTGTGTGCCTCTCTCTCTCTCTCTCTCTCTCTCTCTCTCTCTCTCTCTCTCTCTGTGTGTGTGTGTGTGTGTGTAACTGGGCCTGTGTCTGTGTGTGATTTTGTGCCCATGTGCCAGGTCAACCTTGGAGGCATTCTCAAGGCCTATCCACCTGTTTTTTGTTTGTTTGTTTGTTGTTGTTTTGTTTTGTTTTGTTTTGTTTTGAGACAGGTCTGTCATTAGACTTTCAGCTCCATGTTGGCTAGGCTGGCTGGCTATCAAGCCCCAAAGGCCTGCTTTCCTAATCCCATTGTTGTAATTAAAAGTGTGAACCAGCATTCCTGGATTGTGTGTCTGTGTGTGTGTGTGTGTGTGTGTGTGTGTGTGTGTGTGTGTGTGTGT
>NW_026596225.1:2357007-2387754 GCF_907164565.1 Psammomys obesus
TGTGTGTGTGTGTGTGTGTGTGTGTGTGTGTGTGTGTGTGTGTGTGTTCTAGGAATGGTACTGGTTTATGACATGTGGTTTAACCATTGGAGATCTATAGTATGCTTCATTTTACTGGCTTTTGTTTATTTTGAAAAATTTTTATAACTATTCACTCATATTTATTCTGCAAAAATATAAGAAAAACTTTGTCAAAAATTAAAGTCTCTTAGATTAGTAGAATTGGTTCACACTGACAGGTTAATTTTGACAAGTTATGCTTTTAGGCTCTTTATTTTCACAGTCTAAGAAAATACAGTATTGTAGAACTTTGTTCTGTTTTGTTTTTTATTAATTAGTTCAATTTACATCTTGGTCATAGGCCTCTCCTTCCTCTTCTCCCAGTCCCACCCTTCCTCCCTCATCCCCTTTCCACTATTCTTCAGAATAGGGAGCCCCCCTACCCAGACACCCCAGCTCATCACATAAGGGCTGAGTTTGTCTTCCTCCCCTGCAGCCTTGTAGGGAAGTCCCATAAGGGGGAAGTGATCAGATAGCAGGCAACATAGTCTGTGTCAGAGAAATCCCCCACCCCCCTAACTAACGGGCCAACATGAAGCCTAAGATGCTCATTGGGCTTATCTTCTTGGGGTCTGTGCATCATAGTATGTCTATCCTGTACTATACAACTAAAGTCCACTTAGAAGTGAGTATATACCATGTGTGTTTTTCTGCTTCTGAATTACTTCACTCAGGATGGTCTTTTCCAGTTCTATCCATTTGCCTGCAAATTTCATGATTTTCTTTTTCTAATGACTGAGTAGTATCCCATTGTGTAAATGTTACCACAGTTTCTTTATCCATTCTTTGGTTGAGGGAAATCTGGGTTGTTTCCAGTTTGAATAAAGCCACTATGAACATGGTTGAACAAATGTCCTTGTGAGATGGTGGAGCAACTTTCGGGTATAGGCCCAGGAGTGGTATAGCTGGATCTTGAGGTAGCACTATTCCTAATTGTGTGAGAATGTGCCAGATTGATTTCCAAAGTGGTTGTACAAGTTTGCATTCCCACCAGCAATGGAGGAGAGTTCCCCTTTCTCCACAACCTCTCCAGCATGTGTTGTCACTTGAGTTTTTTATCTTAGTGTAAGACAAAATCTCAGGGTCATTTTGATTTGAATTTCCCTGATAACTAAGGATGTCTAGCATTTCTTTTCAGTGTTTCTCTGCCATTCGATATTCCTCTATTGAGAATTCTGTTTAGTTCTCTACCCCATTTTTAAATTGGATTTCTTCATTTGTTGCTGTTTAACTTCTTAAGTTCTTTATATATTCTGAATGCTAGCCCTCTGTCAGATATAGGGTTGGTGAAGATCCTTTCCCAGTTTGTAGTCTGTCATTTTGTTCTGATGACAGTGTCCTTTGCTTTAGGGAGATTTTCAGTTTCATGAAATCCCATTTATTGATTGAGCTTAGAGCCTGTGCTGCTGGTGTTCTGTTCAGGAAGTTGTCTCCTGTGCCAATGGGTTCTAGGCTCTTCCCCACTTTTTCTTCTAAAAGGTTTAGTGTGTCTAGTTTTATGTTGAGGTCTTTGATCCAATTGGATTTTAGTTTTGTGCAGGGTGATAAGTATGGATCTATTTGCATTTTTCTACATGTAGACATACAGTCAAACCAGCACCATTTGCTGAAGATGCTATCTTTTTTCCATTGTATGGTTTTGGCATCTTTGTAAAAAATCTGGTGTCCATAAGTGTGTGGGTTTATTTCTGTGTCTTATATTCAATTCCATTGATCCATCAGTCCCTTTCTATGCCAGTAACATGCAGTTTTTACTACTGTTGCTCTATAGTACAGCTTGAGATCAGGGATGGAGATACCTCCAGAAGATTTTCTTTTGTAGAAGATTGTTTTACCAATTCTGGATTTCTTGTTATTCCATATGAAGTTGAGAATTTTTTTTTCAAGGTCTGTAAAGAATTGGTAATTTGATGGGAATTGCATTGAATTTGGCCCTGGGCTTTTTTTTTTTTTTTTTGGATGGTTGACTTTTGATAACAGCTTCTATTTCCTTAGGGAATATAGGACTATTTAATTGATTTATGTGGTCTTGATTCAGCTTTGGCAAGTGGAATCAATCAAAAAAAATGTTCATTTCATTTAGATTTTCAAATTTTGTGGTATACAGGCTTTTGAAGTAAGATCTAATGATTGTTTGGATTTCCTCTGTGTCTGTTGTTATGTCTCCCTTTTCATTTGTTGATTTGGATAGTGTCTCTCTGCCTTTTAGTGAGTTTAGCTAAGGATTTGTCTATCTTGTTGATTTTCTCAAAGAATCAGCTCTTGGTTTCATTGATTCTTTGAATTGTTTTATTTGTTTCTAATTTATTGATATCAGCCCTGAGTTTGATTATTTTCCAGCCATCTACTCCTCTTGGGTATGTCTGTTTCTTTTCTTTTCTAGGGATTTTAGATGAGCCTTTAAGTTGCTTGTATGAGATGTTTCCAATTTCTTCTTGCAGGCACTTAGTGCTATGAATTTTCCCCTGAGCACTGCTTTCATTGTGTCCCATAAATTTGGGTATGTTGTGCCTTCATTTTCATTGTTTCCTCTATTATCCTCTTCATTAGCATAGATGTAAGTTCATATTCTTGAATTTCATTTATGCTGGGGTGTTCAGGGCTGCTTGCCCCTGGACAACTGCTGGGTTCTGGAGATGCCATATTGCTCTGTCTTTTGTTGTTTGAGCTTTTAGGCTGGCCTCTACCCATTGGGCTATCTAAGGTGTCAGCTGTTAGTTTTTGGTGCTTCCTGGAATCCTGGGGTGGGGAGAATCCCTTTGGCAGGAAGATGATTTTTCCTGAAGGAGGCCTCCTCAGCTTTTTAGGTATGGTCACTGAATGGCCGGTGTTTCTCAGGAATTGCCACAGCTCACCTTAGACATATAGATCTGAGTGGTAACTGTGGCCTTTGTTAGTCAGGGGGGCTCTCCACTCACCCAGAGAAGTCCTGGAAACAGCTGTCTTGCTGCTGGGTTTCCTGCTCTGAATTTAATGAGCTGCTGCTCTCGTTCTTATACTGTTTTCTAGGTACAGACCTCTTGAAGAACCCGGGAGCTCCACCGTTTGGTCAGTTTAGTTAGGGATAACTGGTTGCCCCTTGGAGCAGTACCTGGGGGCTGGTCTCAGGGATCCCAGGCTTCTGTAGGTCTGAGGTTGGAGCTCTGTGCCCCAGTACCCAAGCAATAATCAGTGGTAGGTGAGCACAGCTTTCATGCATGCAGCAGGAGGCTAGTGCATAGAGCCTGTAGGAACCCAGATACCTTTCAGGAGCTGGGTGTCCTGAGGTCAGACCTGATGTCCCCCCACACACACTGTGGGGTTTCCTCCTGACAGGGAGACCCAGTCTGTGGTGTTTTGGGGTCCACAGGTCTGTCGGGGCATTGAGTGGAGCACACAGGAGAGCGGTGGCTCCAGGCTGGCAACTAGGCACCTTCAAGAACACGGGAGCTTTTCCCAAGAACTTTTCCATGGGGGGCGGGGAGCTGGGGGTGTAGGCTGACTGCTCTAAGTTCTGACCTGTTGTTTCCCTCACTGTGGGGTTTCCTTCCGACAGGGAAACCCAGTCTCTGGTGCCCTGGGTCCCACAGTTCTGTCTGGGACAGTGATTTGGCCATCAGAAGGAATCTGGGCTGGCAGCTGTGTGCCCACAGGACCCCGGGACCTTTTCCAGGGATTGTCTGGGTGACCTGAGGTCAGTCCTGTTTGCTTCCTTCACTGTGGGGTTGTCTGGAACTGGAACCCCCAGTCTCTGGTGTTTTGGTGCACACGGTTCAACCTGGGAAGGTGATCAAGACATGCAGGCATGTGGCTCTAGGCTGATGACCCAGTGCCTGCTGGGACTGAAAACTCCGGTTTAGCTGGGTGATCTGAACCTGACTGATTCCCACAGCATGGGGTTTCCTCTCACTTGGAAAACACAATCGCTGAGGTTTTAGGGCCCAGAGTTCGGTCTCTTGGTCCCTGTGCCCTCGCTGCTGTCCTGCTTGTCAGACACAGTGTCCTCTCCCTGCCGCCATCTTGGATCTCCCTGTCTTGTATTCTTGTGGGTCCTGTTATCAACCTCCCACTGATCATTCCACTATTTTCATTCTAAATCAAGTTAGCTGGTATGTTCTTTAACCATACTTCATCTCATTCATATGTGTTGATAGTGTGTGGTTTGCCTTTCTGTACCCACCTGTGACGTTCACAAATGTCAAATCTTTTGAAGCCTTTGGACTATCTTATGATCCTGGGAATTAAATGTTACTTGAGGCCTGACAAAACTTGGTTTCTTTAAAACCAAGTGTTTGAGGCTATTCTTCCTAGTATGGTTCAGGACTACTCTGTTTTGTTTTGCTTTTCCCCTTGTGAGTGAGTGTGTTTGTGTGTGTGTGTGTGCATGCACACCTATGTGTTTTCACATATGAATGCAGATTTGTACACCTGAGTGTAGAGGTCAGAGCACCACCTCAGGTACAGCCATCCATCTTCTTTTTTGAGACCGGGTGTCTCAGTGGCCCACAACTCTGGTAGGTTGGGCTGACCAGGAGCATTGAGGAGAAATGTCTACACCTTCCTTCTCTCTGGGATTGCAGACTTGCACTGCTATATCTAGCCTTATATGGGTCTGGGAATCTGAACTTGTCTAGCAAATGCCTAACCCAATGAAACCTCTCCACAGAGTCTTTCTTCCAACTTTCTACAATCATTCAAAGTGTTTAAAAATGGCCCATGTGCTCAGTGCCATGTGTCCTATGCAGGTGAGTTGTCCTGTCCTCACAATTTATGTACCGGAGAAGTAGCTAATTCTTAAGACTGTCCATTGGATAGCCACCTTAGCAAAGCACTGCACAGTGAACACATTTAATGCTTACAGCAGTTAAGAGGAAAGGAAGGAGAAAACTGATCCAAGGAAGTTCATGGCCACACCATGCATGCTGTTTACACTTGGAGTGAGATAGGACCCCCAGAAGGCTGCTTGCAAAGCCTCTGATTAAGTTTCTATTCTCTGTGTTCCCACCACTGACAACCCTACTCTTCAACCTACTTGAACATATATTTAACAGTGTGAATGTGGAAACAAGATCTATGCTTCTGTTACGATTTTTATCACTTTTTCCCCTTCAGAGCTTTCCCTCAAGACTAAGTTCAGAGCCTCCCCACCCCGCCAGACATCTGACATAGGACATGCTGTAATATATTATGGGCACATAGGCTTCTACATACACTTGGCTTCTAAAACACCACCCAGCTCTTCGCTGTCTGCCTTGAGTTGTTCAAGCATGCTTGGTTTTTATGTCCTATTACTCTTACTATGTTAAGTTTGCTCCATTTTGTTGTAGTGACAATTACTACTTAAATCTCAACAATTCTACCACATAGTACAGGAAGTAACTATAATTGTGTTTCACTTAGAGTGGCCACACCCTTTGACATTAATAAACAGAACTAGTGCTGTATGACAATTAAACCCAAAGACACTCTCACCTTTGCCTACCACCCTTCAAGTCAACTATGGTAGGGAATCAACGTTTTTATCAATGACACAGTAAAATTTGAGAATATTTCTATGATTCTTAATAAATGCCTTTTGTACTATTAAAGCGCAGCATTGTATAGTATATGTAAGCTTTTAGAAGGAAGTAAAGATTCAAGTCATTCTTGTACAAAGTTGAAGATGGTCATAATTTTAATTTTTCTGAACAAAAGCACATTAAAGGGAAAAATGAATCAGGAGAAAAACTGCCAAAATTCCCTTATCCCTCAAACATCTACAACTGGGGGAGCATAAAACCATTTGACCAGAGTGAACAGTTGATTTTTTAACAACCAGTAACACGTGTCATAAATTACAATGTGTAACTAAGATGGCTAACACATGAAAGTAAATCATATCCATTCTAGAATGACTTCAGGAAAATTACTTTTAAAAAAAGCTCACGGTTCAGGAAATTTGGGTAACATCATCTCTCAGCTGTAACATGAGGCTGCAGTAGTGACCTCAGAAGCTAGCATCTCAGCACAGCACAAATCTAGAATCCAGTGCAAGGCCGAGCCCTGCCCAGAGCAATGCTTAGTTCAGCTGCATGCTCCAAGTGTCAATGCAGTGATGTCTTTTGCCAAGAGCCGTGTGGTGACGATTTCACGTTTTGCCCTCTGGGAGTCTCTGTAGCAGCTCCTCTACTACAGGTGGGTGGGTGCAGGAGAACAGCTGAAGACAACTGGCCCGCAAGCAGGAATGCTGTGTTCAGTATAATTTTATTTATAAAACTTAGTGGGTCAGAGCACCAATAAAGTCGTTCCATCAAAACTCTGATTCTCTCAGGCTTGAGGAATGGCTCTTATTCTCCACCTCTACTGTTTGAAATATGCAAAATTCAAAACAGGAAACAGGACATCAATCACAAAAACAGAGTAATGGTATCAGGTATGTTCCTATTTAACTTACTGAGAAATTTTAAAGCATGGGAGATCTTGCGATTTCAAGCTGTGAGATTTGAATACATGTACTGAAAGAACTAAGACTACATGTGACTAATTGGAAGACGTAGGCAAACCTTTCTCAAGACATTCCTTCTCCCTAAAATGTTTATGATTGCATGAAGGATGCTGTCCTTTGTTTGTAGACACTACCAATGAGGTCATCGAATGATTACCACTGAAGCATAGGCTGCGCTCTGGTGCTTGGAATAACCCCATAACATACACAGCAGAGAATAAGAGGGTCAGGGAGATGGCTCAGGCAAGAGAGCGCTCGCCACATAGGCAGGGCGACCGAGTTCAAGCCCATGGACCACTTAAAAAGTCAAATACGGCAGTCTGTGGTTGCATGCGTGACATCCTAATTTAACTAATTAGATAAATACGAGTCAAAAACAGAGACAGCAGGAAGTCCTCTGCTCACTTTTCCTCCCTCGATGATTATAATTCCTCCTTGTGTCTGCGTGGGACAAGGGACATTACAGCACAACTTCGAAGTGTGGTATTGAGACACAACCCAGGCTGGTGTCAAACACATGTGAAGAGGACAAGCCTCAGGTCCTCCCGCCTTCACCTCCAGAGTGCTGGGATTGTGGGGGTGTACCATCGTATCCATTTCTGTGTAGTCTTGAGTCCACGCCTCTTGCACAGGTTTTGATCCTGTGCTGTGGCCTGTGTCCAAAGATTCTGGGCCTGCTCTAAGGCAAGACAAAGACATCCACTGACCAAAGCTGAAACCAAGGACAGCCACAGACCACCTGTTTGCTCTGTGATTACATCATGGTCCTCAAATCTACTGTAGGAGTGTATAATTACAGATCTAAAAGCCCACCGTGAGAGAAGGATTCACTTTAATATATATATATATATATATATATATATATATATAAAGACAACGCAGTAGAAAGCATGTCTTAAGAACACAGTTTTGGAGCTAGAGTCAAAATAGAGCACTTGCAGAGCACTGCAGAGGACCTGGGTTCAGTTCCCAATACCCACATGGTGCTTCACAGCCATTTGATTGTTCTTTGATGAAAGCACAGCCACTGGAGGCCTGCCACAGGGGGCGCTCCACACTCTCACTCTGCACCCATGCAACACCCGGCCCCTCTAACCTGTGCCTTTCTGCTGTCACAGTTCATAAATGTGCTGTCACACAGGCGATAAGATACTGGAAACAAGGACGAATCTGACCTGCCTCCCTGTGCACCCATCAGCTGCTTCAGCTCAACTGAGCTGCAATTCTATCCTCCTCGTGTTTTCCAAAACCATAGTTTTGCCCACACACTTCCCTGGGGACGACACAGGTAAGAACATGCTTGTCTGACAGCGGGGCCCCTGTTTTGACTTGCTAGGCTTCCCACTGCTGTCAGGAAATTAAGCTGCTTTGTGAGTTTGGGGAGAATGCACCAGGTGCTGCCTCAGCAAAGAAAAGAATTAAAGTACACGTTTGTCCTTTAAAGAGAAAAAGAAGAGAGGTAGGAAGAAAGGGAAGAGGGAGGAGGAAATGTGAGGAGAAAGGAGGACAATGGTCAAGGAAGACCAAGTGGAGAGAGAGCTTTGGGAGTCACATCTCCAAGAATAATCTCATATTCCTTAGATCCATATGGAAATGTAAATTTTTCTCAAAAAGGCAATTATTTGTATCAGTTCACAATGGCCCTCGGCCACTATAGACATTCTGCCTGGAATATTCTACAAGGAATCCCACCACAGTCCTGGGAGCTTTGTGATCATCCTGAGTTGGAGCCACTAGCCCTTTACAGCCCTTTACAGATGAGAGGAGTGAGGCTCAAGAGACCAAGGCCCAACTGGGGTTGGCTGCAGCTCAGCTTTGCCCAGGATGATTACACAGAGCTCTTGTCAGGTCTCAGAGCGTATGTTTGGGGGTAGCAGATGGATGAGTTTATTTCTTCAAAAGGCATCTCTGTGGGCGTAGAGATTTAGTTCCATTAGTAAAGTCCTTGCCAAACATGCAGAAAACCCTGAGGTTAGCCCCCAGGAGTGCGTAAAACCAGCGCGGTGGCTCACACCTGTGATCCCAACACTCAGGAGGTAAAGGCAAGAGGACCATAAATTCAAAACCCCGAGGTTAGCCCCAGGAGTGCATAAAAATAGCATGGTGTCTCACACCTGTGATCCTAACACTCAGGAAGTAAAGGCAAGAGGACCATAAGTTCAAGGCCAGTCTTGGCTATATAGGGATCTTGACACTAACCTGGGCCAGAAACTGGTGTAAAGAAGTGGGAACACAGACTTAGTAATGATATTTCATGCAGCAGACAATCCCTGGGTTAAAAACTATAGAGTCGGCTGATCAGTTGGCTCTGGTTCTTAATTTATGCTTCTTTGGAAGTTGAATAAGAGTCAGAAAGAGAAATGCTATTGAAGTCGTCTGTCGTTTGTGGATTTACCCTGTCAGCAAGATTACCTGCTGTCAAAATAGCTGGCTGAAAGAATTTAGAATCTTTGCTTTCACAGAGGGGAGAAAATTCACAAAACACAAAATTGCATTTTCTACTTCCAAACACCATAATTCTCATGTCTAACGATGATCTTTAAAAAAAATCATAAATAATAGTTAAATTTATATTGAGCTTAGCATATTATTGTTCCTTTCTTATTGCTTGTGGTCTGGAGAATAAATCTCCGCCGGGCACAAATACTCTACTGCTGAGCTACCGCCCCAGCCACCACATTTTCTATTTCTATAAGAAACAAGCCTAACCTAACTCCTTCAAAGGACTGCCAAGCAGGTATGAACACACTTCTTAGAAAAGATCCAGATGGTTGATAGTTAAGTTGCTGATCCCACAGTCTCTGCCACATCCCTTGCACCTGAAACACTCTGCATAATATGATAATGAGTGAGCATCGCTGTGTTCTAAAAGAGACTGTATTTCCAAGTGATGGAGTATAATATTATCAAGCAGGACATACTACACAGTCCTGGGCTCACAGCACACAAAGTATGGTGTGAACTATCATTTTATTCAGTTCTCATTTAAGAAAAAAATAATCTATAAGTGAAACTATTTTTCAGGTTCATAGTCTCTCAACAAGATTCCTGCTAATTACTCCTGTATCCCACGCAGAGTATCAGCTCTTTAAATGCCACCTGTAGTCATTCAGACTACAAATACCCCTGCAAAGACCCATGCGCTTTGCTGGCCTCTCCCTCCACTGTGAGGAGACAGGAACTTTAAAGGTGGGAGCTGCTGGGGGAAAGATGGACGAAGGGGGTGTGCCCTTGAAGGGGATCTTGAGAGCACAAGGTCCTTTCCTACTTTACTGTGCTTCTCTATCATATGGTGATACTTTTACTCCGCTACACACTTCCCAACAAAATGTTCTGCCTGGTGACAGGACCGACATGAGAAAGCCAAAGCCACCGTGGCTAAGCCCACAGTCAAAATAAACCCTTTATTGTTCTGGGCTGAGTAGGTCAGATAGTTTGTCCCCGCCACCAACACATCGTCTGATTCCATGGCAATCATTGGAAATTATAAAATCTCTCTCTCTCCCTCTCTCTCTCCACACCTTTAAAAACATATTCAATTGTTAAAACCAAAGCCAAGTTCTGTGGCAAATCAAAGCACATGGTTAATTTAATTTAATTTAATTTAATTTAATTTAATTTAATACACATTTTATCAAAGCACATCCACGGGAAGAGTCAACAGGATTGATTAAATGGATCACCTGTCTCTAATCATGGCTAAGCCATGATGCTGTCCTCCATGAAAGAAAGTTTGATGATTTCTCAGTGATAGGAGGGCTCAGAGATCAAACCAAATTATCTCTATTTTATGTCTCAGGTGTATCTTGTATGTGTGAGTAAAATTCTTCCACACACGTGGAACATTTTAGTTATGTTTGTTTCTTAAAACTAATCACAGTACAAGTCTTTTTAGCATTGTTGACTAGAGAACTTCAGTGACCTCGTTTGGTGCCTCACTAGAACAATGGTTTATGACTAGAATTATTATAAGTATATAAATGTTCCCAATAAGTAGAGAGCAACTGACTCTAAAGTACGGAATTGAAAATAACATCATGTAGGAAGAAAGTCACTTTTCTGTAGGCAACTCAGAAAGTGTTCTTGCTTCTCAAAACATATTGCAACATTCTTGAAGGGAAATCAAGGATCTGTTAAAAATCAAAATCTGCTGAATCCCATGATCAGTATCCTTAGAACATTAAAAAATAACTTGTGCCTGTGGAGGTCAGGGAACAGCCTCAGGTGCTACCCACCTTGTTTATTGAGGCAGGATCTCTTATTCCTTTGGATCTCTTCAAAAAGGCTGACCAAAGGGCCCCAGGCATCTGCCCATCTTCCTCTCTCCAGCTGAAGATCTGGAGGTCTGGATACCATGGACATGCCTCCATGTTAAGTTTTACATCAGTTCTGGAGATCAAACTCAGATCCTCCTGCTTGTAGGGCAAGCACTTATTCACTGACACATTTTTATCACCACCTCTAAAAGCTTTTATTAAAAATATTTTTAAACCAACAAACCATAGACAACTCCAAAGTGATAGGAGTTAGATCCACATACCATTTGTGATCTGGTCAACCTCCTTCATGTCCTGGGACTTGAGGGATCATTACAAAGATCTGATTATTACAAATAATAATCTGAGGGATCATTACAAAGAGCTTGATTTTAAGATAGCTATTTAAACTTCAGACTCCACGCATTGTCCCTCTGTCCATCTTTATCCATATCAGAGAGATCCAAGCAGGTATGGGAACTTCAGATAGAGCCAGGAGCTCCTCAGTCTATACCAAGAGGGACAGAGCCTATTGGTGGCTGGGGTGGGGAACTCATTAATGAGGATTCAGAGAAAACACGGGCCAGGCCTGGCTCCATCCTGCCACAGAGCCTGAAAAATCCTGCCCCCTCTTTTTTCCTTCATTTGTTTTTGTGTGTCTGTGGGTGTGTCTGAGTGTTCCTGTGTGTGAATGTGAAAGTCAGAGAGAATCCTTGAATGTTGTTCCTTTGGAGCTGACCACGTTGTCTTTTGAGTCAGTATCTCTCTCTAGCTTGAAATTCTTCTAGTACGCTGACAGGCAGGAGGCTGCCCATGTGTCCCTTTTCAGCTCTGAGGTCACACGTGCTCACCACACATGCCTGTTCACGTGGTGCTGGGGATGGAACACAGGTTCTCATGCTTACACAGCACACACTTCTAGCTCGGCACACGGAGCTGAGCTCAGGGCCTCCAACTCACTCCCTGCACCTTGTTCCATCTGCCCCCAGGTCTTCTGCTCTTCTGGCCAATTTCCCTTTGAAGGGATCCTCTCCCACGAGCTGGTCACCTGCGCTAGCTCAGCGCTCTCCACCTCGAGAAAGCTTTTTGCAGAGGGAATTGGGCAACAAGCCGTGATGATGTAAAAGCAATACAATACACCTACAAGTGTACTGAGCATGGCTCCTCCTGCCTCCTCTTCCTTCTGCCTTCTTCTTCGGGAGAGAAAGCAGCGCTTGTCTAGTTTCTGAGAAATCTGTGTCAAGAAGGCCTACTCCCAGGATGAAGGCCGTTTATGGAGTCAATGTCTACAGTATTTATGCAACAGCTGCACAGAGGGCTCATGGGCAGCGCTGTGACGATACAGCGAAGAGAATATTGAAATTCTATCATTCAGAATTTACATGTGGTACATGTGTCTTTTTTTTAAGCAACTATATCGACTTCCTTGACTATATATCAAGGAAATAAACAACCAGTAAGCTCACTCCAGGAAGCTGAATATCAACTCCCTTGAGGAAATAATGCAAGGTTACTCATGGGCACTACTTGAAAATTCCAGAGAGGTCTGTATGAAAATAATAGTTGCAATGAAAAATTTCAGGTCAGAATTATACCAAAGTGAAGTATCATAGTAGCTGTGGTGAGAAGAAACTTGCTGACTAGTTTATTTCAAAAACCTATGTCTGGGGCAAGGACTCTGCCGTGGCAGGGCACTTGCCTAACAAGGACACGGGTTCAAACCAGAGCCCACATTCATTCAATAGTCCACTGTAGTGGTACACACCTGTGGCCTCAGCACTGGCGTGACAAAGGCAGACACATCCATGAGGCTCACGGACCAATTGCCTAGCCTACATTGTAAGTTCCAGATCAATGAGAGACTGTGTCAGAAAAACACACTGAGGATCAAGTTAAAGTTGTCCTCTGACCTCCACCTGTGCAGACTTGTGCACCTGCATATACACACACAACACATGGACATGAACATGCGCACACACACACACACACACACACACACACACACTTCTACTGTATGTGGTATGTGTTTTTACCTTCAGGCTTAGCCTCTCTATGAACTGGTTAAAGCATGGTCAGACAAATGAACTCTCAACTGAAATAGCATGGCTTGGAATCCAAACCATGAATCCAGGACTAGAAAAAATGGAAAATAGATTCAAAAATTAATAAAAGTGAGACTGTGGAAACACAGGAAGGAGAAGAAGAAGAAGGATCTGAAAATGTCAAGTATTGACGTCTCCTCACAGCCCCCAGGCTGCTGGCACCTCTTCAAACGTGAGCCCTCACAGGCTCGCTCACACCCACAGACTGTGAGCTCCCTCTCTGTCCTGGGGCAACACCAGGCTGGAGGCTTCTGCCCCTGCAAGAGAGCAGTTTTCAGTGGGGGCCGCTTCCCTGGACTGGCTATGGTCACTTAAGGGAGTTCATTTTAAAAATGTGTTAGCTAGTTGCTGCCACTAAGTAAACACAGCTTCCCGGAGTGGGTTTCCTGTTCGTTTTATTTCCTTGCATGTCTTACTCAATACTTCCTTCTCTTGAGTCTTCCTGCATACTTCATAAAGAGCTGGATGGCCTTAGATATATGCAGAATTTTCAGGATCTTTGGAAGAGTTAACCTATAAATCATTAGTGACACAGCCACAGGAAAGACAGGAGAACTCACTATGGCTCATTGTTCGTTCAGTTTTTAAAAGAATCTATTGGAACCATTCAGAAAAAGCCAGCTAGATCAGAACTTCCATGAAACCCTAGTAAGGCAGGAAGCTGTCATCAAAATGCCACATGGCTCCGTAGGCCCATGGGCTGAGACAGGAAAGTGTATTCACTCTCTATACTCTTTCCTAAATCAGCTCCATAGAACCTGATGAGCTTGGTAACACTGTTGATGGCATTTGGAGAAGGCAAACCAATGCCTACTGATGTCATTTTATCAGATCAAATTTAAAAATACAAATAGCCAGCCACACTCCAGTTTGATAGAAACCACACACTGTTTTGCTCAGTAGTTGGCAATGGAGGAGTACAAAGCTGATTCACCCTAACCTCAGCAAGCCCAATAGGAAGTATGAAGGTTGGAAGGATCTAGCTGGAAAGATCCCAGGTCACTTTCAGGACTACACGTACTGTAAGGAAAGATTCAAAGATGTGGTTACAGTGCTGCATGGATCCAACCTGTTCTGGTCTCCTGGATGTTCAGTCAGAAGCTAAGAGTCACAGGACACCTAGAGAGCCCTAAGAGTTGAGCTCGATGCTGCTAAGAGTGGATGATGCTGTTGCTGCTGCTGATATGATGACGGCAGATACCGACCTCAATAAAAAGCAAAGGCTGAGAGCCAAGTTTGGCAATACAGTATCGTTTCTCCCAGTGAAACAGAATCCATCCAGCCCTCTCTGCCACTCCTGATTCCCAACACGAGACAGTCAGCTGTCACACTTAAAACCACAAAACCAGGAATAGATTTGAATGATTTTTATCATTCTTTCTATCTGACGGAGGAAATAAGTTCTTGGTTATGACTGCTTGCTTCCTTACCAGTCCTTGGTTAGGTTGTGTGTGCGCATATGTGTACACTTGTGTGTGGTACGTGTGTGTGTGTGTATGTGTTTGTGTGTGTGTGTGTGTGTGTGTGTGTGTGTGTGTGTGTGTTGGCAGTGATTTCGATCAAACTTTGGGCCTTGCACCTGCTAAACAAGCATTCTCCCACCAACCTGGCCTTCCAGTGCCACATAAGCCAAAGATTTGTTCTTTGGCCTCAGTAAGCAGATAGTGCAGAAAGAAAGAAGAGAAATTCCTCTTCTTCAGGCCTGTGTCAGCAAGCTTGCTTTCTTCAAAACAAATAGGAGACAATTGGCTCGTAAAGAAAAGGTTTAACTTGCTTTTAAAGATAGGCAGCTTGCCTTTGGGCCTGAGGGGAGTGAGACGGCTCTTGGAGGAAGCGTGTGGCAGAA
The DNA here is from genome assembly GCF_907164565.1 of Psammomys obesus. NCBI lineage: Eukaryota > Metazoa > Chordata > Mammalia > Rodentia > Muridae > Psammomys > Psammomys obesus. Next base: position 2,371,735 of record NW_026596225.1, read on the forward strand.
TTAAGCAGCTAACCTCGTGGCGAGAGGATAAGGCAGAACAAAAAGAGAGGGCCCACAATCCCCTTTGACAGCTGCTCTTTGGCCACCTGAGGACGACCACAGGTGAGTCTTTCACACGGTGTAGGGGCGGCCCCACCCACCGCCAGCAGAGCCTTCTTCCTGAGGGCCAAAGCAAGACTAGAAAGGTTTGGCTTCCTCGGCCTGGATGCCCTTCCCACCCCTGGGCAAGCCCTTGCGTTCACCTAGGGATGTGCATTGTCGCCCTCTCGTCTGAGAGCCGGACACAAGGCTTAGCTTCCAGTGTTGCTGGGAAGACAGACGGGATGGCGAGCAAAGCACTGTCACAGGCCAGCAGCAGCCACACGTGATGCCTGTCACCCTCGGGGTTGCTGAAGTCCCCGCAGCTAGAGCATGAGAACGGCCGCGGTCCCTCAGCACACAGGAGAACAGGCATCTCCGTGATGCACACTCACTCTCCGTGCTGAGGAACAGAGGATGGGCAACTCCTTCAGACTCACCGTCAGCGCAACCCGCAAGCTTCAAGCTCAGCGAGAGACCTTGTGCAGGAATGGTGAAGGGGCAGCCCTGTGGCGCAGGTGTAAAGCCTCAGTCTGACCCCACGGCTCGCACAGCAGGAGAGAACAGACTCCTGACAGCAGCTCTCTGCCCTCCACACACACACACACACACACACACACATGTGTGCATACATGCACAAACGTACAAGTGCCCGCTTATGCATGCACGTGAGCGAGCACACACACACACACACACACACACACACACACACACACACACACTACAGAAATAAATGTTTCTAAAGAATAAAGTGGAAAGTAATTGAGGCTTCCAAATACTGAGTTCTGGCTATTGCATGCTCGTGTAACACACTCATTCACATATATGGGCATTCGTATGCTCTCCCATGCACACCTTTCTAAATTTTCCAAAATTACAGATACATAAGCTTAAGAGATGTATCAGAAATAAAATCTGAGTGTGAGATAATGAATGACAGGCTGAGAGACGCGTCTCGGGACTGGTGATGAAAGACTAACGGAAATAAACACGTGACTAACAGGAGCATGCGAGCATCCCTCAGGAAAATGCTCAAATATTCAGCTAAATTTAACCTTTTATTAAAAACGACGCTTCCGTGTGTCGGTGTTAATGAACACGGCTCGTGTGGGAACTCTCCAGCCCTCCATGACTACAGCTTAAATCCCATCATGCTTGGCTGCTGTGACCTTTTGTCTCACTCACTGTCAGACCATCGCCGCTACCTCTGTGGCCAATGCTCGAGAATTGCTCAAGCATTTTAAGTCACCTCACAGAAAAGTTGTCGCATCCAAACTTGCTATTGATTAGTCACATTTTCATATATGTAGGTGCATGTATGTGAGTGTGTTTGTGTGTAGATAGAGGATGGATACATGACCGATCGACACCTTTCTCCCGAGAGATGGGGGTTTTGCTATGATGCCAAGGCAGCCCTAAACTCCTTTTCCTTTTTGGCCTTGGATTCTTGGACAGGTGGACTGGAGGGGTGCATCACCTCACCACCATGTTGCAGGGGCGAAGCTGATGCCAGCTGATGTACCCTCCTTCCATCCCCAAAAGTGTCCTGAATATGCCCCCCTTTAATCATGAAGAAGGGGTCTGTCTTCTCTTTTCATGGGTGGCTCACAGCTTGATGCTAAGGATAACTGCTTGGCTAGGACTGTAAATCTGAACAGTTTCTGCGGAGTTAACCTCACTGAGAAGCAGAACCACTTGGTTACAAGAAATCTATAATCTGCTTTGTGCGGAGCCTCAAGGCAGCAGAGCCCCGGATCCTTACAATGCTTGCAGGCCGACCTTCTTCTCGCAGAGCTTTGGGTAAGGAGATTTCAAAGCTCCCTGCTGCCATCTCACACCTTATTGCCGGGAAAACATTCTCTAACACACTCCAAATCCTTCTGGTACAATTTAAACTAATTTCCCTTCCTCTGGGGCATCAAGTGCAGGCAGCTAAATTCCTCCTGAGGATTCACACTTGTAGACTTTCAGAGTATTCACAGGATCCTAGAAAGGTCCCAAGATCATTACATTCATCTTCTTGTTCTTAGCAAAGAATTAAAATGCTGAGACACACAGTGACCAAACCCAGTCAGTTAGTCCCAAGAGCTTTGGTCACATTATAAATAATTAAAGTGCTGGAGTGGAGCTCAGTGGTGGAGCACTCGCCTCATATGTCCAAAGACCTGGAGAGGACAGGAGCTCCACAGGAGAGCAACAGAACCAAGAAATCTGGGCCCAGGGGTCTTTTCTGAGACTGACACACCAACCAAGGACCATTCATGGAGATAACCTAGAACCCCTGAACAGATGTAGCCCATGGCAGTTCAGTGTCCAAGAGGGTTCCATAGTAATGGGAACAGGGGCTGCCTCTGACATGAACTCAGTGACTGGCTCTTTGATCACCTCCCTGTGAGGGTGGAGCAGCCTTACCAGGCCACAGAGGAAGACAATGCAGCCAGTCCTGATGAGACTTGATAGGCTAGCGTCAGAGGGAAGAGGAGGAGGACCTCCCCTATCAGTGGACTGGGGAGGGGGCATGGGAGGCAATCAGGGTGGGGCTACAGCTGGGATACAAAGTGAATACATTGTAATAAATAAATTATATTAAAAACCATACAAAAAAACCTTTTAATTCTTGTTTGAAATAATAAAACTACATTATTTTCTTTAGAAAAACAAAAATTAGTAAGTATATAAACAGTAAGTCAGAATCAGTAAGACTTTCCTGCAATGATAAGGGCTGCCTTGTAGCGTAGAGAAACTCAAACCACGCAGGCAGTCTTGATCAGGAATTAGGGTGCCTCTGCTTGTGTCTTATTTTCCCACCAGTCTCCTCATCTAGAAGGTGTTGTCAGCATCACCACCAGCCTTAGAGAAGTGTCCTGTGGATAGTATTAACACATGAGCAAGTGTAATTTTAATGTTCTGCACTATTCTAAATTCTCAACAATAACTTAATTGTGACAGTTGCATGTTGATTCAGGCACCTCGGTCCTTGCTTCTATGGATGTGTGTATATGTTTGTGTTTTCTGGTGTTTATAAATTTGTGTGTGCTCATGTATCTATGGCTACATATTCACATCTATGCACAAATATATGCTGAGGCCAGAGGCCAATGTTAGTTTTCTTCTAAGGGCCCTCCCTACCTTACTTTGGAAGACAGAGTTTGGCTGGGAGGGAGTTTCAGAGACCTGCCTGCCTCCACTGTTGGCAGCTCAGGGTTTACATATGCATGCTACCACATCTGCGTTTTGTGTGACAGCTGGGGATGAGGACTCGGTTTCCTATCCTTACGCACAAGCACTTTAATAACTGAGCCATCTCTACAGCCTGTACTATCCAATGCTGGACTAAATATGCCCCCTTTTAAGATTTTATTTATTTTATGTATAAGTGCTCTATCTGCATGTGCACCTGCATGCCAGAAGAGGGCAGTAAAGAGCATTTCTGGTTGTGAGCCACCATGTGGGTGCTGGGAATTGAACTCAGGACCTCTGGAAGAGCAGACAATGCTCTTAACCACCAACTCATCTCTCCAGCTCCCTATACTTCCCCTTTTCATTTCTTTATTTCACTCTAAAATATTGTAATTTATAAAAGATTAGGGTTTTTTGAGAATTTCATACAACGTATTTTGATCACATTTGCTCCCTCTCTTACCTCCTCCCAGACCCCTTTCTTTTCCTACCCACCCAACTCTCCCACTCACTCTTATTTTCTAATCCATCAAGTCTAATTTCTCTTCCAACATATTCCTGGGTATACGGGATTCCACTGGAGGATCATCAACCTACCAGGAGCTGCACACTTAAAGAGAACTGACTCTCCTTCACCTAGAAGCTAAAAATTGCCAAAAGCTCCTTGCTCCACCCACCTCTGTGTGCTTGGACTCGATCTGACATGAGCTTGCTTATGTATTGTGTCATGACTGCTGTGAGCTCATTTTTCAGTTTCTCCGTTGTGTCCTGAAGATACTCTTTCCTCTAAATTGTCCTCCAGATGGTCATCTGCCAACACCTGGCCCTTACAGTCTCGCCGCCCCCTCTTTCGTAGTGCTTCCTGCAGGAGATATGATACAGAGATCCCAGTTAGGGCTGAGCTCTGCATGGTGGCATACGCTCTGCACCTTGACCAGCTGTGGGTCACCATGTTAATCACCATCCACCAGGAAGAGACTTTTCTGAGGGTCAGCAGGTGTATGGGACAGCAACAAGTATTAGAGGTCTATTTAATGCTGTGTCCATTTAACAGAATAATAGTAGCAGATTGTTTTAGGGCCTATGACTTGTCTAGAAGTGCATTCTTGGCCAAACAATGGTTCCAGGTATGGGTTTATGTTGTGGAGCAGGACCTAAATCAAATCAGAAGATGATTACTTCCGTGACATTCATGCTGCTGTTGCACTAGTGGCCATGTCTTGCCAGGCCAGTGATGGTTATGGTGTGCAGGGCTTCACAGCCCTGGATGATTACTTTCCACCTTGGATTTTGTATAAAGTGCCACCTTCCTGCACTATGAATGCTAGGCAGTAGAGATGAAGATTCTACGTCAGCACTAGTGTGACTTTTCCATGTTCTGTGACTAAATATGTGGCATCTTCAACTACAGAGTCTTAACATCAAGTTCTGAAGGGTAAATAAGAACTTTGGCACTAGCCTGTAATATTTAGGATGCTCTTGGGACCTCACTTGCAAATGATGCCAAAAGAAGTAACTTATTTCTGGCTTCTTATTTGCCAACCTTTGTTTTCTAGAAAGGGCATTCTTGCTCCTTTGCTTTTACAAAAACTGGTTAAATCCAGACAGCTGTGATTTTCAACCTCAAGTCAGCTTGCTTAGCAGACACCTTCTGAAGACTGATCCCCCAGGTCAAGATTAACCTACATATGCTTCAACTGTCCAGTAGGTTGATAAAGGGAGCGTGGGGAAGGAATAAATACGTCCTTGGATATCAGAAAAAATGGTGACTCTTGATCAGGTGCTTATCCAAGTCTCTCTGAGGAAAATTCTTCTGTAATGAAAAGATGGCTATTTTCCAGATTCAAGAGAAAGTGGTCAGAGTATCTGAGCCCGTTGGCAGTGAAAGCAGATGTTTTCCTATCGTAGCAAAGAGAACTGGATACAGACACTTAATAAACTTCCTCAGCAGTCGTTTAAAACACGCAGTGGCTCAGAACTCACACACTGTGCAAGAAGAATCAGTTAGTGAGGGACAATAAACATGAAGAAGATTGAGCCTTATTAGACATTAGAGAAATGCAAGTCAAAACTATACCTTTACTCTGAGACCCCATCTCATCCTGGTCAGAACAACAGTCCTTAGGAAAACAACAGCAAGTGACCTGGACTGTGGGGGGCGGGCTGCTGCCAAGTCTGACAACATGACTCCATCCCAGGGACCCCCGGAAGGACTCATGTATAACTGACCTTTGCAAGCTGTACTTTGACCTTCAAATGTATGCTATGGTGACAGCGTAGGTATTCTCTCTCTCTCTCTCTCTCTCTCTCTCTCTCTCTCTCTAAGGGGATAAGTGTAATTAAATAAGAAAGAAACAATAAATTCTGGTAATGATATGGACGAAGGGGAACCTTACATACTAGGTGCTTTTGGTGCAAGTAGCCCATCCACTGTGGTAATCAGAATGGTGGTTTCTCAAAAGCTAAAGCTAGATCTTCTACGTGGCCCTGAAAATCACTGTTAGGTGTTTACCTAAGGATTCTATGTCCACAAATCACAGAGTGCTGTTCTCAATGGTTAAGTTATGGAACCAGCCTAGGTGTCCAAAAACAGAGGATTTTTTTTTAAAACTCAATAGAATTAAAAAAAAAAAAACTCAATAGAATTGGTTTTAGCCACATAAAAGAATGAAATTATGATATCCACAGGGCAGAGGGTACAACTTGAGATGATCATAGTAAGTGAATTAAGTCAGTCTCCAGCAGACAAACCTCATACACATGCTCTCTCCTTCATGTTTCATACATGTTATACAGATACACAGAAGTGAAAGGCAAAGGGTGAGTAAAGGGAGTAGGGATAGGGTGAGGCATAGAGTTAACCTACAGTATACTGATATAAAATGTTAATTAATTTAAAAAATTAATGAGGGAGACTGAGGAGGCAAAAATGGAATCCCACCTGAGGAACTTCACCTTTGGTTTAGAGAAAGTGATGGAAGGAGAATGAGCAGAAGCAGCTGACCTTTGCAGTGTCTGGTATGTACCCCAGCAGCATCATGGGCGTCTCTTAGTCCTTTCTGGTATATACCCTGGCAGCGTCATGGGCGTCTCTTAGTCCTTTCTGTGACTGATAACCATCAGAAAACAAGTGCCATTTATTTCTATTGTGTAGTACGGCTGTTTGAACGAGAATGAGCTCTATAGGTTCATGTGTTTGAATGTTTGCTCCCCAGTTGGTGTAACTGTTTGGAAGGATTAGGAGGTGTGGCCTTGTTAGCATGGTGTCATGGGGTGATGTTTCAAAATTGGATACCTTTCCCAATTAGTTCTCTTCCTGCCTCAAGTCTATGGCTCAGATATAGACTCTCAGCTCCCGCCCCAGCCCCCACGTCTGCCTGTCTGCTGCTGTGCTCCCATTGTAAAGTTAGGTCACAGACTCTAACCCTCCGGAGCCATGTGCCCCAAATGAAATGTTTTACTCCATGAGTTACCTTGGCCACAGTGTCCTAGCACAGCAACAGAAAAGTAGCCAAGACAGTTATGATGTGAAGACGGTTCTCCGAGCATGTGAGAGCAACATGGGACACGGCTGGACTCATTCGGAAGCACTTTAAATGCTAAGGTATGGTTTTCTTAACCTGAAAATGAAACCTGTGCTGAAACATGGTGTCTGTTTCAAAAGCCAGGCAGGAGGGACAGCACCTAGGATGCGGAGGCAAAAGGCCTACAGCTTCAGTGCTAGTGTGCGGTCCGGTGAAGAGCTGTGTTAAAAACTGTCATCCTCAAATCAAACGAAAATACCATTTAAATCAGTGTTCTGACCAACCGCTGCTCATCTCTTCTCCAAGGAGAGTCTTGGTTTATTTTATCTTCCTGAAGGTGAATACTTGGCCTAGCTTTTCTCTAATTCCCAGTCCAAGCTCTGACATCAAGTATTTTTACATTCACAGGGGAATAAAAATCTGTAACTACTTCCTGAAATGAAAACACTCTAGTTAATCAATCTAGACAAAACTTGCGAACATTAAAGTTATATATATATATATATGTATATATATATATATATACATATATATATATACACACATATACATATACATATACATATACATATACATATGGGCTAATTTTACGGAGACACAAAGGTGCAAACATCTAGGTTAAAAACGACCAACACCCTGTGAGGACAATGAGTTTACTCTAAAAACATGTAGGAATATCTTGAGGTAATTCATTCACTAAATCTCTATCCTAATTTCTCACAGAAGAACAGATAGGATGACCAAAATAGACACAGAGCATTACTGATGACAGCTTAACACTTACAGTACAACAAAGCCTGGAACCAAAGCTGTGAGAGATCTTACGTGAAAACAAAGAACAAGATTGTTTCCATTCCTGTTGTTTCCAGGGGTATAGTAGTTACTCTTGTAATGCTGTAATAAAACACCATGAGCCAAAGCATCCTATAGGAGTTTATTTTGTTTTAGGATTTCAGAGCAGGGGTCTGTGATGGCAGGGGAGGCGTGGTGACAGCAGCAGGCAGCAATCAGAAGCAGAAAGCAGAAAACGTAACAGGGAGAGGACACCCACCCAAAGCCTGCTCACAGCGACCTGAATCCTCCAGTTCTGCTTCTTAAACGTTCTATGACCTCCTCAGACAGCACCAACAACCAGAGACCAGGGGTTCAAATACACAAACCTAAGCAATGAAATTAAATCTCTCCCTGGACATCAGGCTGTAAAACCTGCTCTGCAAACCAGCTGTGAGCTCAGCCCAGGTCTGCTTTCCACGTGGTAGAGAAGCGTGCTTTGAATGTGGTGGACTCCAAATCAACATTACTTTGTTGGAGAAAGTAATGAAAATAAGAAAAAAGATACAAACTGTAGTCTTCATTTCAACTTAAAAAAAATAGGTTTTTACTTAGATGGCATTTACCAAAAAAAAAAAAAAAATGTTAAGAACAGTAGCCTAGTTTACGTTAATAAAAATTTGGCAGAATTGTTCGATATGGTTCCTTCCCTGATGCTAGGGTAGGAAGCTGTCAGTCCCCATCTACATAAAAACTGCTTCAGGCACAGCACGTCCCCATCGGCTGTATAACAGCAGGCGCTTGCAGACGTGAGCTGACTAGACGGAAACTCTGAGCGTCCCCAGCTCTCACAGGCGCCCTCTGGGACAGCGCATTTGAGGGTTCCTGGGGTCAACGTCTGCTCTCCTTGCGGAAGCATTGCTGTAGAGAGAGGTATGATGGTATTTCACTTTAGGGGTGTTGTGGGACCCAAGGGCTGACTTCACATTCCCAGGTTCTGAACACACATGAGGGCCAGAGTGCTTTTCCACCAGAGGGATGACCTCACGGATGATAGAAATTCAAGCTGCACGTGGGCCTGTGAGCTACAGCCGTGTGTAAGATCAAAAATGCTCAAGGCTGATCTAAGCTCCACAGACAGCCATGTCGATGCAGACTGGAGGCTAGGGAGGTGGCTCACGGCGCCAGGCACCCTGCAAACAGGGTCCCAGAACACGCTAAAACCACCTGACAAGCTGGAAACGGAGCGCCCCTTTTCTGAGGAGAAGGGAAGGGGGAGGGGAGAGAGAGAAGAAAGGGAAGGGAGGATGGGGCTACAACAAGGATGTAAAGTGAATAAAAACCAAAGAAACAAAACAAAAAACAAAGTAGAAACAGCAGGACCGACAGGCGTGGTAACCTGTGCTTGCAGTCCCAGAGCTGGGGAGGCGGAGGCCGCTGGATCCTTGGAGCTCACCGGCCATGCTTTGAAAGTTCCAGGCCAATGAGAGACCCAGCCTCGAAAAACTTAAAGCACACCATCCAAGGCTGTCTTTTCAGTGGTTCACGTCACTCCGATGCTCTAACTGAAAACCTGCCCAGTATAAGCGTTGGGCGCAGAGAAGAATGTGTCTGTGAGGGCGCTGTGAAGTGAAGGCAGGAAGAATAGAGTCTCTCCTTCCCCAGTTCTTCCCCTGCCCCCACCCTTACCGTGAGCCATAAGACATCACGTGGTGAGCTCCACACGGCAGGGCAGACCATCCATGCCTTTGCCCAGGACTTGTGGCAGGTCTGAAGCCGAGCAGCGGGTGTGAACGGCAACGTCAGGCGATGGGGGACACAGCGACAGAGGTACCGTCTCTTCCGGAGCTGAGAGGAGCATCAGGGCTCACAGAAAGCAGGTCACACACAGGCTCGCCCCGTGCCAGGGCCACCGACGTCTTAGCAACATTTCTGTCTGATGCGAAAGCAAAGCGTACGTGTGCTTGTGTTCCCACAGCCCTTCTCCATGGAAAAACCTGCAGCCCTGTTCCATGAAACAGAAGGGCTCCCTGCTTTTGTTTGACGAATTCTTCCATTTTCCCTACTGAACGTGCTGTCATGCAGCTTCTCCACAGAGGCTCAGTGGCCTCGGTTCCACAGATGACCCACCGGCGGCTGGGAGGAGCGGGCTTTCCCTAGCAGGAAGCAGGGGCACAGAAGCCATGGGCAGCTTTTCCTGGTGCTCCTGTGGAACTTTTTTTCTTCTCCTTTGTTTTTAAGAGACTGTTGATCTTTAAAATTCTGAAATTGTTTGCAGGAGAGGTAAATACTGCCAAAACCAACAAGTTCCTTTCTTAGGCGGTGGCATGTGTGTGTGTGTGTGTGTGTGTGTGTGTGTGTGTGTGTGTGTGTGTGGCTAGGCAGAGAGGCTTGGTGACAATGTCCCAACAGTGCTGTGATTTTTTTTTTTTTCTAGGCCTGGAGAAGAAACTGTGCTGGGTAAAGGGCCAGATACCCAGCCCTCAGAAACACTTTCTCCAAGTGTGTTAGAGTCTCCACGGAGCCTAAACGTCCAGGCTGACTAATGAAAACACCAGAAATCACCTAAATTTGAATTGCAGATGAACAACAAGCGATTGTTTAGGAGAGGTCTGTCCTGATTGTTCTATGTGCCCTGGTCATACAAAACAGCTATTCACTGTTTACCTGGAATTGGGATGTAACTTCTCCTTCTCTGTTTTCACCAGCTAGATCTGGCACACCTACCTGCCGTTCATATTAACTAGATGGATGTTTTTATGCCCTTAACTGCTAAGTCACACCAAACTCATGGTGAATAAACACAAGCAACTTCTCTATGTAGATCCAAAAAGATTAAACTCTATTTTCGAGGCAGAACTCCAGCAGCGTACGCTAAAAGGCTAACTGCGTAGCTGACTTCAGGGAGTCGGACCTCCGCATCACATTCAGGAGAGCTTTGCAAATCACCATGCGCGGGGCACAGCTAGGCCAGAGGTACATGCAGCAGTAACTACTCAGTCGCTGCTGTGTTCTCATCGGTACCAACATGCCAGCGATGAGTCAATGGTGGCTAATGCTTTTTCTTTTAATGGGAAAGGAGTGGGATGGGAATAAAATATGAAGTGAGGGAATGTGGATATGAAATCTACACATTGTGGCTGGAGACATGGCAGTAAAGAGCTTGGCTAGAACCTGATTTCAGTCACCAGCACCCATGAAAAACACAGTTGTGGTTATATACACTTCAAATCCCCACCCCTGGGAGGTGGGGACAGTGTGGTGACTGGGCAGACGGCCTTGATGACTCGGAATGTCCATAGCATTAGCAAGAGCTAATGGTGGCATTGCTAGCCCAGTTAGCAGAAAAGCTTGGTTGCTTGGCCTCTTCTAGCTTGGAATTCAAAAGAAAGGTCACATCTACTAGAAGTAGCAAAATGGTAGAGAAAGAATTAGGGTATTTTAAAGTATAAATTAAATGGGTATATACACGCAGGCCCATGAGGCAAATGTATTGCCTGTCCGTTCAGGGGTAGTTCTTGAGTTGTTTTCCTGACCAGCCACAATGCTAATTCTCCGAGCCCTTCTTGTTAGGAAACCTAAAGGGTAGCTCTGTTCTTAAGGCTCTGAGCCCAGTACTCAAGAACAGCATTCCAAATGGGATCCCATATCTTATCACAACCACGCTCCACAGCCTTTGACACAGAGTGAATTAACTTTCAACAGGGCTGCCTCCCCCTGCTCTTCATGTATCCCAAACAGTCTGAGGCACAAAATTAAAAGTGTTTTCCTTTTTTAAAAGCATTTTTGTTATTTTTATAACTTTTATTATTTTCTTCTTTAACAATTTCATGCATGCGCTATCACTACTCTCCTATCCCTCTCTTTCACCTGGTTGTTTGGCCATTTCAGCCCTCAAAGGACAGATCTCTGAAAGGACGTAACATTAACCGAGCCCTTCATTCGTGACGGAGACCGGCCAGTGAGATCCATAAAGTGTGCAGGTGGACTCTTCAGGGTGACTAACAAGGACAGCTGAGAGCAATTGTCAGATTATTCCTTGTTTTATTGGTCCTTCCTTATGAAACTCCAACTCACCTGTGGAGAGCACTTTGTAAATGAGAACCCTGCCCCACAGACTGGCCAACACATGAGGTGAATGTGTCCAAAGTGGGTGTGATCTCTCGGTGACAGTTCTGCGACCTCCTCCTCTAAGTCAACCAGAGCTTTCCTGTAGCCTAGAACTATACCTCAGCATGATGAGCTCAGAATCTTGAGCGAGTTCAGATGCTCTACCTTGAGCTAATCAGCCAGCACATTCCCGTACTTTTAGAAGGGCGCCAAAGAATGCTGCTGTGTGTATTCCCGCTGACAACCTTGTATCTTGTCTCATCAGCTCATGCCAGACTGTGGCATTTATCTACTTGAAGGATTCCCTGAATCTCCTGATCTTAACACTTCCAGGGGAGAACAAAAACCACTTCGAGGCTTACCATTTTCCACTGACTAAACTCCCCATGCTGAAAAGACAGGAATTAGAGTCTGAGTATATGTGTGGAGAGGGATCTAGCAAGTATCTGCAGATCTCTGAGGGAATCCAGAAGACCTTTCCCCTGGGAGTCTGGGACAATCAGAAATAGACAGTCTGGCAAATGCTACAACTTCACATTGGATGAAGGTCCCCATCACCTAAACTCTGTCCTATGTGACTCCATTTCTCTTTCTTGCCAGGGTTAACCCCCTCAGAGAAAGCATGATGTCGTATAGAGCCTGAATAGTGTCAGTCACTGGATGTCAGGATTTTGAGCAAAACACACCAAGATAAAGCAGCTCATTTGGACACATTGTTGAAGTTATGATAGATAAACTTTAGCTAACGTAGTAATTATTTTACAAAGTTTACGTGACAAAAAGGAGATTGATCATAGAAATGTTATTGTCCAAAAATAAAATACAATAAAAGAAATCTGGAGTTGAAAATGCGATAGGCCAAATTTTATACATAACTGTGCTTAACAGTGGGTTGATACTGGAGAAAAAAAGACAGTGAACTAATCAGAGAAATAAAACAGATACCAGAGAAAACACTGAAATCAACACACAGGGAAAAATAAAAATAAAACAAAAGATGTGCTGGGGAGATGCCCCTGTTGACAGAATGTGTGTTTTACCTTCAGAGGGATCTGGGTTCAATCCTCAGAACCTACAGTCAGGAGAAAAAGGTGAGTCAGTGTCAAACTGTTCTATCCCAGTGATAGAGGAGCAGCAACAGACAGACTCCTGAGTTCACTGCCCAGCCAGCCAGGACCGCAGGGCAAGCTCCCAGCAAAACAGAGAGCCTGTCTCAAACAATGTGATGGCTCCTGTGTGTAGGAGGTTTTTCCTCCTGTCCCTCAGCTCCCAGACCCTACAGCTAGGCTCTTCTCTGACTAACTCATCACTTAAAATCACCTATTTATGCTAATTTACATTTTCCCACATGGCTGGTTACCTGAGCTCAGGTGCCATACACCCAGCCTCTTCCCATTTTGCCAGCTGAAATTTTGCACACCTGGCTCTATCCAAGAATTCTTACTGCCAACCAAATGTCCCACCTCCTATTTCCTGCCTTGCCTGGAGGCTACCAGATTTATTATTGACAGGTGACGTTTCCATACAGACACAAGATTTTCTCCCAACACTCCTGAGCAACAATGCCCAATGTTGTCCTCTGACCTCCGCACTCATGTACAGGAACATACACAGAAATGCACACACACAAAATAAGCACATGAATGAAAAAATGTGCATCATGTGTTCACGTTCCATTTGTCTATACATTTAATTATATGTGTTTTGGGCCTCTTCTCTATGCCATATATATGAATGTTGAATGTATGCTATATACATGACTATATTTATATAGTATCAGCAGTGGGGAGGAAGCAAAGCAGAGAAAATGCAAAGCCTCTGTTAATTAGCAGTAAATTATTTTGGCTGATTAAAGCAGGGTTTTCAGTGAGGCACCGTTGAGCTCATGCCTGGGCTTAGTCCTTCCTTTATCCACCAGAATGAGGGGGTGGAAACAGTTTCTGCAGACAGTTTAGGGATGAAGGCATGGCTCTGGGACTGCTGAGTCTCTTTAGGTGCCTTCCAGATAACTTTAGTTTTACACTTTGGCACGATGCCAGGCGAACAGGAGCTCGGCTTTCTGCCTGAGCAGGGAATGTGGAATGGAGTCCGAGAACCTCACTGTGTGTTGATGGCATTTGCAGCCTCACTGTGAAGTTTCCGCAATTAGAGCCTGCTGATTAGGGGCATGGAATGCTTAGGAGGCTCACTTGATTGGGCCCCGCATTCTTGCCTGGGTGATTGAATGACTAAAACAATGTCCAAGTTAGGTGAGGCAGAAGGAGCACAAGCCGCTAACGAGTGTTATTCCTTTTCCCCACTGCAGTTTCACAGACTGTGCTTCCTGTAGAAGGACAGCGATCACACATCATGAAAAGCAACTCTGTGCCTTGCTAGCAGCCAGAGTTCAAGCACAAGCTGTTTGAGTATTTCACATTAGTGTAGCACTAGCTGAACTCAAACAGCGGCAGATTCTTCCCTTACCGTGCTGCGATTGGTTACACAGTTCTGTAAACGGATTTGAAAAGCATGCACACACGTCTCTGCTGAAGCTCACAGAAGGGACATCTTTAAAATTCCTGTCATTTTTACGTAGGTTCTTTCTCATTAGTGCTGGGTGCACTTTCACAGCTCTCTCCTAAGCCAGTGAGCTTGGGAAATCAGTCACTTCAAACTGGCTTCTGTCCTTGTTTGCCGCTTCTGCGTCACAAGGGTGTTGGAAGGATTAATTAGTCAACACGTGAGGTTCTTTGAAGATGAAAGCTCTCTAAATTGCTAGGCAATGCCAGCATTCCTTCAGAGCACATATTCCTCTTTTATATTTATAAAAATCCACCAACATCCCACTAACCCTTTTCGCTAACTTTATTTACCCAGCTTGCCTTTATTAACTAGCTTTGTTTTTTCCCTCAACAAGTTTCACAACATTTACTTACTAACCCATGTCCTCATTTCTTTTCCCCATTTTCACTGGGAGTTTTTTCTTACTCAGAGAGAGAGGAGATCTTCTTCAGGCCTTATGACCTGGCTTTGTTGTGTTACTCCTGCTCATGGAGACTGTGGCCTAAGACACCTGGAAACCAGAGGAGAAAGAAGCCACCAAGAAGCCACATTACCGCATCTCAGGGAAGCGCTCCCTGGATGAGCTACTGTAACCCAGAGGATGCTTGGATCCACTCATGCAGCACAGGTGAGAAAGGTTTCCACAGATGGAGAGGTAGCTTCTTTCCTCCAGGATCTGAACTTTCACATGGAGTTAGTTCAAAGTCCTTGTGAGACTTGGGGAAGCCCCCAGAATGGCTGGAAAGGCGGGGCTGCTGGACTCTAGCTTCTGTTCCTGCAGAACTAGCTGTGATGGAGGCCCGGCTCTTTCCTTGCAGTCTGATCTGATTTTATCCCACATACTCTGACATTTTCTTGCCTGGAGGAAGGTAGCAATTTCTCCATGTAGGTTAACCTCTAATACAACCCCACCATTATAGGTAAAATAGTTTCCCCTGATCAGATGTCTCATTAAGAACAAAACTGGAACGTACGAAGTAAGGTAAGGACTGCTATTTATTCTTGGAAAACTGATCCTTTTGTTTAGTCCTGATCATTTTCCTTTCTCTGCTGACTATGGTATCTGAAATCAATAAAGCCTTTGTGGCTTTCTTTAATTAATATTAGCATGGCTTTTCTTTTACTATTTTCTTTATTTATAATATACATATACCATTATATTTAAAAGTATTAATTCTAGATAACACACATTTGGGTCTTTTTATACATTCTGGTCATCTGTATCATTTATTTTGTTTCTGTGGTGTTAGGGCTCAAACCCAGAGCCTCTCACGAACTGTATGCAGCAAATACTGTCTCTATGTTACATCACAGACATTTACTTGCTTGTCTGTTTATAAACAGGCTGTCACTATGTAGACCAGCTGGCCTTGAACTTTTGATCCTCCTCCTCCTGCCTTGTCTGCGATGGGTTGATGAACATCAAGGTAGCTACCAGTTTAACTTGGGCACTATGTTCTGTATTTGTTACTGTCTGTTCATGGTTCCTGTTCTTTGCTCCCAGTGTTCTCTCACTACCACTTTGGAAACACTTTCTTTTAACTTAAAAATATGGAAATATAAGTTTTGGGGACCTGGAGAGATGGCTCAGTGATTAAGAGCACTGGATGCTCTTCCACACGACCCTCATGATGGCTCACAACAGTTATAATCCAGTTCCAGATAATCTGGTCCCTCTCCTGGCTTCTGAGGGCACCAGGACTTCATGTACTACATATGTGTGTGTGTGTGTGTGTGTGTGTGTGTGTGTGTGTATGTATGGGTGCATTTATATATATATATATATATATATATATATATATATATATATATATAT
>NW_026596225.1:2387764-2388178 GCF_907164565.1 Psammomys obesus
TATATATATATATATATATATATATATATATATATATATATATATATTTGTGTGTGCATATCTGTTAGAGGGGAAAACCCTCATCTACATAAAACAAAATTTTAAAAAATTTTAAATTGACCTTATCTGATGTCCTTTAGTTTCCTCTGTGTGTGTGTGTGTGTGTGTATGATTTTGAGATCTACATTATTTTTCTTTTCACTGAAGAACTTGTTTCAACACTTGCAAAGCTGGACCACTAACAAGAAATTTCCTTTATTTTATTTTATTTTGAGAGACCAAAAGATTAAAAATTAGCAGCTATTATTAATTAAGGCCTGAACTAGGTAGGTAAAGAAGTACAGTAATGTCCTGAGGGGAAGGGCCACCTCACTGCATTCTTTCCCCACCCACTAGAGATTCAGTTGCTAGGAA
>NW_026596225.1:2388188-2420143 GCF_907164565.1 Psammomys obesus
AAAAAAAAAAAATTCATATGAGTTTCAGGATGTGACTTGGATCTGGCATAGCTCAAAAGGATCACAGATGAGATTTTCCCTGGTCTTTCCCATTTAATAGACAAATTTTAGCTTCTGTCTCCAGTCTGAATTTGTCTCAGCAGATTTTCACTTGTTTAACTCTGTTCTGGGATCAGGTATGGACTGCAAGCTGAAATCTGGACTTCCTGGAAACTGACATGGTTGCTCCCTGCCTCTTCGTGTGGATCAACTAACCAGACGCTTGTGACTGCCTCATTGCCCAGCCTTTGACTGGCATTTCAGCCCCCCAGTCCCTGATACCGACAGTTCAATGGTCAGTACTGAAGAAGCTTCAGAAGATGGATCTTCGCCCAAATCCCACCTAGCAGGCTGAAATGCTAAGTCAAATGGGGCTGGCTCCCTGGTATTAGCTATTATCTTAGGCATCTGCTTAGCTGAAATGGAAACTAATATTGCAGCAACTGGGCTAAAAACCTAGAGAGACACTAGAGAAAAAGCTAATAATTCTCTTTGGCTTACTATCCCTTTATCCACCCTGAAGGGACCCCACTCATTTTGATTTTTATCTTTGGGCCTTGTATTTTAAATTGCCTGATGGCTTTCATAAAGAAATACTTGAGAGCAATACACTAATGGTACTCAGATCCCATTATAAAAAGGTAAATCTATAGGATACAAGGGGTCATATCTAGAAGACCCAAGATTGGGTCTTCAAATGATCATGGGAAAGGGGAAAATGAAAGACCAAAAGATTAAAAATTAGCAGCTATTATTAATTAAGGCCTGAACTAGGTAGGTAAAGAAGTACAGTAATGCCCTGAGGGGAAGGGCCGCCTCACTGCATTCTTTCCCCACCCACTAGAGATTCAGTTGCTAGGAAACTGGCCCATCCCCCTAGGGAGGGACACCAGATCATTAATGGTCTGGAGACCTTCCTATAGCCAATCAATTCAAAATGTAGCATTTTGACCAATAGATACTAGCCAGGCAGGAATTGCCCCTGCCTTGGGCATGCTGGGAGGGACTAGAATCTATATATCACCCAACTAACCTGAGCACAGTGCGCTCAGCTCCTACCTCTTCAGTGGTGGGGGTAGTGGGCCCAAGCTGCAGCTTGTAATTTACAATAAAAAGAACCTCATGTACTTACAGCGGAGTCTGTTTATTCCTGGTGTTTTGGGGTTCGTGAACTGGACAGAACAATTTTATTTTATTTTCATGGAAGAGCCTGGTGCTGGGTATCCAGGCAAGGCTCTGATAAATTATTTTCTCTTGAGCACACCTCGTTAACAACAGAACTGGAAGTTAACACAGACCTCTCTTAAGAACCGCCATATGACCCAGATGTTCTACTAATGTAAGGCAACATACCACAACTGTATCTTCAAACTCATGTCTACCGCAGCACCGTTCACACAGAGACAGGGACCCAGCCCAGGTGCCTAGAAGCAGGTGACAGAGTGAAGAAAAGATGGCGTACACACAGCAGTCTTAGTTACCTGTCTGTTATGGCAAAAGAAGGTTAAGGAAGAAACAATTTGCTTTAGCTCACAGTTTACGGCTTGTGTGCCATGTTGGAGAAACCACGTCAGTAGCTTGAAGCAGCTGCTCACATTCTTGTTGCAGTCGAAAAGCAAAGAGCAGTGAAGGCTTGTGTTCAGCTGGCTTTCTCCTCTTTTTGCAGTCTAGGACTCTAGCCCAAGGACTACACAGTGGGCAGATGGCCCCACCTTAATTACCCTAATTAAGGTAATCGCCCACAAGAATGGCCAGAAGCCCAAGGCTCAGGTGGTTCTAGAGCTCGTCAAGTCAGTGATTGAGATTAATCATCACAACAGTAGTTTTGTTCCCTTGCAAGGAATTTTGAAATGATGTCATTGGCAGAGGACATAGACGGAAACTGGAAATCATCACACTAAACAGAGTAAGTCAGGTTCCGGATGCAAACGCCACACGTTTTTTTCCCTCATGTTTGGAATATAAACTTTAAACTTTAAACTATGTAGAAAACATGAAAGCAGAAGTCATACTATGTGGGGGGGAAAGGAGCCTGAAGGAAAAGGAGTGGAGTGGAAAAGGGTTCGTAATGAGGGAAGGCGGGGTGAATGCATGTTTTATCTCACATGTAGAATCTAGATCATATGTCTATTCTAAACATGTATGTAATATCAAAGCAGAAGTGGGATTGCTTTGCAGAAGAAGTGACCACGGGAAGGGGTGACAGGAGAGGGAGATGGTGGAATAGCCGAATGTGAGCCAAGAATAATGACACCCATGTCAGAAGTTGTCATTCATAACGAAGTATATCATTTTGTATACGAATTCAAAATTAATTTTAAAATGTGGGTGGTGGGGGAGAACATTGGTTAGACCTGACTCACCCCCCGTCTCCTGCTCAGGGGCTGAGACTCTGCAGTCTTCATTGTGAGGCTCTGGAGGGCAGGTGAAGAGTCTGTGAGAGTCCCTGCTGTAGCTAAGTGACTCTCAGCTTGATTCACACAGGGCAGAAACAGACCCTCCGTCATGGTTCAGGTCATCTGACCTACTGCATGTCCTGGAGAGACATAAACAAACTGTTTACTCTAACAGAGGACACTGATACGCCAGCCCAGATCTGAACGCTGAGACTACCATGTTTACCTACAGCAGTACGGGACCCTGAAAAGCTACACCGCTGAAGAGTCCCAGTCCACCATGGGTGACCCGGAACCTCCTGTGTCCTGTCCGCTTACACATATCCACACGCACGTACAGCACACGGGATCTGCCGGCCCTCACTTCTCCTTCCCATTACCAGCGCTTAGCTATCGTTTTAGCCCTTAGCTGTGGTGCTCTGCCTGTTTGTTGCAATGAGGTCTGGTCTCTGCCAAGGCCTCTGTCAGTGACCACAGAAGCTGTGCTTTATAATGAAGACATTCATGTTAGGCATAGGGGACACGGCTTCCCTACAGCATTCAGAAGTGGTGTGCATGGGAGCTGTGATCCAGGAAGAGTCAGTTCTCTGTGTTTGACAGCTCATTTGTACCATTTGGGGCAGTGGTCTGCTGTGACCTCACTGCTCTGACATAGTTAAGACAGGCCTTTTCAGTTTAGCTTACGCTCTGCTTTTATGCTGAAATGGAAATGTCTAAGCTCTTGGCATACAGAGACCTGTAACCAGGTACCATTGTGAGGTCCTCGTTTTGTGTTTGCTGTTTATTTTTAATTATCCCTTTACATTTTACTTTTATCGCAGTCTTGATTCTGAAGACACACAAATAACAATTTGACTGAACCAGGTTCTGAGACCAGATCTCTGTGACCCAGAGCCTCAAATACCCACAGAAACACTATCTGTAACTGGGCACTTAAAATCCTTTCATTCAGGAGCTGGGAGCTGAAGATGCCTCCGTAAGGAAAGTGCACAAAGCGTGAGGACCTGAGTTCGATCCCCAGGACCTACATGAAAGCCAGGCATGGTGGCAACCAGGCCTGATTGCAGTGGCAATCTGAGCCCCAGAGGTCAGGTCGTTCTCTAGGGTGTGCTGAAGCACTCGTAGTCCTGGCATGGAGAGTTAGGGGGTTCTCTTGGCCAGCCAACCTGACCTAGTTAGCAAGTTACAAGGGAGCAAGAGATCTTGCCTCAACAAAATGTGGAGAGAACTGGAGAATACACCCAGGTCACAACAGGCTCCACACTCGGTCAGAGGTGCACACTCAACTGTGCATACACATCTGCCCCTTCAAACACATCTACACACAGAGATAAACATGTGCCCACACAGATTTCATCATTCATCTGCTGTACAGCATAAATACTGAGATTATAAAGCGAAGGTGAATGTCATTGATAAAAAATCACAGCATTTGTAATCACAGTACATAGAGAAAATGAAAAATAATAAAACCGTGTAACAGTCAATTTATATAATTATTTTCTTAATCATTATGTTTTAGCTGTATGCAAGACATTTGTTTCCATTTTCAAAAGGAAAAGACAGGAAGAAAATAAAGACAAAGGTCAGACCTATTTTAATACTACAATAATTCTCAGTAGTAACATTTATTAAATATAGTAAGATTGAATAACTTGTATGAAAACACGAGTGAATATATTTATACTTTACATAATTCATTGTAATGAAATATACTTTAAAATATTGAGTTAATGTTTTTATTTCAACCTTCTTTTTATTTCTCCTTACTTGCTATCATTAGATTTTTGAGATGAAACAATGCCAACTTGATTATGGATGTTTTTTTCTTATTACATATTTTCTTGTGTGTGCTGGTTACCTATATTTTGAAGAAGCGGGTATGTCCGATGAGGCATTGCCTCCGCTGGATTAGCCTGTGAGCGTATCTGTGGGATGTTTTCAGCCCACTGTGGCGAGTGCCACTCCTGGTCATGTGACCCTAGAGGATATGAGTAAGCAGTCTGCGCAAGGCCCGGGGAGCAAGCTTCATTTCCTGCCTCCAGGTTCCGGCCCTGGCTTTTTGGTGATTTCCCTGTTATGAACTCTCACCTGGAAGTGTAAGGTGACATGAAACCTTGCCCCTCCACGTTGCCTTTCGTCAGTGTTCTGTCATCGCGGCAAAAAGAAACCCAGAAGACTGTCCTGCTGCCGCCCTTGTGTGCACAGTTGTTCCCAGTAGCCTCTTCAGATGCCTTTACAGGCGCATGTCACAGCCCACGGAGTAAACATCCAGTTAAACTGGAGGGTGAGCATAGCTGGCCAACCCACCTCCGACCTCTCACCTCCAGGTGAGAGAACAGAACAGGGTTCTAGAACATGACAAGAGAGACAAGGAGAGAGACAGACAGGGAGAGAGCTTTGATGACAGGCCCCTCTGAAAGAAGCAGACTGAAACCCACATACCTGCACAGAGAAGCTCGACAGAGAAACAATGTGAGCCCCAATGCACAGTGCAAGTACACGCAGGTACAACAAAAGTGCACCCAAGTGGTAGGTTGAAAAGTTGTCACTGCTGGAGGAATTGACCAAGAAACTCGTAATGGGGAAACAACTCAAATAGGTTGGCTTCCTCCCTCCTAGCTCTCCAGTGAAATACACATACCCTTGTTAAATTTTACAGTCAGTTACCAAGTCTCTCCATTAAGTCTAAATAGATACACATAGGTCACCAGATTTCAGAGGCAAAGAAACATCCCAAGGTGGGAAAAGCGCTTGCTGTGGAAACCAAAGGTGTGGCTTTAAATCTCCAGAAGACACCGATACGTTGGATGCATGTGTGAGCGCCTGCCATCCCAGTGCCCCTACAATGAAAAGGGGTACAGAGACATGAAGAGCCTCAAGAAGCTCAAGGGCTAGTGAGCCTGCGTGCACAGCTGAAAAACAGCACAGTCCCTACCTCTAAGTAGGAAGAACCAATGCTTGAGGTTGTCCTCTGACCAATACCATGGAAGAAATGCAGAGATGTTCTCACACACACACACACACACACACACACACACACACACACACACACAAGAATGGTAGAGGGGAAACACTGGTGAATTGCTTATATCACATATACAAGTTTCTCGGTTCCATCATTTCCAGAGATAAAAAAAAATTATCAAAAAAAATTAAGAAAATATTCAGAATTCAGATTGCTTTTAAATACAATTAAGCGCACAGTGCACTGGATCATAATAAAATTTCAATACAGCATAGAAAATCCTAAAATCAAGAGAAAAATTAAATAACAAAAACACATTAGCTTTTCCAAAACAAAAATGGCATCAGACCTGTTAATCACAACAGATGCTACAAATGCTAGAGCAATGTAAAAATGTTCAGAGAAGAAATTTTATTTTCTTTTTTTAAGATTTATCTCTATTTTACGTGGATTGGTGTTTTGCCTGCATGTATATGTGTGTGAAGATGTCAGAGCCCATGGAGCTAGAGTTACAGTTTTGAGCTTCCCCGTGGGTGCTGGGAATTGAACTCAGGTCCTCTGGAAGAACAGCCAGGGCTCTTAACTGAGAAAAAAATTTCTATTTCAAATCTTGATACACAGCGAATTGCGAGTGGTGAAATGAGCTGTCGGTGACAGGGGCCTCGGTGCAGTTGGCAGAGCACTTTTCTAGCTCATCCCCAGAACTGCCTAAGCGGCTTGCAGCACTCGTCTGTGATGCCAGCACTCTGGCAGTAAAGGAAGGCGGCCCAAGAGCTCAAGGTTATCCTCAGCTACATATGAGGTTTGAGGTCAGTCTTGACCAGATGAAACCCTGGCTGATAATTCAGCACAAAAGCAGACTGAACAAAGAGAAACAACAAAAAAGAACAGAGCAGAGGTGGATGACAGAGGTGGGGATTCTCCGCTGGACGGCGCTCAGAAAGAACACTCGGGAGGCCACCCCCTAGAAGAAAGGTGGCACCTCTATCACAGGCTGCCGGAGGCCACACTGTTTGAGAATTGGCCAGTGCAACTTGCGGAGGACAGTTGTTGGGCAGGTAGATGCCAAGCGTCAAACAGGAAGTGATTGCACATATCAGTAATCCCAGTACTGGGACGGAGGGTCGGTGGGTGGAGATCGGAGTTTAAGGTCATCCCCAGCTACAGAGAGAATTCCAGGGCAGCCTGAATTACAGGACACTATCTCAAAAACATTCAGGAAAAAAGGTGATAAAGTCAAGTGTTTTAAACATAACATTTCACTGTCCAAATATTAAAAAAGCATCACAAATAAATTAAAGGGTAAGTTACAAGAGGATAAAGCACATTTAAAATCTGCTAAAGGGAGAAACAATTAGAATCCAAATATATAAAGAATTTTTTGAAATTAATAAGTAAAGGCAAACAAGATTTATAAATAGCTTTGGGAAACTGCAGAGGCTGGGAACCTCAAAGGAGAAATTCTCAAAAATATTAGGGGAAAAGCAAAATCAAACAATGAGTAATATTTTATCCTAATGAAATTAAAATCAAAAGCTTATATTTGTATCAAGCATAAGGCAAGAAATGGAGAGATCACGGAAGGGTGTATGGTGAAGAGGGGCTTGGAGGAAGTCCTGGAAGAACTTTACAGCAGTGCATCTATCATCTAAAAATATTACATGGACCTAACTTCTCTGTAAGGAGGGTGATTAGCATATCGCTGTGCACAATTGCTTTGAAATGTCCAGATGCTCCTGCAGTCTTGTTTGATTCGTTCCCTCTGGCTTGTACTGTTGTTAAAAGCATATTTCATTGCAGGGCTATTTAGCTATTTTAAATATAAAGATGCATTGTTTCAAAAATATTTTATAAGGTAAGAACTGGAAACTCACTTCAGCACTAAAAGGCTGATAGGGACTTGGCATTTTCTGTTAAAATGGCAGACATGAGCCTATGCCTTGTTGATTCCATTTCTAGTAAAGAGGGTTGCACAGAGCTCCTCATCTCTTTTCAGCAAGAAGATGGTGGGAGAATGCTGATGATCTTGCATGTTTTTGTAGATGGATTCTGAGTATGAATTCAACATCCCACCAACATATTAAAACAAATCCATTGTGTCTGAAGATAAGCAGTGGATTCAGTTACGGAAGGTTGAAAGCCTGTAGTTCACTCCCTGGAGAGCTAAACAAACAGAAGGGAACTATGGACGCTTCATGACATGGACAATAATAAAGACGGTCTGGTTTCTGTCTCTATTGGGCACCAAGGACACTGTGGTTTTAAACATTGCCAGTATTCAATGGTACTTACAATTTTTTATTTCTCAAATGAGTTGATAGATTGCTGGAAATGTGTTATATTGTTCTTTTGTTTGGGGATAAAACTGAACTTCTGATCTTCCTGTCTCCACCTTGGGAGCACTGCGGTTAAAGCTGTCCCACATCTGACTTCTGCAGTGCTGACTATCAAAGCTAGGCTTTCCTGCATGCTACATAAGCACTCTACCAACTGAACCATGCCGGCAAGCCCTGAAAATTGATATTAAAATCCTTTTAAAGAAAATATGCTTACCCAAATTTAAAAGATATCACTTCTAAGAGAAAGTGACAAAATAATGAAGAAGTCAAAGCTCACTCACATGAACATATGTCTAAATGGCATCTAGTTATAACTATTTGCTGAGGATTAGTATTTTTCTTGTATGTTATACTATAAGATAAGGAAAAATCTAACTATGCAGGTGAAAATGAGCAAAACCAGGAAGAGTCTGTGCTTCACCACCCAGAGAAACAAGAAACACAACTTTCCAAGCAGCAGAGCTGACCAGTGACAAGTCACGGGCTCATGGTGACAACTCCCAGCCCTCTGTGCAGCTGAGAAGATTAGTCTCTTAGTGAACTAACCTCCTCATCTGTGAGGCTGGAGATGACTGTGCATAGGTGTGCACATAGCCAGAGGCCAGCGCAGACATCCTTGCTCACGTGGTCTCCATCTTGCCTTTTGAGACAAGGACTCTCACTTTTACTTGGGCTTCACAACTCACCTAGGCTGGCTAGTCCAGGAGCCCAGGATCTTCATGTCTCCACCTGCCCAGTGCAGAGAGTTCAACTCTCGCATGGCTTCCAGGATAGAACTAATGTCCTTGTGCTTGGTCATCAAGCGCTTTACTGACTGAGATATCTGCTGGGCCCTGGAGATGATTTTAGTAGCACCTGCTTTTGGTGAGGGCCCATGACCAGATGCCCAGGTCAGAGCCAGCTCTCACAGAGGTGCCGTGTACTGCCCTCATTGCTAAGGCCCTGCCTTACTACGGCAGACACACAGGACGCGTTGCTGACTCTTCCTTCTCTGTGCTTCTGCACCAGGGTGCCTGCCACCCCTGGGCTCTGCGCTAAGCCTCTCAGATGCATCTGCCCATACAAAGGGCTACGTGGTTATTGATCTCTCAATTACCAATATATTTCTAAAAGTCTGCACTGTTCATGGACTAAATGAGATTCACTTAGCAATTTTGATTAGATGCTTGATTAAAAAATTTATTGGCAATTAGGTTCACAGAATATCATCACAATTACTACAGGTTTGAAGTTTATTTACCTCAGACTCCTTGCAGGCTCCTGGCCACAGACATCACAGTTTTCTTCTGACTCAAGAAATCTACAACGATCAGCTATCACACAGCTTGCTTCTGAGGTGAAAGGCAGTATTAACCAAGATGGCTGATTAACGTGAGCCCAAGGCTAGGCCAGGCAAAGGGTGAGCAAACAGCCATGCCCCTGTGGCTCAGGAACACCTGTGAACGTTCTCAAATGCACTAAACCTCATTAGCAGAGGTTGTTTCCTCTCTCTGAGTTAAGAATTCCTATGACCTGGTTAAGCAAATACTCAGTAGAAGGATAGTCTATATTTCCTGACGACACACGGGGGGGAAAGAATAGGGACCTTGTCTCTATGACTAACGAGAAGTCTAATCATTCATCCTGCCCCACTGCCCACACAGAGCTGAGACAGCCAGGGCCTGTCTGCCAGGGAGAAAGGCTTAATGTCCCTCTTGAGGAGAAATTAACTGCTAAACCAGACCGAGGTAAAGCACAGTTCTGTCTTCTGTCCTCAGTGCAGCCATTTTTCTTTTTTAATCTCACTCTTCCGTTCAAGCAGAATGAAAAGTTGGATCTTTGCCTTGTGCAAATTTGACATCCAGGGCTCAAATTCTGGGATCCTGCAGAGGTGAGGTGCTTTTGGAAGGGTCCCGAGAACAGTCAGGAGTAGAAAGGAATGAATGGGGTAGCCCTCTCCAAAGGCCCACATCCCCCCACCCCAGGGGTGTATTTGCTCATTCAGAAAAACCTTGCTGGATTAACACCCCCCAGACAACTCAATGACAGAAAGCCAAAACAGGCTCGGGCATCCCCAGGCTGGCATGTCTCTGCATCCTGGGACATGAGGTAGGTTAAACAAAAGGGAATTTGTGTCCTGTTAGAGGTACAAGCGTGAAGAATCAATCCTCTTTTGCTCTAGGAACATGTGCCTTTGTGCTGGTTTGAATAGTTGTGGCCCCATAGACTGTGTGTTTGAATGATTGGCCCATAGGAGTGGCACTATTAGGAGGTTGGCCTTGTCAGAGGAAGTGTCACTGTGGGGGTGGGCTTGGAGGTCTCCTGTACTCAAGTTCTGCCCATGTGGAATCTAGCCTACTTGGGTTTTAGCTTGACTGGAATGAACTACAATACAGAAATGAAGGCACACCTGATCTGGATCTTGAGGAGGAAAGACAGGCTTTTGATTCAGATTGACACATGCTTTAGCCCAAATCTTGAGTCATAGTGGCCATGCTTATAAAGATCTATAATTAAAAGAAATTAAAGAAAGGCTTAGGCACAGGCATGGTGCTATACACCTTTAACCCCAGCGCTTAAGAAACAGCGGCACGCAGATCTCTGAGTTCTGCTCTACAGAGCAAGTTCCATGACAGCCAAGCTTAGGCAGCAAAGAAAACCGTTGAAAACAGAAAACTGGTGAAGATGTAATTGAACAAGGGAGGCATGTTTCAGCCCCAGAAAACAGCATAACTTGGCAGCTTCAGCCATGAGGTTCTGGATTTAGAGTCAAGGAGTCTCCTTCGGCAACTAAGGAAAGATGTTGAGGCCAGCTGAGTGGCATGGAAGCCCAAAGAGGTGCTGCCTGTAGCTGTGAAGTTGAAGCCTGGATTGCCATGGAGACCCTGGTAGGTTAGAGATGCCAGCGCCACGGGACAGCTCCTGAGGAAGACAGACACACACCTGGTTTCCAGGGTTATCCCATCTCCAGAAAATAAAGTACTTTAGATTTATCTTAGGAATTAATTGAATATTTCTAACTCATAGCGAATTTTTTGTCCTAATGCCCTTCCATGTCATGTTTAACACATTTAAATGCCATGTGATGTAAAATGAAACAAACGAGACATCTGAAGAATAAACAAATCTTACTTTGTTAAGGTTCTAGATCAGACTTTTCCATTTTTCTTCCTATGTAATAATCCCATCAGTCAGTTCTTTATTAAAGCTGGCTTAAGTTTGTCATATGGCTGCCTAACTCCACTTCTTATTGACTAATTGATTGATTGATTGATTGGGTTTTACCATATGCATGCTCCTCTACCTGTGTATGTGAATTCATGGTTGAGTGTGTGTGTGTGTGTGTGTTTGTGTGTGTGTCCAGGTGCAAAAATGTGCACAGGCGTGTGGAAGACAGAGGACACCCTTTAAGCTTAATGTGTTTGTCTGAGACAGGCTCTCTCATTGAGACCTGGAGCTCCTCTCTTAGGCTATGCTGGCAAGCCACAGAGCCCCACGGATCCCCTGGTCTATGCCTTGACACTGCTTTTTATGTGGGTGCCAGAGCTGCAGCTCCCTCCTCCTACTTGCAGACAAGCGCTCCCTCAGCTGAGCCGTCTCCTCACGGCACATCTTCTTGCTTTTCGCCCTGACAGTGGAAGACAGAACCTGGCCACCTACTGCTCAGGAATCAGACATGTGAATACACGTCACCATTCATTGGCTCTCCAACGGAGAACCTGAACGGCGCCCCTTTCATCTTTACGCTCAAAGCCAATCTTTCTGTCCTCTTCTGCGTCACTATCTGGACATTTTCCTAATTGATACAGTGTTGTCTTTAGTCCAGCACCAAAGAATGAAATCTTATACTGCACTGCAACATATTGGAAAGTTCCTTTATGAGAAACAATAGCACATGAGAGGAACCAGGATCAATTACCTAATTTTATCTCTGAGAATGACTTTTAGCAGAAAGCATTTATGATTAGGACTTCCACCTTCCTCTTATGCCATTGTACACAAAAGGGAATGTGCAATCTGGTAAAACCTGGCTCTTGAAAACATGTGTTCCACGCCATTGGGAAAAGCGGGCATTTACCGGGACGGCAGAGTGAGAGGTGGCTATCGGCATTATTACCTAACACTAAGTCACTGCCTGGAAAGACACCTGTCACTGGCCAGCCGCGCCACTGTCATCTCAGGAGCACTGGGCTTGCCGCAGACTCTGCCAGCACAGCACTGTTGGAGCAAAACATTCGGCTCCTCTCGTGGGTCTGAAGAGACATCAATGCCCTTTTCCCTGGTCCCTGCAGGAGACCTGTTTCCATGAGACATCAACTGGGCCTAAGTGAGTAGGATCGACTCATTGCTTTCATAGCTGTGAGGGTCCGTGTGTACACATAGCAAAATGCGCGGGGCATGCTCACAGCAGACTGGCAGCTGAGGTTCCTGGAAAAGATGAGCTCTTTTCTTTGCCCATTTGTAGGCTTTTCTACCACATGACAACTTCCTGCCCACCCCTACCCCCTCGGCATCACCGTCTAGTGCTTCCTCTGCTAGCATAGTGCGTCCTTACAGGAGATGGTCATTAAACTCCTGGTAGAACACGTGATGGATTCACAGAGTTCCAGAAGACACAGCTCATGTCGCTCAGGGGACATCTATCTCAATGCAAGAGGAAGCAGAAAAATAACCTTAGTGCACATCCCATGCAAACCCTTGAAGCTCTCAAGAGAAACAGCAGAGTCTGCTTATCAGCCTTTATCTGCACACTCTTACCGATTCACAGATGCTTTCCCAGGCATGCAGAGGAATCAGACATCTGTTGAATGTGCCCGTGTGTGTGTGTATGTGGGAGGGCCGAACGCAGAGGTATTCTCCTATTTCTCTTCACCTTGTTTTTTGAGAGACTCTCTCCCTGATCCTGGAGCTTACTGATGAAGCTAGGCAGGCTGGCCAGTGAAGCCCAGGCTTTCAGGTACTGGCACCTGCTGCCGTGCCAGGCTTTTTACATAGGTGCTGGGGTTTGAACCTAGAGCCTTGTGCTTACATAACAAACACCTTGGACCAGTGAGCCATCTTTCCAGCCCCTGATGGCTGAGCATTCTCTAAGGACTCACTGTAATTCCCTTGTAGGAGTTCCCCCTTTCCAGAATAGTTATGTGGTTGCTTTTCTTTCCCTTAACCTGAATTTCTCACCTTCTACCTCTGCTTGGAAATGCTCAAACCAAGATGCAGGAGCTGACACCTGTTGCTAAAGAACACTTCTACTTCAAGGTTAGGAAGCACTTGACATGTAAGCAGGGCTCGCCTTTGGATTTGGAGGAGAGCTAGGCCACCAGCCTTGGCTCATTTACAAGATTTTAAACATCTTGCACGAGGGGCGCTATGAAGAATAATACAGCTACAACATGGGGAATCCAAGCTTCAGGCCCATGGCAAGATGGCAGCTTTTATAGAGTTCTGTGAGAAGCTGTTGGTGGAAAAGGAGCTGTTATGGCAGCTGGGTACCCTTCTCATCAGAGCTGAGGTGCGACTGTGGTGACAGTATGGGATCCCATGTGAGAACACAGACAACACGGCATGAAACATACACACCCAAGAATCTAAACCGGTGCAGTGAGACTGCACCCCAGAACCAGAACGGAGGATCCCTGCTCGCAAGGACAAAAAGTTCCCATTTTCAACCATGTCCCACGGCCTCTGCACACCTGGCCTTATGTATTCCCATTGCTTCCGGTAGAAGGTCATCAGACCCAGGAAAGAAAACAGTTCCACTTTATAAATAGAACGAACATAGCAAATGTATTTTGCCTAAAGAAAAATATTAATGAGATAAATAAACCCAAACTTGAGGAAAGTGTCATCTGAAATGTGTTCATCACTGTCACTCAGTCACTCTTGAAGCGTTCCAAGCTAAGCACACCTGGAGGCTGGTGCTAAATTAGTATGAGAAAAGATCCTTCTTTCTTGAGGTCTGTGTTTCCAAGGAAGAGGTGGGGTGGATTTTTCCTGCTCCGCTCCAAATAAAGACAGACTGAAAATTACCTGGAGGAAGGCCTTCTGTGTGTATTTTATTTGAGTTCCAACCACCCTGTACCCTGCCCGAAGTGCTGGAGACAGATTCCAGGGCCTTGGTGTGCTAAGCAAACACAAGCACCGCCTCATCCTTAGGAATGGCTTTTCTAGGGCTGCTAGATTAGGGGGTAGAGCGCTAGCCAAACAAGCATGAGTTTGATCCCCCAAATCCTCATTTTTTAAAAGGTGGGTATGGTAAAAACATACTTACAAGGCTGCAGTGGGGAGGTAGAGGCAGGCTCACCGGCCAGCCTAGCCTACCAGGTTCCAGTGTGAGCCTCCGTTTCGGTAATCAAGGTGGAAAGCTCCTGTAGCCTCTGGCCAGCACAAACAGGCATGCACACGCACACGCACACGCACACACAAGCCGTACTCATTCTGGAACACTTGTGAGACTGTGTCCTGGGCTGCATCTGCTCTCACTGGCGTAAATAGCGGGTGCCTTCATTTTGCACAATGAGGTCAATATTCCTCCTCCTGGGCGAGTGAGCACCTATCACTCTACGCCGAGATTACAGAATTTGATTTTCAGATGATTGTAACTGAAGTTGTAGGACAACGCATAGCATGTCTGTCTGAGAGTGATCAAACTTGTGAGACTGAAAAGCCACAGGAGCCACCATACAAGAAGCAAGGGCCTGTCTTGAGGTGATTCTCACTCCGCTGTGTTTTGAGTCTGTGGCTTGTCCTCATGTGAAGACAGTGTCTACAGCCTTGGCAGAGGCCCACGGAGCACTCTGAAGCTCTGTGAAGAATCTGCATCTGCTGATGGGATCTGAGCTTGTTGTTAAATGTACTGGCCTTTACTCCTTTTTTTTTTTTTTTTTTTTTTCTTTTTAGTTACATTTTGTTAACTCTGTGTCCCAGCTGTATCCCGCTCCCTCATTCCCTCCCCAACCCCACACTCCCTCCCTGGTCTCCTCCCTGCCCCTTTCCAAGTCCCCTGATAGGGGAGGACCTCCTCCCCTTTCATCTGACCCTGTTTTATCAGGTATCTTCAGGGCTGGCTGCAAAGTCCTCCTCTGTGGCCTAACAGACTGCTCCTCCCCTGGGGTGGGGGTCAAACAGCCTGCCCTTGAGATCCTATTAGAAATAGTCCGTGTTCCCCTTACTTTGGAAAACTACTTGGTTACTGAGCTACCACAGGCCACATCCGAGCAGAAGTTCTAGGTTATATCCATAGATGGTCCTTGGTTGAGTGTCAGTCTCAGAAAAGACCCTGTGCCCAGATATATTTGGTCCTTGTGGAGCTCCTATCCTTTCCATATCATACTAACTTCCCTTCTTTCATATGATTCCCTGCACTCTGCCGAGGGTTTGGTTATGAGTCTTAGTGTCTGCTTTGAAACACTGCTAGGTAGAGTCTTTCAGATGCCTTTTGTGATAGACTCCTGTCATAAGTTCAATGCACATCCCATTTGTCTTTCTAAATGAGGATTAATCACCTTCGCCTGTGTCCACTTTCTTGAATATCTTCTTTAGGTGTGTAGATTTCATTATGTTTATCATGTCTTGTAGGTCTATATAAGCGAGTATATACCAAGTTTGTCTTTCTCCTTCTGGGATACTTCACTCAGAATGATCTTTTCTAGATCCCACCACTTGCCTGCAAATTTCATGATTTCTTCCTTTTTGATTGCTGAGTAGTATTCCATTGTGTAAAAATACCACAGTTTCTGTATCCATTCCTCCGTTGATGGACATCTGGGTTGTTTCCAAGTTCTGGCTATTACAAATAAAGCTGCTATGAACATGGTTGAACAAATGTCCTTGTTGTGTACTTGAGCAAATTTTGGGTATATACCTAGGAGTGGTATAGCTGGGTCTTGAGGTAGCACTACTCCTAGTTGTCTGAGAAAGCGCCAGATTGACTTCCAGAGTGGTTGAACCAGTTTACATTCCCACCAGCAATGGAGGAGGGTTCCCTTTTCTCCACAACCTCTCCAGCATGTGCTATCACTTGAGGTTTTCATCTTGGCCATTCTGATGGGTGTAAGGTGATATCTCAGGGTCGTTTTGATTTGCATTTCCCTAATGGCTAATGAGGTTGAGCATTTCTTTAAGTGTTTCTCTGCCATTCGACGTTCCTCTTTCGAGAATTCTCTGTTTAGCTCTGTTCCCCATTTTTTAAGTAGATTACTTGGTTTGTTGCTTTTCTGCTTCTTTAGTTCTTTATATATACTTGATATTAGCCCTCTGTCAGATAAAGGGTTGGTGAAGATTCTTTCCCAATCTGTAGGCTGTCTATTTGTTTTGATGACAGTGTCTTTTGCTTTACAGAAGCTTTTCAGTTTCATGAGGTCCCATTTATTGATTGTTGCTCTTAGAGCCTGTGCTGTTGGTGTTCTGTTCAGGAAGTTGTCTCCTGTGCCAATGAATTCTAGGCTGTTTCCCACTTTTTTTTCCAGCTGATTTAGAGTATCTGGTTTTATGTTGAGGTCCTTGATCCACTTGGACTTTAGTTTTGTGCAGGGTGATAGATATGGATCTATTTTCATTTTTCTGCATGTAGACATCCAGTTGGACCAGCACCATTTGTTGAAGATGCTGTCTTTTTTCCATTGAATGGATTTGGCTTCTTTGTCAAATATTGAGAATTCATAGGTGTGTGGGTTTATTTCTGGGTCTTCTATGCGATTCCATTGATCCTCCTTTCTGTTTCTATGCCAATACCATGCAGTTTTTATTACTGTTGCCCTGTAGTACAGCTTGAGATCGGGAATGGAGATACCTCCAGATGATCTGTTGTTGTACAGGATCGTTTTGGAGATTCTGGGTTTTTTGTTTCTCCATATGAAGCTGAGAATCTTTTTTTCAAGGTCTGTAAAGAATTGAGTTGGTATTTTGATGGGAATTGCATTGAATCTGTAGATTGCTTTTGGCAGGATGGCCATTTTCACAATGTTAATCCTACCAATCCATGAGCATGGGAGATCTTTCCATCTTCTGAGATCTTCTTCAATTTCTTTCTTCAAAGACTTGAAGTTTTTCTCAAATAGGTCTTTCACTTGCTTGGTTAGAGTCACACCAAGGTACTTTATGTTGTTAGTGGCTATTGTGAAGGGTGTTGTTTCCCTAATTTCTTTCTCAGCCTTTTTGTCTTTGGTATACAAGAGGGCCTCTGATTTTTTTGAGTTGATTTTGTATCCTGCCACTTTGCTGAAGGTGTTTATCAGCTGAAGAAGTTCTCTGGTTGAATCTTTGGGGTCGCTCATGTATACTATCATATCATCTGCAAATAGTGACACTTTGACCTCTTCCTTTCCGATTTGTATCCCCTTGATCTCCTTTAGTTGTCTTATTGCTCTGGCTAGGACTTCAAGTACAATGTTAAAGAGATATGGAGAGAGTGGGCAGCCTTGTCTTGTCCCTGATTTCAGGGGGATTGATTTAAGTTTCTCTCCATTGAGTTTGATGTTGGCTATAGGCTTGCTGTATATTGCCTTTACTATCTTTAGGTATGTGCCTTGTATCCCTGATCTCTCCAAGACTTTAAACATAAATGGGTGCTGGACTTTGTCAAATGCTTTTTCAGCATCTAAGGAGATGATCATGTGGTTTTTCTCCTTCATTTTGTTTATGTGGTGGATTACATTGATGGATTTCCGTATGTTGAACCACCCTTGCATTCCTGGGATGAAGCCTACTTGGTCATGGTGGATGATATCTTTGATGTGTTCTTGGATTCTGTTTGCAAGTATTTTATTGAGTATTTTTGCATCAATGTTCATAAGAGAGATAGGTCTGAAGTTCTCTTTTTTTGTTGGATCTTTGTGTGGTTTAGGTATCAAAGTGACTGTGGCTTCATAGAATGAGTTTGGTAGTGTTCCTTCTGTTTCTATTTTATGGAATAGTTTGTGGAGAATTGGTGTTAGTACTTCTTTGAAGGTCTTGTAGAATTCTGCGCTGAAGCCATCTGGTCCAGGGCTTTTTTTGGAGGGGAGACTGTTAATGACTGCTTCTATTTCCTTGGGAGATATAGGACTATTCAGTCTTTCTACCTGATCTTGACTTAATTTTGGTAGATGGAATCTGTCAAGAAAGTTATCCATTTCATTTAGATTTTCAAATTTTGTGCCATATAGGCTTTTGTAGTATGACCTAATAATCGTTTGGATTTCCTCAGTGTCTGTAGTTATGTCCCCATTTTCCTTTCTGATTTTGCTGATTTGTATGGTTTCTCTCTGCTTTTTAGTTAGTTTGGCTAAGGGTTTGTCTATCTTGTTGATTTTCTCAAAGAACCAGCTTTTTGTTTCATTGATTCTTTGGATAATTTTATTTGTTTCTAATTGATTGATTTCTGCCCTTAGTTTGATTATTTCCAGCCGTCTGCTCCTCTTGGGTGTATCTGCTTCTTTTTTTTCTAGGTTTTTCAGTTGGGCCATTAAGTTGTTTGTATGTGATGTTACAGATTTCTTCTTGTAGGCACTTAGTGCTATAAATTTTCCTCTGAGCACTGCTTTCAATGTGTCCCATAAATTTGGGTATGTTGTGCCTTCATTTTCATTGAATTCTAGAAAGTCTTTAATTTCTTTCTTTATTTCTTCCTTGACCCAGCTGTCATTGAGTAGTAAGTTGTTCAGTTTCCATGTGCGTGTCGGCTTTTTGTTGTTTCTGTTGTTGTTGATGTCCAGCTTTAGTCCATGGTGGTCAGATAGTATACAAGGGATTATTTCAATCCTTTTGTATCTGTTGAGGCTTGCTTTGTGACCAACTATATGGTCTATTTTGGAGAAGGTTCCATGCGGTGCTTGTTTCATTGCTTGTTTTCTTTTCATTTTTGTTGGGACATTATCTGTATGCCCTGTTTTCTTGGGTGAATTCGTTTTCGTTGGATTGGAGTTTTCCTTCTAGTATCTTCTGTAGGGTTGGTTTGCTGTATAGATATTGCGTAAATTTAGTTTTGTCATGGAATATTTTGTTTTCTCCATCTATGTTGATTGAAAGCTTTGCAGGGTATAGTAGTCTGGGTTGACATTTGTGATCTCTTAGAGTCTCCATGATGCTTGCCCAGGCCCTTCTGGCTTTCATAGTTTCTGATGAGAAGTCTGGTGTGATTCTGATAGGTCTACCTTCATATGTTACTTGGCCTTTTTCCCTTGCTGCTTTTAATATCTTTTCTTTGTTCTGTAGATTTAGTGTTTTGACTATGATGTGACGTGATGTGTTTCTTTTCTGGTCTAGTCTATTTGGTGTTCTGTAGGCCTCTTGTATATTTATGGACATCTCTTTCTTTAAGTTGGGAAAGTTTTCTTCTATGATTTTTTTGAAAATATTTTCTGGACCTTGGAGCCTGGAGTCTTCTTTTTCATCAATTCCTATTATTCTTAGATTTTGTCTTTTCATAGCATCCTTGATTTCTTGGATATTTTGTGATTGGAATTTTTCTGATTTTACTTTTTCTTTGAGAGAAGTATCAATTTCTGCAAGTGTGTCTTCAGCTCCAGAGATTCTCTCTTCCATCTCTTGTATTCTGTTGGTGATGCTTACTTTTGTGGTTCCTGATCTTTTCTCCAAGTTCTCCAGCTCAAGAGTTTTCTCACTTTGTGTTTTCTTTATTGATTCTAATTCTGTTTTCATGCCTTGCACCATTTCTTTTATGTGTTTGAATTTGGATTCCTGTCTCTCTACGATGGACTCTATTTCTTTGTTCATTTCCTTTTTGTATGCCACTAATTTCTTCTCTACTTGTGCCTCTATTTGTTTGGCTATGTTTGCCTGTGTTTCTTTAAGGGTTTTGTCTATTTCTTCTTTCTTTACCTCCAATTGACTGGCCATCTCTTTGAAAGATTTGTTCATTTCCTCCTTATGAGCCTCAAATAATTGAGCAAGCATGGCTTTAAGGTCATTTTCCTGTGCTTCTGATGAATTGGAATATCCATCGATTTTGGGGTTTGCTGGTGAAGTCATGATGTCCTGATTTATGTTGGAAATGTTCTTTCGCCTACCCCTGGCCATTGGCTTATCTGAGACCTTCCCTGTTTGTTTTTGGATTCAGCCGATCAGACTGGTACTGTCTCTCTCTCGAGTCTGGAGAATTCTTCAGGAAGTTGAGAGAGGTCCCGTGTCCTTAGCGTATGCTGAGGACTAGCTGTACCTGTGGGAGGAAAGTACGCAGGCGCAAACAGAGGCAAATGCAAGCGTGCGTGCGTGTGTGTGTATATGTGTGTGTGTGTGTGTAAGTGGGTGTGGGCGTGTGTCTCGAGGGACAGAGTGATGGCTAATGTTGAACCCTTGAGTGTGTGGGAGGGGCTCTGCAATGTATATGTCGCAGGCGCTAGTGATGATCGCAGCGCAATTTCTGGCATTAACTGCCTTAACTCCTCAATTAGACCCACAGAGCAGGAACTTCAATGTTCCAAGTGCCCCTCTGTTTCCCAAAGTGGGTATATGGGCGGGAGGGGGTTCGATGCCTGGCTTCTGTTTTAGAAGAAGCCAGGATCAGTGGAGCTGCAGATTCTCAAGGGTGCACTCACTTACAGGCAGGACACTTGGCAGAGATCGGCGTATCTGGGCTGTCTGCTCTCTGGTTTGGCCCTGCTTCTTTGATGTGCTCCGCCAGTTCCGTGCTGCTGTCACTGCCAGGTTATGAGGTCTTGCTGCAGCTGGAGATTTCAGGGTGGTCACGTCAGTGGGAATCAGGGTAACCAGCCTTTCTGTTCTCTGGTTTGGCCCTGGTTAGTCTTAAACTGGAGGGCTGATGTGCCCCGCCAGCTCAGTGCTGCTCCGCCGCCAGGTTAGAAAGTCCCGCTGTAACTGGAGACTGGGTTGCTAGTCCAGATGCTTTCTGGGAAGTCCTGGGGTCTCTTTACTGTGCTCTCCAAGCTTCGGAGGCCCAGCGCCTGGTGTGTCTAGCTTGTATGGCGTTTCTGTCTGGTTTTGGTGAGTATATAGCGTATTCTCTGTCACTGTGGTATTGGGCGGGCCGTACCGTCAGTGATCGCGATCCTGCGGAGCTAGTATGGCGTCTAGCAGACTCGGGCCCTGGGAGGATGGTGCAGCTGCCGCTCGTGAATCTGGGGCTCCGAGACACAGTACTGCTGGCCTTTGCCGATAAAGGGCTTGGGGCTCAGCCTCAGTGGCTGCAGGCCCCAGGCAGTTAGGTCTGCGCTGAGAAAGGCGAGTCCACTGTGCCGAGGAGGAGGGAGGTCTGGGGGAGGGGAGTGCCGAGAGATCAAAGGATCGTTTCTCACCTTCCCCAAACAAGTCCCTGGGTGACCCGAGACCAAGGTTTTCACCTCCGGCGATGTTCCCTGTTGTTTAGAAAGTCTCTCCGTTGTTTCCCTGGCTTCAGAAGTTCTTCCACTCATCAACTCAGAACTTTTTCTCTTCCACAGCTTGGAAACTGTGTGTGCTAGTCGCCATCTTGGCTCCGCCCCCCCCTGGCCTTTACTCCTAAAGGTGGCAACTAGAGACTATGAAACTGGAGAGCACACATCTTCAATCAACATATTTAGTAATATTTCGGGCATTTTCAGGAGTCACATTTTCTTGTGTCTATGTGTGTGTTATACAGGACACACACAAACACAGACTGAAGCCTGGCATGTTCCCCAGTCATTTGCCACGTCATGTTTTGGAGACAGGGCCTCTCCCCGAACCTGGAGCTCAGCAGTTTTGCTGCTTTGCCCAAGACTCTTCCTAACGAGGCCTCCCTGGCACTGTGGTTACACCAACTTTCACACAGATTCGGGAATCTAAACACGGGCCCTCACACTGGGCAGTGAGCACTCTGCCAAGCAAACCGTGTCTGCAGCTCCTGGCATCAGCCTCTTCCTCACAGGAACCCACCAGGGTAGCAGAGGAACAGCTGCCTCTTTTCTTCTCGCTGCCTGAACAAATGTCTTCCCTGGGGAAGGAGGCAGGGACCAGAAATGTTTCTTCCCCAGGTGCTTTATGAATCTTTCCCCAGAAGGTTTCAAAACGCTGTAAGTGAAATCCCACACAGCTCAGGAACAGAACAATCTCTACCTGCACTATAAATAATTTTCTCTTTGGGGAAAAGGAATTTGTTTTCAATATGAGCAAGCTGAGCAGCACTCACAGACAGACAACCCTGCCTGGGAGAGGAAGACTCCGTGGCAATTCACCATTAGATTTAGTTTTCTAAAATGATCATAATCTTAGTTTACACCACTGCTACATGAGTCACTGTGACAATTCCCAGGAGTTTACTGTCAGGCCCCGTTTAGGCCTGTCAACTCCCAAGTCTCATTTTAAACTTAGTTGAAAATTCACACGGATGATGGAGAAAATGGCAGATTTCTCCTCCTCCTGCTTCTTTTCCTCCTTCTCATCCTCCTCCTCTTCCTTCCCTTCTCTCTCTCTCTCCATTTCTCCTTCCCTTCCTCCTTCCCTCTTTCCCTTCCTCCCAGCTTCCCTTGTATTTTCTTTTAGGCTTATGTATTGTTAGGATTGTGTCTGTCTTAAAGCTTGATAACCACTATTTGCAATACCACAATAGTACTTTTCAGCCCTTGAGAGAAAAAATGGGAAAACTCACATCTGATAGGCACATACATGTTCACTAATGAAAGGGCACTGCTGGCTGGGACCCGTGCCTGACAGTTAGCTGCTGTTGCTGACTGGCCTAGCCAGCTGTAAGGCAGCACCAGATCCGTATCATCTTGCCTGGCAGCCCCAGGAAAGAGGCACCAGAAAATATGCTGAATAAAAACCCATAACAAGAAGAAGAGGAGGAAGAGGAGGAGGAGGAGACACCCTCCTTCTGTTAACCGGGAAGAGTGGCACATGCCTGCAATCCTGACAGATTGCATCAGAAGATCAAAATCATCCCGGCTGCACAGTTAGTTTAAGGCCAGCTTAGGCTACATAAAACCCTGCCTCAAAAACAAAGAAAGAAGGCGAGAGCCGTCATGGAGCTTAGAGTCCCAGCACTTGGAAGGCAGAGCCAGGCAGATCTCTGTGAGTTGGAGGCCAGCCTGGTCTACTGAGTGAGTTCCAGGACAGCCAGGGCTACACTGAGAAACCTGCCTTGAAAAAAACAAAAACAAACAAACACTGTCCAATCACCTGGCCATTGCAGGTTTGAGCACTTCTTAGTTTGGCATTTAACCCTCCCCGCAGTAACCCGTGCTGCTTGGGGTAGTTTCTTTAGGTGTCTAAGCTATTGAATGGCCTAACCAAACCTTTGTGAAGTCAACTGTGGACACATTCTGTCACACCTCTAGTTTTACATTGTAGAGCAGCATGGCCGAGGGAGCCTCCGGGGGATGTAGCTGGGGTTGGAGACACACCCAGGCGTCTCTCTTTGGTGCCAGGTTAGATATATTTGTCAGGTAGAGTCCCCAGGAACTTCCTTCTCTCTCCATGCAAATCTGTGGATCTGCTCCAGAGTCAGCTATGCTCAGGGCAGCAGATCCCCTGACTACAGGAACGCTGCTCCCAAAGCAAAGCCTGCATCCCAAGGTCTCACAGACCACGGCAGAATACGGACCACCTTCTCTCACTTGACTTAGAGGCCACACAGATCTACCAGCACCATTTCCCTTTATTAGAAGTGAAACACTAAGGTTCTTCCACGGCAGGAGGGAGGAACTGACCCCGGATTTTGAGTGAAGAAATACAAAGAACCTCCTGATTTGATTTAAAATTACCACAGTGGTTATGCCTGGTAACTCCTCATTCTTACAAGAACCAGGTGGGTTTTACCTAACACGATGGCAGGTATACCTGTGTCTTCCTTTAAAAAAACAAACTTAAGATTTGGGATAGAAGGGGAAGGATAGTAGAGGGCCTGCTCTCAAGAATGAGGCCTAGGCTTCACACAAAGACTGGAAAAAAATAGAAAAGTGTTTCATCTTACAAAACATCCAGCATGATTTTCACCCTTTATTATGTGATCAAACTGTTCCAGTGTGAGTTCTTAGTGAAGAATGAACTACAGGTAATAATTAAACATGCACTGTTGTGGGAAGAAGCATACTCCAGTGTCTGAGGCTGGCTTAGAACTGTTTGCAAGGTCCACTCGCCACAAAATATTCCTCTGCGTACCACGTCTTAGAAAAGATGAAGTGAGGGCTTGAAGCAATTAACTTTCACAGTTTTAAATATTAGTAGAAATAACACGAGCTGAAATTAAACATCCTCCCCCCACCCCAAAGCTTCTCAGAAAATCACTGCTCCTAAACCACTGAAAATTTTCTCTGGACAGTTTGACTTTGAAAATAAATCTCATTTGAAGTTGATGGAAATGAGAATAATTATTAATTCAAACCAAATAAGTAATAATTATTTTTGCTTTCTTGTTTATGCCTCATGAAGTGGTTCTGCAATCAGCCAAGGTGGCACCGCCTGGGTTAACATCAAGATGTTTGTTTGGTATTCGACAGGTGTTAACAGTGGGTAAACAAGCTTTGTAATTAGCAAAATTCATTCTGTTGAGGACAAGTTAGGTTTTTATCAATTTAAAAACACCCTTATTTGAGAATAATAATGAAAACTTTACCCAGGTGAGCATATCCCCAAGATGGAAAGAAATCACTAACACCCCCCCCCCCAATCCCAAAGGCTGGTGCTTCAGCCTCTCCGTGCCTCTCCCAGAGAGGAGGTTAGCAGATCACTGGCAGGCAGTTAAAACTGAGCACTTTAATGGAGTAACAAAACCAGACAGGAAGCTTGGCAAGTTAAAAGCAGCCTCACAACCACCGGAATTTAGACAAAGTCAACTGCAGCTACCCCTCCCTGAGGGTTTATAGGCCTGTGGTGGTTATTTCGTGAAGGAAGACGTTTTCATTATCGGCATAGCCACTGGTGAGTTGGTCATGCTACTGTAAATAACCTCGAATATCTTCAAAACAACCCCAGTTAAACTGATTGTCACACACACACACACACACACACACACACACACACACACACACCATGAACGTAGAAGAGGAACTATCTGGGAAGAAGAAAGACTTTGCTAGGAAGAGGAGGACAAGAGAGAGAGGTAGGTGATTAAGGTTAAAATGATCAAAGTACATTTTACACGTGTGAAAACGGCACACTGAAACCTTGGCCTGTGTAGTTAATGTATGCCAATGGAAGGGAAAAACAGTCAAAGGCACACATGCAGAGGATTTTTTAAGGCCAAAACTTTCATGTTGGTATATCAAGTGATAAATCATGCTGTCACATCGCCACCGGGGCAGCCATAAAATCTGATGGACAGAATAACGAGAGAAGAATTCTCAGCTCTAACTTGATTTACATTTGTCCCACTGAATGAACTCAACCAAAATCAGTTAAAAATCAAGGAAAGTCACATTTTACAAACCAAGCATTCCTAACTACCTATTTACCCTTCTAGGTTCCCACCCACCCCGTGTGTGTGTGTGTGTGTGTGTGTGTGTGTGTGTGTGTGTGTGTAGAGAGAGAGAGAGAGAGCACTGTGATCCTCTTTCCCTCTACCTTATTTTTTGAAACAAGGTTTTTCTCCCTGAACCAGGCTGGAGTTTGCCATTCGGCAAAACCAGCTGGCCAGAGCTCTCCGAGACCCTCTATTCTCCCGCCCTAGGGAAACAATACAAGTTTGTTGTTGCTGCTGCTGTTGTTTATTTATCTATTCGTGAAGGTGAAGGCTGAGGTCAGAAGTTTCGGTGAGGGCCCCACAGTGAGAGGATTAGTTTGCAAATAACTGAAAAGACAGAAATCTCCCAGCTACAGCGCCAAAGAACACTGACAACACAGCACCGGCCCTGCTGTGGGTAATAGAGTGGCTCAGTCTGAAAGCTCAGGCTTTTCCCTATAGACTCACTTCCTCTCCTTATTCCTGGCAGTCTGGAAGCAGAGGGCCCAGGAGGCTTTTTGCTTAAAGTATCAGAATGAAGGATAGCCTGTGCTCTGAATTCTCATCCCAATAATAACAGTCTCTACGACTCTGGGGACATTTTTTTTTTTTTTTTGGTATCTTGGAATTTAATTAATATGCTGTTAAAATGTAATCCAAGCTGAAAGGACATTGTTTGCTATCTCCTGTGAACTATCCATAACCATGGATTGGATTAAAATGAGAGGATTCACGGGCTAAAACAGCATTGAAATGAAGGGCACCAAGACACAGGTTTTCACCACATTCTGCCACACCTCAAACTTGGAAGCCAGGAGCCCAGCTCGTTGTTTCAGGCTCTACGTGGGATTACCCAAGATCCATCAGTCTCTGGCAGTGGGGTGGGGCCAGAAACAGCTCCATGATCCAGCCTCCTTTGGCCTACTATTCTCTTCAGAGGCC
Organism: Psammomys obesus; assembly: GCF_907164565.1. NCBI lineage: Eukaryota > Metazoa > Chordata > Mammalia > Rodentia > Muridae > Psammomys > Psammomys obesus. Next base: position 2,414,202 of record NW_026596225.1, read on the forward strand.
TTGAGAAAAGAATTTCACGATGAGCCAGTAGGAAGTGTAGCTGAAAAGAGATTTAAACATAGATTTGAGCAGGGGGTTAACAGGCAGAGAGGCACTTGGGAAAAAGACAACACATTTCCAAGAGCCAGGGTGCGGCCTTCCCAAGAGGGAGGCACTGAAGAGACTTTGTAGTGGACATGTCTATGAACAGAGTGGCTTCTGAGGGTACTGCTCAGCCACCGCAGAGGAACTCTGTCTGTTTTTCAGTAAGCCAGAAACTAAAGTCGATCCTGCGGTGAGTGGAACAGGACTGCAGATGAGAAGGTAAAAACCAATTTGCATAGGAGGTTTGGATATGTTTTACTGTTAGCTAAGTTTATGGTCTTAGTTGTGAGATTTGTAGAAAACTGCATTTGTGCCTGGGGAAGGAGTAAGGCTACTTTTGAAGGCTGTGCTGGTTCAGGCCTTGAGCGTCAGTCACGGTGTAACATCCTTCTATGGAGTCTCTGTATACAGGGACTGCTGTCTCTGCATAGACTACCATTACAGTAAATGCTAATTTTGCTGGAGTCCTCACCAGACCCTGGGTGAGAAAGTTGGCACCTGGAGACCAGGCAGCAATTATTAAGCTCATTTGAAACTCATCCATCAACTGGCAATAAAGCCGCAGCCTTAAATCTGATTTCCAAAATCAGATTAAAACGCCATTATGAAAAGTGTGTGGAGCCATCTTTGCACCAAGGCCTCCTTGGAGGGCGGACCTCCATTGTCCCTTGCTGCTCGGAAGCTACTTGTGGGAGGGTGGAGCGCCTGTGGGCGTGCCTGTGAGGAAGCCTCTAGTCAGGACCAGCGGTTAAGGTCCCAGAGGAAATGAACGAGGGAGAGGAGAAAGCCAGTGAGCCACAGTCTGCCTCCCCCTTTCTCTGCCTCGGGGCACCAGCCTGTGTTCGGCCCTGAGCCTCCACTGTCCAAGCCAAGTCCTCTGAAACTATGAGCAGAACATTCCCTTCCTCCTGCTAAGTTACTGTGTTCAGCATTTTGTCACAGTGAAACAAAAGTAACTAATACTCCTGCCAATTGCTACTGTGAAAACACATATGAAATCTAAAAGGTTATTGAGATTCTGCTAGAGAGAAAATACAGACCATCCTGGTCCACATATCTAGTTCCAGGCCTGTACTGGCTATAGAGTGGACCTCTGCCTCCATAAAAGTGGGTGTGGTGGCGTGGAGGGGGGCTTTCGAAACCACATCATGAATTTATGGCAGTATATTGCACACAGGCACCTAATCAAAACGCTCCCTCTCACCAAGGTGCCTTTCTGCTTCCATACAGAAATGGCTCCAACAGGACAGACGTCCTGAAGCACCTACTCAACGGGATCAGATTCAGGTACACAGGTTGAGTTTCCTGTGAATCAGTCAGTGAGGAAGACAATTATGTTAACATCTGGCCTTACTGAGCTCCGCCCACCTGCTCACAGACGTGCACCCAAAGGATTCTCTAAGTTGTGCTGCCATTCTCCAGACCTACACAGAGGGCTCCGTTGTGTACAACCAAGGCTGCTGAGGGCTGGAGATTCCCTTCTCTGAGCAGCTGGATGTTATCGAGATACCCAGGAGGCAGGAGGAGAGTGAGGAAGGCACCGTTAAGAGTTTCCACATCATCTTCCACACTTTAAGATGGAAGCTTGGCCTTCGGAGAGCCCAGAGTGAGGACAGATGGGTCCCTGGTGTTGCAGAAGAAGAGGGTGGGGCCAGAGAGAGGCACTGAGCCAGGTCATCCTACAAGCAAGACAGGAGATGTTCTAACACCGGCAACCAGCAGTGTGGCTAGGGAGTCTAAGGAGGTTCCAGCCCCGCCAGGAAAGGCTAGAGGTCAGCTCTGAACGGTTCTGAGGGCAGGGAGGATCTCGCAGGCAAGGAAGCAGGCCTAGTTAATATGTGATCTGTGCTATGTCCTGAGGCAAAGGAGAAGGCCATATGTGACTGAGGGGTCATGTTTTCTGTCGTCCGGGAGTAGGACTTAGTTGGTGTGTAACCCACGCCACACAGCTGTTGTCAGGCTACCTTGAACCTTGGCAGTGGCAAGAGTGGGCATATTCCTGCTGCGCTCATGGCCCTCTTTGCTTCGGAAGGCCTGAGTTATCTAACACTCAAAGCACGGCTTTGGCGCTTTGCTGGTGACAGCGAAGAGAACAGGAGCATTCCAATCTTGGGACCAGAATCCACCTGACTTGGAGACAGTCCATCCTCATGGGCATGATGAAGAGGGGAAGTGAAGGGGCCGGGGATAATTCCACAAGGCTGCTGCAGGCTCCGGGGCTTTCTATTTACATGTGCCCCTCTCTGTTGAAGGAGGCAGCTGTGATGACACCACCCACCTCCAGCTTCCCCTATGAAATGCCCTTGAATAGTGATGACAGCTTAAACATGGACTCAAACCCAGTGCACAGTGGAGTCCACCCCCTGAAAGAAAACATGTATGAAATCACAGCCATTGGCCTTGTTCCCAGGAGCTCCTGCTTTCTCTGTTTCACAGTGTTAAGATGTCCTAGGTAATAAGGTTTTCTTTTGACCATATGGAAGTAGAAATAATAAGGCAGTCTGAAAGTTGCTGTGTGGACAGGGCAGTCCTCTAAACTGTGGTAAAGACTTGGTGTTCTAGACACTGACACAGTGGGACCACATTGCTGTACCTACAAAATCATGGACCTGTGAGGTTTTCCTAGGGACTGTCACCCATGTGTTTGTTTGCTTGTGTTTTTTAGTATGTGTTTTGTGGTGTGTGTATATGCCTGTGGTGCACACGTATATGTGGATATTTGCGTGCATGAATGTACACGAATGTGAAAGTCAGAGGCTCCGGTGTTGGTCTTTGATACAGGAACTCTCACTGGTCCGTAATTATGCAAGTGAGCTAGGCTAGGTAGGTGGTCGGCAAGCTTCTATCCGTGTGCCTGCCTGCGCTTCCCACTGCACTCAGATTGTACGCTTTCATTTTTTAAAAATGTAAACCACTGCCCTTAACTTCAAGCAATTTGAAGAGGAATGACTGGTGGAGCCGATCAGCTCAGTTCTCCAGGTATCAGACACTTGCACCAATAAAACACAACAAAACAACACGCTGACCGCATCCAAGAACCATGTCCTCATTGGCATCATTAGGCAGGGCAAATGGTAACAAAACACTTTTACAAAATCAACTTGCAGAACAAATCTGGGTCCTTTGCAAAAGCAGTATGTCTCCTAACTGCTGAGCCATCTTCGCAGTGTCAAAGAGCACACTTGTCAAAGCTCTAGTCAACCAGAGACCCTCAGACAAACACACCACATAATTTTATATAAATATAAAATTATAAACATTGAAAATGTTTTCCAGTAAAAGAAGTCTCCGGAGGTGATTGTCCCGATTTCTTCTTGAGAAAAACCTTGGGAGAAGTTTGTAGAAGTGTACAGCACACAGGGTAAGAGGTGCACTGCAGCAATGAGACAAGATTGAGAGGCTGAGCGATGCGAGCTTCAGCGATCTGCTCTCCTGGGAGGGAGCTGCTCCTTTAAGGTGACCTGCCTGCACAGGCGTGAGAAGATGCTAGCGGTTGGCGGCAGATGCGCTTTCCAGGCGTAAGCTTAATCATCAGTTCTCATTCACTATAACCATCACAATTTCAAAGGAATGAACTTGAAATGGATCCCTTCTAATTCCAGAGGGGAAGAACACAATTGGGGTTTTAACTGTATTTCCCACAATGAGCTATAGAAAACAATTTTTCAAGCTCAATTGTGAGATGGTGGGAAAATATTTGAACAAAAGAAATGAATTAGGGCTGGGGAGATGGTGGAGAGGTTAAGACCACACGTTGTTCTTGTAGAGTGCCCAAGTTAAGTTCAGAGCACCCACCTCAGGTGGCTCACAAGCCATACAACCATCTCCAAGAAACAGGCGCACCCTCCTCAACTCCCAGGCCCGTGCACTCATGTGCACAGACCCATACACACAAAACAAGCTAAAAAGGTAAGAATGTACCTAATCTTATTATCACTTTTTATAAAAATTATTCTCAGTAAATGTTTAATCGTCTTGCTTCATTTAAGTAAATACAGAGCTTAGGAAAACTAACTTCAGCTGTCAGATGGCTCCGTAGGCTATATCCTTGCTACCAAGCCTGAGGACCTGATTTTGACCTTCATGATCTGCATGGTTAAGAAAGAACAAACTTCTGAAAGCCGCCCTCTGAGGTCCACCCGTGTGCCACGGTGTGAGCTGTGTACATACACATTCACACCAATAAATGTAAAAATCAAAGTGAACAAAAATCCCAACCTTCCTTTTACACAAGTGTAGACTGAAAACAATTGGCCTGACCACTTTTCAGTAGGAGGTAATCCTGGATGCTGACCCAGGCCCACACACAGACTTCAGTTCCTGTTAGACGTATTGCAGGTGGCTTTGATCTCCAAATGTAGAGTAGCGTGCACAACACTTGACAGAGGCCCCTGCATTTGTCCTGTGCTAGGAGGATGTGAGGATTCCCACAGAGGCATAACCAGAAACCAAGAGTTTTCCTAATTTACCTGAAGACTAGGGAAGGCCCAGTATGTGATCATTAACTTTCTACCATGGCCCTCTAGGAAGAGGTGGCTCTTGGAACTCAAATAAGGACAAAGTTTATACCAGAGCTGTGGAAACTTAATCCAGATCACCACCAAAAGCCGGGAATGTCCACAAATGGCAGGGAAGATGTGCAGACACTCCACAGAGTTGGTTAAGTTTGCGTAAGCTGATTTAGCAAGCACTTCCACGGCCTGCAGTGAGGGAAGGCATCTGACTCACCTCTCCACCTTCACAGGGACCAGGCTTTTTCTCTCTCTGTGCCCTTCAGGTGCTGGGCTCAGCTGTCCTATGCACCTCGTGCTGCCTTGTCCTTGCTGGTTCCAAGTCCTAACAGCTGATCCTCTGCCAATGACCACAAGCTGGATTGTCGGCTGCCATGCCTGGCTTGAACCTGGAAAGCCCTTACTGCACCTCAGGAAACTTCCTCGTCTATTTGGTTTACTCAGAAGTGAGAGTTTTTCACAGCAAAGGTTGTGTAGGTTCATAGAGAGGCTGTAAATTACACATGTAAAAATCTTAAAATGTGCTTAATTGAAATAGTAGGCAAACAGTTAGAAGTTGTTTTAAATTCCCTAAATGTATATACTTACACCCAAAGATTAAGTTAGTAATGTTATTTAACGGACCAACTTCAAACAAATACTTAGGGAGTCACATCTGGCAAGAATCAGTGGAAAATTTGCAATACCAGCAGTAAAGTTAAAATACTGAAAACTTGTAAACAAGCATGTGTGTGTTTGAGTCACCTCCACGACCAAGGGCCGGATAGCCGCACACTTTTCAAATCATCGCTACTTATCGCAGAGGCTTCGAACCAGCTGGGGATCACGTGACCCGGCACAAAGCAGTGAAAATAGTTTGCTCATTATGAGTTTCTTTACAGTGATAGTTAATTCAAAACAAGAACTGCAAAAAAGTGAAACTCGAGGACCCCCTTCCTGGGGAATTCGGGGCTATAAATGGAAGACAGCATTTTCCACAGAAGACCAAGAATTGTGTGATATCATTAAAACTCATTATTAAGAGGAAGGCAAATGTCCCAAGAACACCCTCGAAATCAGAATTAGAAATTCAGGCTGCAGCAACTCTGATGCTTAACTAGTTCCCTAACTGCTTTTGCTGGGGGCACAGAAAAAAGTCTTAATATTTTCACCCATTTCGGGGTCGGCTGTTCCCAGCAGGCATGAGAGCATCTGCCCCGTGACCTGCACTTCACGGAGGGCGGGGTCTGCGGGGTCTGCGGGGTCTGCGGGGTCTGGGGTCTGCGGGGTGTGCGGGGTGTGCGGGGTCTGCGGGGTCTGCGGGGTGTGCGGGGTCTGCGGGGTCTGCGGGGTGTGCGGGGTGTGCGG
>NW_026596225.1:2425143-2454839 GCF_907164565.1 Psammomys obesus
GGGGTGTGCGGGGTGTGCGGGGTGTGCGGGGTGTGCGGGGTGTGCGGGGTGTGCGGGGTCTGGCTCCTGAGCCTCCACACTCCTCCTGGTACTGTGTTTGAGTTCCAGCTACAAGAAGATGCAGCAAGGGATCAGCATGAGGAAACTCTCCAGCCTAGAGGAAAAAGTTCCATTGGTTCTGATTAAGGGAAGATGGAGTAGGGAGGAAAATCACACCAAAAAGAACTGTCACGCAGGGTGAAAAGATCTCGTGTCTGTGGGCACAGCCTACAACACGTTTATACAGCTATTCCTCACTAACATCCACCGTGAACGGAAGAGTGTACACTTGTTTAGAAAGGTAGAGCTCATTTATTTGTTTGCTTACTTGTTTTTGTTTGTTTTGAGGCTGGGTTTTTAGTAGTCCATAATGACCTTGAATTTCTGAATGACACGCCTCTATCTTCCTCCTGCTGCCATTACAACCCAGTTCTATCACCCCTGGACTACTCAACACTGAGGGTGAAGCCTAGGCTTTCCTGCACCCTAGGGAAGCACCCTGCCGAGCTGGCCACATCTCCAGCCACCGGACTTTTTAAAGCTGAAAGGGGCTCCTCAGGCAGTGGAGGCATCTGGTGATGGCACAGCCCTGCACACCACAGAGGGCTGAGAAGCACCCTCTCCAGGGCCGTCTTACGCCCTGCAGTCCCTTTGGAGGTGAGCACCCTCTGGGGAAGAAACTGCCTTTGGGTTCCTCCCCTCTATCCTCGTGCAACTTAAGCACTAGTGAGTCTGCTCTGCTCCACCCACCAACTTAATTTCAGCTTCTGGGAAGGAACTGATTTTCAAATTAGCCAAGAGCCCCTTCTTCACCATCTCTAGCTCCTGATTGTTCCAACTCTGCCGAGGAAAGCCAGCAAGAGCAACTATAGAAGCTGCCGCATTTACCCTCACGATTTGGTTTTCTTATGTGTAAAATGAGGGAAGACAAAAGTATTGTAGGTGCGTGCTAACTTAAACACAAAAGGCTTGTCCTGTGGGGCGGGGGAGTAAGTGCATCATTTTCACAAAAGTTACTTCTGCCCTGGATTGTCTCTGTTGGTTGGATGTTCATCTAGTGTACCCAAAGCCTTACATAAACCCTGTGGTGGTTCTCATGAATGACCACAACTCTTGGCAAATGGTGGCAAGAGGTCAAGGTCATCCTCAGCTGCATGGTGAATCCCAAGCCAGCATAGTACACAAACGAAGGTCTCAAAAATAAAAATAAACAAAACCCAGTTTACTTCCCTGGCCTACATTAAGATTATTAATCTTCATAATCTTAATGTAGAGTCTCCCTGCCAATAGACCATCTAATTTGCATCTAAATAACCATACGGCTATCACCACAACATTGAAATAAGTGTCAAAAACGCTCCCAGGAACAAACTCTGCCCGTAGATGACGCAGAAACCTGAAAAGTTTTTGTAAATATCCCCCTTCCCTCCTCTCTTCCCGACTGGAATTTCTGGTTCTGCTGTCCAAAAAGCCATTCTGGGTAGGCAGGAGGTTTAGAGAAACCAAAGGTTCAGAAGTATAGAAAAGGCAGAGTCTGAAAAGGACAAGACAGCATGGAGTTGGCAAGGGACAGGGACACAGGATGAGGTGACCTCCGCTAGCCCAAAAATATCTGTTCCCTGCTGTGTCTGGAGTTTCACTTTGCTCTGGCTGCAGTCATCACCAGAACATGCTTTTTCCTTCCAATAATAAGAAATCTTAAAAAAACAAAAATGCAACCAGCTCCGGGAGAGTTCAGACATTGCCAGGACCTTTATGTGTCTGCATGAGTTGCTTCAAATTGGTGTCTTCCTCCCGAGACCCAGCCAGGACCAACCATCCTGAATTGACCAGAGTTGACCAGAGATCTGCAAAGCTGGGAAAGAGGTGGGCATATTTACTGAGTCGTCACTGTAGGGGATGTAGGCTATTTTTCGTTGTGTCAATGGAGAAATCCAGAGGTCTTGAACAGCAGGGCACCCTGGTACAGGGCAGTACGGATGTCAGCTGCATCCTTCTAGAGCTCCTGTCCGCCATAAAGAAAGTATGGGGCATAGAATGACGAGACATTCTTGTGAGTGACCAAAGAGTCAGTGCGGACAGAGCCATGCCAGACTAAAGAGCAAAGCTCACTTACACAGAGGCTTCATGCTTTGGGGAACAAGTAATGCAGTTCTTTCACCACAAGGAGAACAGCCCAGGAGCCCAGTGCTTCCCCAAGCTGAGCTGAGCCAGTGTTACCACCTCTGCCTCCACGTTGGTGTTCTTGACCTCCTCTACCTTCTTCGTTACCAGGATTCAAAGGAGCCACTGTGCTAAAAACCCCTGAGTGAACATTTCCAGGGGAAAACGCCACATGCTGGGCTTTAAAAAGCTGAATCATTAGGAGCTGCAGGTATGCTCTCCTATCATAAATATCAGCTGTGAAAATAATGGCTGAGGGTGTCACTCAGATGGTAGAGTGCTTAAGCAGACGTGTGTGCGCGCGCACACACACACACACACACACACACACACCAGGCTTCACAAAGAGTGATCAGTCTACCACCTGAACTTGGTATTCTGAAGTCAGGACAGAAGGTAAAGATTTAAACACTTGTTCATTTCATCATCAAGCTACTGGGCTGCCATGACTGATGTCTGACTGTATTTTTTTTTAAGTCGTCATCTATGAGTCAGTTAATCTGTGAGAAAGTGTTCTGATCCTGAAATTCCCTGTGCCTTGAAGGTTCCTTTTTTTTAACTTCCTTTTGTTCTAGCACGATCTACCACTCTACGTATTTCTTCATAGAGTGGTGGAGTCTCACCTCCTGTCAGTCTGTTGCCCTTACAGCCTTTCTCTGGACTGGACTGCCACAGCCTTTCTCTGCATCTCTCTCCCATCATCATTTCAGCCCTGAAAATTCCAGGCACGGTCGTCTTCCGGGACCTACATCAGGCTATGGAAATGTGACAGCTCACTCAATAGCTTGTAACTCCCCAGGTTCCAGCCGTCAGCTCCCATTCACAAATTCATATTTCATAGACAAACTTTAAATGAAAGCTGAGATTAGGCAAAGATTGTAGTTTGGTTCCAATTCTTGCTGAGACTTACCCTCCATGGAGGAACCTGACTAAACTGTAAACAATGAAGTAGTTTTAGTGTAACTTAAAAATTCAGGTCCTCAGGAAGGCAGCCCGACTGAATGAGGAGAGGATAATCTTGACCTTTAATAAGACATTCACGGACTTTCAATTTCAAACTCCTTCTGATACCATGGTAAAACCAAGCTCACTTGGCCAAAGAAAGAAATATATCTGCCATTGTCATGTAGATCATATCTATAAAATCCAGAATGCAGTGCCTGGTCAGGCAGCTGGGAGGACACTGTAAGTGAAAAGCCAACGCCCTTGTGACCTAATGGCTGTGTGGCCTTGGGTCACACGGCTCAGTGGAGTTCTGTGCTGTTAGCTGTGAAACGAGGGCAAAGCCAAGATGACCGACAGTCAAGTCTCAGTCTACGGTGAAAGCTTTCCTACAAAGCACTCGACAAACCTGAACAAACATTTCACCCAGCTTCCTCCTCTGGTCTCCTTAGAAATGTCTGTCTTCTTGATAAACAAATGATACAAATGCTTACCAGCTTCTTTTTATCTGGAGTACATATGTATGTCCGTGTGTACATGTGTGAACACGTCTGTGTGTTCATAGGTGGACAAGCTCGTGTGTGTGCGGGCGCATTTAAGTGAAGGCGAACCTCTCCTCTTCCTTGCTTTCCATCTTTGAGATGAAGTCGCTCCCTGCGCCTGAAGCGCACTGATATGGCTAGTGGCTGTGGCGAGTTGAATGAGATGTCCCCTAGTGGGACAACATTTGAACAGCTGATCTCTGCTTTCCGCTGCTGCTTGGGGGCTTACGAAGCGCAGCCTTGCTGGAGAAAGTGGGCGGGTTCTGAGAGTGCCTATCCTCACTGCATGTCCGGTTCTCTCAGCTTCCTGCTCCTCCCACTGTGCCTGCCATTTTCTTCCATGCCTCCATGAACGCTCACTCGTCTGGAGTGGTAAACCAAAATGAGCTCTTTTCTTTAACTTCTCATTGGTTATGATGTTTGATCATAGCAACAGAAAAGTAACTAATACACTAGCTGACTAAATAAGCCCACAAGGTCCTGTGCCCCTAACACTGAGATTACAAGTCCACCATAGTAGCGGCATCTTACACAGTTTCTGAGGACCCGCACTTAGGCACTTACATGACAAAAATTTACCACCTGAGCTCTCTTCTCATCTTTGTTCAGAAAGAAGCGATTGTTCCATAGAGCAAGCTTCTAATTGTATTTAGAATGTTCTTATTACCAATATTTCCTTAAACTTGTTTTTCTTTTTCAAATGATTTTACATGAAACTATTGGTTTGCCACTGTAAAGATCTGCTGGTATGCCTGAATGAACAACAAAGTGAAAGTCAGAAAACCTAATCCAATCTGCATGTGGGTGAGGGCCCTGCTGCCTGTTCTTCTCTGCCTCTTGATGACTAAACACTAAAACACAGGCTCTAGGGAAACTGCAAAGAAGACTAAGCTGCTCCCTTTCACAGGGAGGCACTAACGCCCTGGCATGAAGCTACAGCGCTGGGGAGAGATGTTAAGGGTTGTGTAGCCTGGTAAAGTCCTTTAGTCGTCTGTTCATAAAACCAGACACTTAAATCAGACATCTTTCCCAGCTCTAATGCTCTGTACTGAGACAGAGAATTGATGACTTCTGCAGGTGAAGCTTAATTCTGATTTGTAGACAGTGTTTTCCATAATTCCTCAAGGCCTTGATTGCTATATAGCTAAGGATAGCCTTGAACCTCTGACCCTCCTGTCTCCACCTTCTGAGTGCTAGGACTACAGTCATATACCACTGTGCTCAGTTTACTAGGGAACCCAGAACTTTGTGCATGTTAGGCATTCTACCAATGAAGCTACATTTTCAGTCCTAAATTCTGGCTTGTTGTTTCCATACAGTAAGATTTTACTTTAACCCAAAGCACAAAAACTACATAGAAAGAAAGCTTGATTTACATGGGTGTTCAATGTAGCCTGACACTCCCATATCGGTGTGGTTCCTCTGGACGACGCTGCAGAAAATCTGCAGGACGTGAGCTCAGCTTTTAACTCTGGTAAATAAATGAATCAATGTGCAGCCAAACTGAGCTCATCACCCTCTCCTCCCTGCCAAATTCCTATGGAAACAAACAAACAAAAAGGTCAGAAGAAAGGGAGAGTAGAAGATACTTTGAACCCACAGTATACTTTTCTTGACCAAGGCTGCCCAGTCCTGCTGGGCCGACGCGGCCTCTGCCTGCCCTCCTGCCCAGCACAGCTATTTTTGGCTGATCATTCAGTGCTTACTTTTGCAGATGAACAGAGCACATCTCCTGTTAGGCAGTTTTTGTTACAGAAGTTATTCTTTAAGTCCATCCAGCTGTTGTCTCAAGTGGACCTTTAGAGAATAGGGAGACAGGAAGTGCAACACTGGCTGGAAGATAGAGCTAGCTCTGTGGGACCTTTCACAGCCTCAAGACAAACACCTCCAAGAACTGCTCCTTAGCAGCACCCCTGAGTACGAGGCAGGCTCGTCTCTGCTGGCCACAATAAATCCTGGGTAATTACTTTTCTTGTTCTAATTGAATCTGTCTTAAGCCCAGAGTGTTTGGTTTTCGAGAACTCAAATCTGGCAGACACTAGCTTGTGGTCAGGAATGTGAGGCTCCTGGGAAAACATCTGGCCTCATCTGAACAAAAGCCTGAGTTCATTTTATCTTCATGAAACCACTCTGAACATCCTTCCAAAGAAGGTGTACACTGCACACTCATTATTTTAAAATGAAGAGAGAGACACAAATGACCTTTAATGGAGCCTTGACTAGAAGGCTTCATGGATGACTATGAATTAATCATCAAATTATTCCAATTTCATCCTACTATTTTAAAGTCTCACACACAGTTCGGGGTATTCTAATTGGACAAAGGTGGTTTGACACAGCCCTGTTTGGCTCATTCTCACACTGTAATCCAATGACTTCACTGTGTACACACTGTGTAAAGCACCAAATAACCTTTTAATACGTGACTCCTATACTATGGTTACTAAGGAACCCAAGACCAAAGATTATTACAGTATTCTAGCCCTAAGTGCGCTAAGTGACTAACACTGTGGACCTCTTGCTAACACACAAACTTGGTGGACATATGTGTGCTGATGTGTAAGTGTATGTGAACACACATGTGTATATGTGTATACATATGAATGAGCTCACCATGCAAGTGTGAAGGACAGAGGTCAACAGTGGCTATCTTTCCTCTATCGCTCTTCACCATACCTGTCTGAGAGTCTTCTATCTGAACCTGGGGCTGGCCATTTTTGCAGTTAGAACAACTGGCCAGCAAGCACTGGAGGCTCCAGTCTCTAGCATCCAGTAACTGAGGTTACCATCTGAGTGCAAGAGGTATGAACTCATGTCTTCTTCCTTGTGCAACAGGCATGCTACCCAGTGAGCCACATTCCCATTCCTCCACTGTCCAGCTTTCTTACCTACACTAAGCAGTACATAACGGGAGAATCAGGAAATCAACACGCCAGGTAACACGGGAGGTCTGCAGTTCTACCCTCCGAAGCGTTTCACATGTAGAACACCTGTGGCTGTGAAGAATTAAGGTCTATCTAAAGGCAAATTCCTTTTCAAAGGGAAATTCTTCTTGCACAGGAGCAAGGAGAGTGCTGCAGACCTCTAACCTGAATAAAACTAAACTCTGAATGGATGAGGGACCTCAACATAGGACATGATGTTCTAAAACTGCTAGAGGAAAAGGTATGGATACTTCAACTTACAGATATGAGGAAGGAATTTCTTAATAGGACTTCAGTAGTCCAGGGAATTTGAGAAATGGAATCTTGTGAAACTAAAATTAAAAAAAAAAATCTTTGCAAAAAAAGAAATCCTTAGCTATTAGGGACATACAGCTAAAACTATTTTAGGATTCCATCTCACACCAGTCAAAATGCCCATTGCCAAAACTAAAAGTGACAGCATATGCTTGAATAGATGTGATGATGGTGACGTTCTGACACACTGTTGCTTAGAGTGTTAGTTCTGCTCTACAGGTAGCTAGTACAACTGCTGTAAAAATTAGTCTGAGGGTTTCTCAAAACAGAACTAAACGGAACAAAAGAAAACCAAAATCTAGAGCTACCGTATGGCCTAGCGATGAACCACTCCTGAGCACAATGCAGCGTTTATCGTGTCACACAGATGCCTGCACGCCGTGGTTGTTGTCACTGGGGTACATGTCTAACGCAGCGGTTCTCAACCTTCAAATGACGCAACTGCGTGACACATTCCTCACGCTGTGGTGACTCCAGCCACACAAGTATTTCGTTGCCACTTCATAACTATCATTTTCCTGCTGTTGTGAATCATAATGTAATTATCTGATATGTAGGATATCTGCTATGTGACTTCTTTGAAAAGGTCGTTTGACACCCCCTCCCCAAAGGGATTGTGAGACACAAGTTGAGAACCACTAGTCTAATGGATATTATCCAGCATGAAGAAAATGAAACCGTAAAATTCGTAAGCAAAGTGATGAAACTTGAGGAAGTTATACTCAGTTAATGGGGTCACCCAGGCACGAAAAGGCATAAGTTCTGTGTTCTTTCTCATACACACATGCTATCTTCAAATCTTGTGCATGTGTGTTTATCCTGGAGTACATGTAAAAGTCAAGAAAACAGTAATGGGCCAGCAGATTATAGCACTTATTTAGGGCAAAGGAAAGTAGATCATATATGAGATGCAAATAAACAAAGAATATTGGGGTCATAAAGTTCAAGCAAGTAGTTGAGTGATGGTGATGGGGAAATGAGTGCATTAATGGTTTATTAAAGGGAATTGTATGTTAAGAGGCTACATAAAAGCAGAGCCAGCAGAGGTAAGCTGTATGTGGGCCTCCACCCACATCACCCTCCATCCAGACGGAAACTGTGGGGGCCCCAACAGCTTGGAGCTCTCTCAGCTTACTCCTGGTCTACCTGACCCAGCCAGCAGAGACAGCAGAGGTGAGCTGAACACAGACTCTGATCCCATTGTCCACCATTAGGAGGAGCCCTGTGGGGCTCCTGAACAACATCTAGCTTACAGCCCTCTCAGCCTACTCCTGAACTGCCTGACCATCAGGGACCACCAGGCCTGCTAACACCAGAGACAACCAGATGGCTAGAGGTCAGTTTCAGAACACAAGCAACAAAACCCAGGGCCATATGGCATCAATGGAAACCCACTATCCTACCACAGCAGGCCCTGAGGATACTATCACACGTGAAGCACAAGAACACGATCTTAAATCTGAGGTTATGAAAATGATAGCGGTCTTAGAGGAGAAAAATAAACCCATCAAAAAATATAGGAAAATACAATCAAACAGGACAAGGAAATGAATAAAACTATTTAAGACCTAAAAACAAAAATAGAAAAAATAAAGAAAACACAATCTGAGGCAATTCTGGAGATGGAAAACTTAGGGAACAGAAACTACAGACACAAGCATCACCAACAGAATATAAGAGATGGAAGAAAGAATCTCAGGTGTAGAAGGTATGAATGAGGAAATTGATACGTATGTCAAAGAAAACGCTAAATCTTAAAAGTTCTTGATACAAAACATCAAAGAAATTTGGGACAGTATGAAAAGACCAAACCTACAAATAATAGGAATAGAAAAAGGAGAAGACTCACAGTTCCAAGGACCAGAAAATATTTTGAACAAAATCTTAGACAAAAAAACTTTCCCAACCCAAGTGAAAAAAAAAAAAATGCCTATAAACATACAAGAAGCTTACAGAACACCAAATAGATTGAACCAGAGAAAAAAATCCTCCCATCACATTATAACCAAAACACTAAATGTACAGAACAAAGTAAGAATATTAAAAGCTGCAAGGGCAAAAGGCCAAGTCACATGTAAAAGCAGAACTATCAGAATTATACCTGACTTCTCAACAAAAACCGTAAAAGTCAGAAGGGCCTGGACAGATATCTTATAGACACTAAGAGACCACAAATGTCAGCCCCAACTACTATACCCAGCTTTTCAATTTTTTTAAATTTCTTTTTTGTTCACTTTACATCCTGGCTGTAAACCCATTCCTCCTCCCCTCCCTTCCTCCCTACCCTATCCCCTATTCCTCAGAAAATGGGAGTCCCTTTCCCATCCACCCCAGCTCATCAAGTCACAATGGGACTTGTTCTCTTTCTCTATGGCCTGGCAAGGCAGTACCACCAGGGGGAAGTGATCAAAAAGCTTGCAAGAGAATTCATGTCAAATACAGTCCCAGCTTCTCTTACTAGAGTACCCATAAGCCTATGCTTCCCATTGACTACATCTTTGTAGGGGGCCTAGGTCCTCAGCAAAACTTTTAATCACCTTAGATGGAGGCAACAAGATATTTCATGACAAAAACAAATTTAAACAGTACTTAATCACAAATTCAGCCCTCCAGAAGATACTAGAAGGAAAACTCCAACCCAAACAGGCTAACTACAACCAGGAAAACATAGGAAATAAATAAACCCATATCAGCAAAATCAAAAGAAAGAACACACACACACACACACACACACACTACCACCATCAACATAAAAATAATAGGAATTAACAAACAATGGTCATTAATATCTCTCAACATTAATGGCCTCAACTCCCCACTAAAAAGATATAGGCTAACAGAATGAATCCAAAAACAGGACCAATCATTCTGCTACATACAAGAAACAATCCTCAGCAAAAAAGATACACATCACCATAGAGTAAAGGGCTGGAAAAAGGTTTTGTAAAGCAAACAGACCCAAGAAACAAGCTGGAGTAGCCATTATAGTATCTAATAAAATAGACTTTCAACCAAAATTAGCCAAAAGAGATGAGGAAAGACACTTCATACTCATCAAAGAAAAAATACATCAAGATGATGTCTCATTTCTGAAATTCTATGCCCCAAATGCAAGGGCAGCCACATTTGGAAAAGAAACATTACTAAAGGTTAAATCACACATTGAACCCCATACATTAGTAATGGAGACTTCAACACCCCACTTTCACTGATGGACAGATCATTGAAGCAGAAACTAAATGGAAAAATAATAACACTAACAGACATCATAAATCAAGTGGACCTAACAGATATCTACAGAACTTTTCACCCAAACACAAAAGAATTTACCTTCTTCTCAGCACCTCACAGAACCTTCTCCAAAATAGACCATATAGTTGGTCACAAAGCAAGCCTCAACAGATACCAGAAGATTGAAATAATCCCTTGTATCCTATCAGACCACCATGGACTAAAGCTGGATCTCAACAACAGAAATAGCAAAAGCCTACACACTCATGGAAACTGAATAACTCTCTACTCAATGACAATTGGGTCAGGGAAGAAAGAAATTAAAGACTTTCTAGAGTTCAATAAATATGAAAGCACAACATTCCCAAATTTATGGAACACAATGAAAGTAATACTAAGAGAAAAGTTCATACACTAAGAGCATTCATAAAGAAATGGGAGAGTGTTCATACTAACAATTTAAAAGCACACCTAAAAGGTCTAGAACAAAAAGAAGCAAACACACCCAAGTGTAGTAGACAGGAGGAAATAATCAAACACAAGGATGAAATCAATGACTTAGAAACAAAGAGAACAATACAAAGAATCAATGAAACCAACAACTGGTTCTTTGAGAAAATTAACATGATAGAGAAAACTCCTAGCCAAACTAACTAAAAGGCAGCGAGAGACTATCTGTATTAAAAAGAAAAAATCAGAAATGAAAAGAACATAACAACAGACCCTGAGAAAATCCAAAGAATCATTACTTTTTACATATTACTTATTACATATTACTTCAAAAGCCTGTATTCCATAAAACTGGAAAACCTAAAGGAAATGGACAATTTTCTCAGTATATTTCACTTACCAAAGCTATATCGAGACCAGGCAAATAGTTTAAGCAGTCTTATAACCTATAAGAAAATAAAAGCAATTATCAAAAGTCTCACAACCAAAATAAAGCCCAGAACCAGATGTTATTAGCATACAACTCTAAAAAAAAAAAAGAAGAGCCAATACCAATACTCCTCAAATTATTCCACAAAATAGAAACAGAAAAGACATTGCCAAATTCATTCTATGATGAAGTAGGCTTCATCCCAGGGATGCAGGGATGTTCCAACATATGAAAATCCATCAGTGTGATCCACCATATAAACAAACTAAAAGAAAAAATATATATGATCATCTCATTACATGCATAAAAAGAATTTGACAAAAATCAACATCGCTTCATGATAAAAGTCTTAGAAAGATCAGGGATACAAAGCACATAACTAAACATAATAAAAGCAACATACAGCAAGCCTATAGCCAGCATCAAATTAAATGGAGAGAAACTCAAAGCAATTCCACTGAAATCAGAAACAAGACAAGGCTGCCCATTCTTGCCATATTTCTTCAGTATAGTATTTGACGTTCTAGCTAGAGCAATAAGACAACTAAAAGATATCAAGGGCATACAAATTGGAAAGGAAGAAGTCAAAGTATTACTATTTGCAGATGCTATGATAGTGTATGTAAGCAACCCCAAAAATTCCACCAGAGAACTCCTACAGCCCTCAGCAAAGTGGCTGGATGCAAAATTAACTCAAAAAGTTAGTAACTCTCCTGTATGCAAAAAACAAATGGGCTGAAAAAAAAATTAGGGAAATAAATACCCTTTACAGTAGCCACAAATAATATAAAGTATCTTGTTGTGAAAGGAACAAGTTAGCTTTACAGGTCTCTTAATGAATTCTATACCCCATATTAAACTAAGTTCTCCCAGTACTTTTCCAGAAAGCAGGACGAAAGGAGAAGTGGGTGAATTGAGACAAGACCCACCCTGATGCAAAGGAATGCCAAAGGTCTCCACCCTGATGCCGAGGAATGTCCAGATGTGCAGTACAAGATAACATTGCCTGGCAACCGGTCCAGACCATCACAGCTCCCCCACCCAGATAGGGGCAGGACTAGATGGACTTGGCACCTAAAATGAACCAATCATTTTAAAAGTCAACTACCCTATAGCTCTTCACCCAATCCTAAGCTGCCAAGACTGCAACCCCCAAGCTTCCCCGAGCTTTTTCCTTAAACCCCAGACTTCTGTCTCTCGGGGCTGTTCCTCGCTGGCTTGGAGGCAGCCACATCGAGTGATGGCTTGAATAAACCTCTTGTGTTTGCATCAATTCAGGTCTCCAAATTCCTTTCATCAGTCTTCCCAGAAATTAGGCTCCTGCTGGGCCTAACAGTTGTAATTCTAACCAAGCATGTGAAAGACATGTATGACAAGAACTTCAAGTCTCTGAAGGAGGAAACTGAAGAAGATGCCAAAAGAAGGAAAGATATCCCATGTTCATGGATTAGTAGGATTAACATAGTAAAATGGCAATCTTACCAAAAGCAATCTAGAGAGTCTATGAAGTCCTCATCAAAATATCAATACAATCCTTTATAGACCTTGAAAGTACAATTTTCAACTCCATTTGGAAAAACAAAAAATCCCAGAATGGCTAAACAAATCCTATACAAGAAAAGAACTTCTATAGGTATCTCCTTCCCTGATCTCAAGCTGTACTACAGCTAATGAGAGAACTGGGTGGAAAGACAGAGAGACCCTTACATGAGGGAGGGCATTTTAAAATGTGACTCTGGTCTTTACTAAGGTCATTTTCATACAGTTTTGTGAAGATAGTCTTGAAAACAGACCGTCTGATACCATGGGGCTAAGAAGTTGCCCCTCCCCCCCCCATGCTGCCAATTGGTGTCCTATGCATTTGCACTCAGCAGCCTTTGTCGCACCTCCCTGAACACATGGCTTCTCCGTCACTTCCATCCATTGAATCAGGGTGGTAAACTGTAATTCACCACATTAACACCAAACTTTCATGTGGAAACAAAGCAAGCTAATTGTCTTACCATAAGCCTTGTGGTTCTCCCTGGTCTCTGACCCTTCTCTTCCTGGCCAAAGACTCACATCCTGATCTGTTCCAAAGGTTTACTCTTCTCAGCCAGTCCCACATGGTGTTTCTGTTAGTGTTTTTTTTTTCACTTTGTTTTTATTTCTATTGAAAATCTTTGTTGTTCAAATAGGATGTTAATGTTTTTACATTTATTTAATAATATGCATATTTATCTGTAGTTATTCTGTGACTCTGCTCAGTAACAATGGCATATTCTTAAAGTTCTGTGATAGTGAAAATGGGACACTGAGGCCAGAGATGTATCTTAGTTGGTAGCATGTTTTCTGAGAATGCAGGATGCCTGGGTTTGGTGGCACACACCTATAATAGAGCTGGGGTGGTAGAGGCAGGATCAGACTTGCAAAGCCATCTGTGCTTCATAATGAGTATGAAGCTAGGACGTGGAAGCCCTTTATAAAGGACAGATATGAGGAAGGGAGGGAGAGAGGGAGGGAGGGAGACACAGAGGGAAGACAAAGAAAAAAAGGAAAGAGGGGAAAAACTTGACTAAAAGGTACTGCCTCATCAGGCCACAGAGGAAGAGAACAAACTCAGTCCTCCTTGGACTAAATGAGCTGGGGTAGGTGGGTAGGGGGGCTCCCCCATTCTGAAAAATAGAGGAGAGGGTATGGGAGGGAAGGAGGGACTGAGAGGAGAGGAAGGAGTGGTCTACAACCAGGATATAAAGTGAATAGATAGATAGATAGATAGATAGATAGATAGATAGATAGATAGATAGATAGATAGATAATTTTAATAAAGGTAATACTAAATCAAAGGTAAAAGCTAATAGGCAAATAACTCAATTCACACTGACTATCTCTCCATAGACAAAGAAGGAGCTCATTTTGATTGAACCTGTAAACTCTACATGAAGCCTAGCTGCTTGCAAAGTAGACTTGACCACCCCTTGGACACATGCAAAGACTTTCAACTCTTAGCATGGTCTGAGCTACAGAAGAAGGTGCCTTGGTCTGTTTCTAGCTTTACTGTCACTGACTTGAAAATGTACAGCTACTCTGTACCTTTTACCCACAAGGCAAAGAAACATGGTTCTGCTCCCGTGACATGATGGTGACAGTAAGTTGTTAATATTATTTTGAAGACAGGGTCACATGCAGCCCAAGTTGCCTTTAATTTGATTTGTAGGCAAAGGTGACCTTGAACTTCTTGTTCTCCTGTCTCCACCCTTTGACTGCTGGGATCACAGGTGTGGATTACTACACCCACTTTCTGAGGCACTGCGGATGGAAGCCAGGATTTCATGAATGCTAAGCAAGGGCTCTCCAAGCTGAGCCACATCCTTAGCCCACCAATAGCATCAGTGATAATGACTGCAGAAATACTGCTCTGGTAGAAGTTTTGACAATCAAACCAGTTACCTACTAAAACTAGGGAAGTAGAAGGAAATCTTGTATAGACATCTTCTAATGATGGTGCCACAGAAAACATTGTTGAAAATACTAAAGTGACAGTGAAGAATTCTGGGGCAGTCTGATACTTTACAGTGAGAAACATCTTCGCCCGCATAGTTATGAGGGTAGAGAGACAAAAGCAGCATTGTAGCCCTGGAAAAGCTCAAAAGACAAGGCTGCCCTGTCCCTAAGGAACACAACACTACCCCAGGTGAGCATGGGCATAGGAAACTGTCTCAGACCTCTTTCTCTCCTCTCCAGCCAGTGTCTCATCTTGGCCCAGGCTAAAGGATGCTGCCAGCCAGGAACGGAGGACAAAGTTTCTTGTGATCAGCTCTCATCATAGAGAAGAGGCCAGGGGACTGGGAAGAGGGCTCAGATTGTAAAGTGTTAGCCCTGTAAGCCGGAGGACTTGAGGTTAATTGCCAGAACTACACAGAAACTCCACGTGGCATGTGTTTATAATCCCAATCCTGGGGAGGTGGGGGCAGGCGAGTCCCTGTGCTCAATAGCCAGCTAGCCAGGCCCAACGGTGAGTTCTAAGCCACTGGAAGACCTTGTATCAAAAACAAGGACTGTGAGATTGCATACCCACAAACAAACCCACACATAGATGTACTCACAAGAAAGAAAGAGCCTGAGACAGAGCAGGCCAGGCTTCTCTATGGAGATAAGCTTAGAGGAATCCAGAGAAAGTACCCAGGAAGCAGAGGAAGGCACCTCAAGCAACACCTCTGGGTCATTCTTGAGGGTGTAATCCTTCTCGGAAAGTCTGGTTTGTGAGAACCAGTTGTAACAAGAGTAACAGTGACCAAGAGACACTGAGGCAGCCTTCCTTGATGCCAGGAGCAGTAGCAGGGAGGCTCATGCAGTGATGTGATGAAATGGAGCCACAAGCACACCTGTGGCTGGGTATGGAACAATAGCTTCTGGAAGTCACATTTGATTTCCTGTCAAAAGAAAGGGTTAGTGGGCCAATGCTTTACAGCAGCTGAGGGGGAAAGGTTTTGCTATTGAGTAGTGCATACCTTATCACAGAGATGTTTGGGTCTCCCTGCTGCCTTCACCCTCATAGGGAAGATAGGTCATCTTCATAAGCCCACTAGAGTCAGACAGGATCACAGGAAGTAAACCGACCTAATGACTCCATTGAAGAGTGTTTCATAGAAAGACAATTTCAGAAATGTGAGCAATGTTGAAGGTTCCTATGGCTCCTGGGCATGCTCCAGAATATCTTCTCACCAGTAAAAGCTGTTACCACTCTGAAGGCAGCAGGAACCATGGTGCCATGGCCATCTTAGTTACTCTTCCTGTTGCTAACAGGAAGCAACTCTAACTGGGAAGGCGTGACAGCAGGAATGTGAGGGAGCTGTCACTGCGTCTGTACTCAGGAAGTAACAAGAGGAAATACCACCCAGCAAGCGTTCTCTTTCAGTCAGTCTGCAGAGTCCAGAGAATAGTGCCAACTGCAGTTATGGTTGGCCCTTACCCCTCAACACAATTTAGAAAATCTTTCACAGAAGCACCTAGAGATGTGTGTCCTGTGTGATTCCAGATCCTGTCAAGTTGATGGTCAGTAACAACCATTACAACTGTTAATCACTGAGAGAGAGCTGGAGCTGGGAGGGCTGTCCTGTTAAGCACTGTAGTTATGAAATACTTCCAACACAAGATGTGAAATGGGGAGGGAAGGCACACTCTGAGCCTCTCTCTTTCAGCCTCTCTCTCTCTTGCCAATGCCTCACATTGGCCTGTTGGTGACTTTATTAGTTAATCAGCTTCTCTGATGCAAATCTATGTTGAAAGAGGATTTATTAGGCTGACATACATAGTTCAGTTTGAGTACTCCAACTAAGGATGCATTTGCTCTGGAGAGCTGAGAACCTGACAGCTTGGGAGAATGAATGCCTTGACAGCCCCCGGCTGGTGCTGAAGGTCTAGAGAATTCCTGGGGAACAGTATGTTGGAAACAAAAGGCTGTAATGGCCAGTTTGTATCTAAACAAGATAGAGCACATATACATAGAGCATACACACACATGAGTCGGCACAGCCTGCCTGACACTATCTCAAAAGAATCTCTAAGAAACTTCTGTGGTAACCTGTTACGTATTTGGAAGCGTGAAACTATGTGTGGTTATGTACAGGCCTTGAGGTTAGAGGCCTAATAATTTCTCTGAGCCCTTTGCTAACGTGTGTGTGTGTGTGTGTGTGTGTGTGTGTGTGTGCGCGCGCGCGCACGTGTGTACCTACCTCTACATCCCCTGTGCTCCCGACTGTGGAGGTGGCCATGCTATGGCTGCATCTCAGCCTGTGTGCTGGTAGAAAGCATGTCTTCTTTGCCTGCAACTCCACATCTCCCACATCAGGTTTCCTGTGACTTTTCCTTCCTGACATCAGAGCATGAACCTCACACCAATAGTCTTCAATCCATGTCAGAAGGCCAAAGAAGCAGGGTATGATGTCTGTTAAGGGCAGCTCTGACAGCAGCACCTACCGGCAAGAGGCAAAGACAAGCACGCAGAAGGCGAAGCTTTTCCCGGGGGCCGCCTCAATTCTGGGCCTCTGCTAGAAGGTGCTACCTCGTTTAAGATGGTCTTCTGCATCAGTTAACGTGATCGAAATAATGCCTCCACATGTCCTCAGAGCCTAGCTTAATCTGGATGATCTGGATGAGTCTGCCTATAGGCCGTAATCTGTCCAGCTGGCAGTCAGCATTACATTACAGTAACACGGTGGATGCCTTGCTAAAGTCTGATCTGCTCCGAGGCAGAGAAAAGCCTGCTGGAGGAGGCAGGAGGGTGTAATGTGGAAAGAACTGCTTTCCTCCATGGTAAGTCGCTAAAACTGCTTTGTAATGGGCAAGACATTTGGAGAGCCACATATTTAAACCTATTTCAAGGAGACTTTGCCACCAAAGGCCAAAAGATCTTGCTGGTTATTACAAATATTTAGTCAACCTTAAAAGAAGCATAAGTTTTTCCATTTTAAAGCTGAATAGTAAAGCACAAGCTTAGAAAGCCAGGGAGAGAGTGTGTGTGAAATTCTCTACATTAAATATATTCATGATGAATCTACTGATTTGTCATGCCATTCACTCGTTTCTCTTAGATATTCCTGGAGAGTAACTCAACCTCATTTCTGAAACTAAGACACGGGTGTATTATTTTGAGAGAGGACTGCTTGTTTGGGAAACGGCTTCAAACCTGAGTGCCAGGATGCTGTGAACAGCCTGGAAGAGTGCTGAGGGGTTTTCTGGTGCACTTCCCTGTTCTCCTCCGTGCAGAGTTCTGTATCTGCCATCCATTGCTCTCACATCACAAACGCCAGCAATCTCAGCCTGCCCCCACGCTCAAGTATAGTGTTTTAAATTGAGTGTTTTCATTGCTTTTTGGCTTTAATTAATATGTAACAAAATTGGCTACAGACCATGTCCCCTCTCAACATAAGTCATAACTAGTGAATTATATATAATAAGAAAAATCTCACTGCAGATTATTTTTCCAAGTAAGATTTGGCTGAGTGTGGGTCTTCATGTAGGGAGACACTGACCCAAGCTCAGCACTCAGACATGATGGCTGCTGGTCACAATGACTATTCCTTTAATAGTACTTTGAAGCAGGCTATGTACAGAGTTGCTATGGGAAGGACAATAGAGACTTTACATTCTTAATATTTTCACGAACAGTGGAACATCGAGGACTGAAGGAAAAATACCACTGCCACGTTAAATGTTAACTTTCATCTTTTGACCTAAAATTTCATTTTCCTCTGTGCCTTCAGAGAAAGAAATCATGACATAATTTAAACGCACACCAGGTGCGGTCCATTTCTGTTACCCTCGCACCTGGGAGACACAGGCAGGAAGACTGGGAGTGCAAGGTTGCTTGTGCAACATAGCAAGATGGCGGCCAGCATGGGCTACATCCGAGCATGCCCAACAGAAAAACGGCCAGACTCCAAAACCAAACAAAAACAAAGATGTATCTCTTCACCTCTTGACCTGGAGCACAATGGGGAGTGTCAAATGGTTTTCACATCACGAGAAGTCCAGTCAGCCACCATTTGTGCATGAAAGCTCTTCTCTCTGCATATTTCTCTGTGTGTATGTGTGTGTGTGTGTGTGTGTGTGTGTGTGTGTGTGTCTGTGTGTGTCTGTGTGTGTCTGTGTGGAGGAGAGAGACAGACAGACAGAGGCAGAGGCAGATAGGAAGATTACAGGGGGAGAATAGAAACAAGCAGATGTCATGGCTCAACAGGAGTCAATGCATCTTAACAAAAGCAGATTCTGAGAGCTCAGACGTGTCTTCCCCGCAGCGTGGTTAATGAGTGCCCACTCACATTTTCGCCCAGATTGTCTCCTTTAAAACGCAAATGTACAGATACCTTGGTGTGTTTGGAAATACTTTTCATCAGATACTTTAAATTCCACATGGTTAAAACTGAACTCCTAGCCTCAACCTACTACATCCCAATATTCCTCGTCTGAAATGGAATTTGGGCTTACATCCCGGAAACCCTGTTTTGTTTCTCTTTTTCTCATGCCCCCAGAAGTGACAGAGCTTCAGCATCTTCAAATGCACCTAGGTTCTGACCGATTCTCACCTCAGTACTGTCTTCTCCAAGGGCCACCAGCTGTCCTCTCTGAAAGTTGTCTGGGTCACCTCCTGGTTGGCACCCTTGAAGCTCTCCCCCCTTGGTGGTGTTATTTCGGATCCTGCAGGAGAGTGCTCCTCTTAGAATTAACCTGACTAAGTTTTTCTTTACTCCAACCTTTCTGACTGCTCTGGAAACCAAACTCAAAAGACCCCACTGATTGGATCCTGTGGGTCTCTGTCCCTCAGCCCCCTTCATTGCTATTTCTGGAGTGTTGCTGACATAATAAGCCTGCTGATAGCTGCTGCTGCTCCACAGAGGCTGAGCCCTGTTCACTGACCTTGAGAGCTGGGCAGAGCTCCACGGACACCTGCCCCGCCCTCTGTTAACTATTTAACTTACACAGCAGCACTGCTTGTCCTTCAGACCATTTCCGCTGTTGCTTTTTGTTTGTTTGTTTGTTTTGTTTCGTTTTTTTTGTTGTTGTTGTTTTTTCTGAAAATGTAATCACTTGTAACATCATAGCATGTATTTGGCATATTTGACTTTGTCTTACAATAAGCTATAATTTTTTCATGGGCAGACAGGACAGGCATTGAGACCTACTTTTTTTTTTTTTAAGACAGGCTCTCGCTGCCTTGGAGCTCAACCAAGTGGACCAGGAGAGCTGGCTAGTGAATCTCGGGGATCAGCCTGTTTCCTCCAGAACTGGGGTTCCGGGCATGTGAGCACCATGATGGATCTTTCTATGTGGATTCTAGGAACCAAACTCAAGCCCTTATGCTTGGCATGCTAACATTTTCCGTGGCACCCTGCTGCTGCCTTTCAATTACCATTCTAAAGTGCTGGTGCAGTGCATGGCTCGGAGTAGCTCCCACATTTAGTTCACAATGAATAACTGTTGGACTGAGGCCACTGCTCATTGAGAGAGATTGCCCAGCACCGGTGAGGCCTTGGGTTCAGACACCAGAACCACATGGGTCACCTGTGGCGGAGCACACCTGTGATCCTCAAACCAAAGTCATTTCTTAGGTTATGAAGAGAGTCACACTCACGGGACCTCACAGCAACGATGTTGAGAACTTAGAAACAGCCAGACTGTTTTCCGAGTCCTGGGGAAGAAGGTGTCTCCAAATGTCTCCGTTTAACATGCGCTGCTGTGTTAGCTTCTGACACGACCTCAGAAACTGTGCTCGGGGTTTACAGGTCCCCGAGAACTAATTTTTTTTCATCTCTAACAAAAATGTTTAATCATATTATATTTCTCATGAACTAAAATCATCACAGTATAAAGCATGATAAAATCCAACGATCCAACTGCATGTAAAAATAAACATAGGTGTCACATTCACGTGCGTAGACATAAGAGATGGATTCACGGCCAGTAACTCACCTGGCAGAATAACATGAAACAAGATCCAATGTCCACTGAAGGGCTGTGAGCGACACCTGCCGTGCCTGTGGAAGTGTGCCTGTGGAAGAAAGAAATGAAGCTCTGTGTGCCGAAGCCTCGAGAGCCGGCGAGAGCCGCAGGGTCTTCCCTGCAGTCTCGGCAAGCCCGTATGTGGCCTGTTGGTAACAAAGTAAGGTCCTGGGGTCATAGATAATTGTGATACCTGAGGTTATGCTTTTGTGGCAGGTGCAGTTCACGCTATTTGAAATTACTCAATTAGTAAAAGGTTTCTCCTTTTACATTAATCTCCAATCATTTCTACCAATTTATATAGTTTTAATGAAATATGTACTTATGAGCTCATTCAGAGAAGATGTCACTTTAGAACCTTACATGGAGAGAGAGGAGAGAGAGAGAAAGAGATTTTTTTTTTTTTTCATAAAGTTCAGGCTAGCCTGGAACTTGTTTCCTGGTCCAGATGACCCTGAGCCTTGATCTAGCTGCCTTTACCTCCCAAGGATTATGGATAGGCACCAATTTATGTGGACTTGGGATTGAGCCTGGGGCCTTCCAAATATTAGACAAGTATTCTGGCAACTAAGCAATATCCTCAGTCTTCAGAGCATTGCTGTGTGACAGATATTCTTATCACTGTAGAAAGAGTATGGGTGAGGAAAATTCTGGGGAAATAAAACAAGTAAAATTTAGACACCAAGGACTTTTTCTTATACAGCATTATATTGTTGGTTAACCCCTTATGAAATTCATCATCTAATTATTTGTACCTATTTAGTAAGCAATTAGAGTTCCTGTGTACTATTGCCACTATATCATGTTTTATAAGAACAATAGCCCCATAGCACACCTGCCAACAATCATGTCTTCTCCACAACTATTTTTCCCTCCTGAACCATTTTTCTACAGTTACAACTAGTGACCAGACATGCATTGCGTTTCACATTCACTGTCTTATTGAACGGGATACAGTAGAACACACCTGCCACTCTGGTCCCCAGGTGCTGGGGAACTCAAGTGCGAGGCCAGCCCAGGCTGCGGAGCGAGACTGTCTCAAAAACAAATAAATAAATTCACTTCACTTTGCAACGCGCATGTGACTTTGACAATACAACACTTTGTCTTTTATACTTCAACTTAACTAAGGTTTCATTTTGTTTGTTGTTTTTTGTTTCTTTCTGAATTTCACATCAAGCACCCCAATCTCACCCATATCCCCATTCCTCCATATCTGCCCTCAGCCCTTGCCACCCTCACCCCAAAAGAGAAACAAACAAGCAAACGAAACATCACCACGGAAGCTGCTGTGTGCCGTTGTGTCACATGCCCTTTTGCCTAAACAGTGAGTCGCTGGTCTAGCTCAAGGCCTCTGGCTTCTGCTACACCATCAAAACTATGAGGAATGCCAGGATTCCTCACAGATACTGTGTGGCTGCCCTGTGTCATGGAGATCCTGCAGCTTTGGATCAGCAGGACCCGGTCCTTCACGTGCCCCAACAGTCCACAGGTGGATCAAATCAAAGCCCTGGATCTGGGGCGGGGAGTAGCTGAGGTGGCCAGCCTCAGAGCTGACCACCCAGGCAATGGGTGCCATGCTCTCCAGGCCAGCTTTCCAACTGAGCCCAGGACGGGTAGGGCCAGCCCTCCTGAGCTCTGTGGCTGCTGAGGGGTCTGCACAGCTCTGCACAGCCCTCAAACATCAGCATGGCCCAGGTGGCAGCCCAGACCAGGAACAGGCACATAGCCTTGTGTGATAACAGCCCCCCTGCAGCAGGACCATCGGCCAAACACGGTTCTTGGCAGCAGCATGGACCAGGCCCTCCCCATAGCCTCAGGGACATTGCCAGCCACTCATCAGGCTGCTCCTCACAACCCATGAGTCCACTCACCGCGCACACAGCCTTCCACTTCTCTTTCTCTTCACCTCTCCGCCACTTTCTTGCTCATCTTAACAGTTCCCAGGGCCTCCGTCTCCTGTGCAGGGTTGTCTTGGGCATGCTTTCTGCCTTTTGATTTTAATTACCCATTCTCAGTTTATATACAGCTATTGTGATAGAATTGTTCTCAAGTTGAAGAAGTTGTGCATTTTTTTGTCTGCTACAAAACTGTTACTCTGAGATTATATCCAGTTAGTAGAATGCTTGCTTAGCATGCGCCAAAACCTTGTTCCATTCCTGGCACCACATAACCCCAGCATGGTGGCTCAGGAGGGAGAAGGAAGAGGGTAAGGAAGTCAAGGCCAACTTTAGCTACATAGTGAATTTGAGGGCCGTCTAGCTTAGATGAAACCCATTCTCTAAATCAATCAATCAATCAACCAAACACAACAATTCCACACAGTCATACACTCAAGCTGTAAATCTGATACATTCACTCCTGCCTCTGCGTCCAGACACCCTGATGCACACTAACTGGCTTTAAAGGCTTCATCGTCTCATGGACTCAGGCCCAGCACACGGGTGGAGGACACATCTTGATAACGTATTTCTGAGAGCAAAGCTGCGCGTGTAGTAGAACTTGGAGGGCTCCTCTCCGGGGGTCGTTTTAGGCAGATGGACGGAGCATCGACCCTTTCTTCCTCTCTGCTGTTAAGTGTTCCCAGTGCTGGACCACTCATCTGAACTGGCATTTAGAAGACCGTGGGCTCTGCTCAGCTTCGTCCGATCAGCGAACACCCACTGTGCTTGGCATTTGTGGTTGCTGCCCTAAAAAGCAAGTCTACCATCAGAACACAGTGACAGCTGTCTCCCCAGCCCATCTCTGTCCCTGTCTTTCCAGGCAGGGGCAGATTGCCAGGTGAGCCTTTCCCGTTCTGATTGCTGTAAAGCTTTCCTCACATGTAACTGATACTTGCTCATCTCTCAGCTTTTCCGGGGGGACTGGCCCCTGAGATCTGGTTGAAAGAGGCGGAGCCACATTAAAACCACTCTTTCTTTCTGTATCTTCCCCGAAGGAAGCAAAGGAAAGGCAGCTGGTGACCTGCGGCGTTTCCCTCACTGACATCATGAGTGTGCCTGCTTTGAGGCCGCCTCCTCAATGTGCAAGCTGACTGTGGTTTATCTTTTGGAGGCCGGTGTATCGTGACAGTAATTTTTTTTCTTGGAGATGGGGCTCTTGTATCCCAGCAGGCTTCACACTCACTAAGAAGCTTAGGATGACCTCAAGCCTCTGCCTCCCAAGCACTAAGATTATGGGCACCACGGTACCCCTGGGATGCCATGCCAGGGATCAAACTCAGGGCCCCATGCATGATAGGAAAGCGCTCTACCAGCTGAGCTACCTGCCCAGATCCAGTTACATTGAATTTTAATGGATGGGGATAAATTATAAATATTACTGGGGCACACCATTCTTTCTCTATTGTCTTCTTTGACATAGACATTATTAGAAATACACTGCATATTTTGAAAATCAGCTCCTTCCCCCAAAGCCCACCGTGGCAGTTGGCTTCCCATCTTCATAAAAATAAGGTGACATAAATACATCAGCTTGTGAAAGAAAACGTTTGTGTGGGCTCAGAGCAGCAGAGGTGTCAGTCCCAATGGCTGGACTTGGTTGCTGGTGAAACAATAAGCAGGCTGCATGAGGTTATAAGGCAGGTCCTCTGCTCTCCTCGTGACAACGAGGGAGAAAAGATGGAACAGGCCTCCGTGACTCCTGCAACTCCGCTCTGCCCTCTAAGTATGGCCAACCTCCCACAGTCAAGGAGCGGCAGCCAGGCTCCTAAAACACGGACCTTCAGGTGACATTTAAGACCTCAACCCAAGTACACTTGTTTCAGCCTCCGCCCAAGATTGTTACTGCTGCCTCAACTGTGCGGCTGGACCCTCAAGAATAAAACAGGCGGTGGCAATTTTAGTTCTGGAAACGTTCTGTGACTCTAGGATGGCTGTGGTCTTCACACTGTACAGGGTTAGAGGAGTGAAGGGAAAGGCTGCACAGAGCAGGTACTGCTTCAGCAGGCAACCCGCCATCAATCCAGCCATTTTAGCTCGCTGTGTTTTCAATGCTCTCACACCTTTTGGGAACAGGTGATTGATATTGCTCTTCCACCTATGGGTGAGAATTAACAGTCACTTGTTCTCGGCACTCTGAACAGCCATGAGTGTCTGCATTAACCACTAGCCAAAGCATTAAAAAGCTTCTGTGACCAAAGCTGAAAGAAGCACAGATCTATGGACATGAATATAAGTATTGATAAGGCAATTTAAGAAAATGACCATTTAGTGAGACAACATGTCCCTCTACACGCACACATGCAGACCCTGAGCTTATGACTTCTAGCCTAAGGTCATGCTTTTTGACCATGTTTACAGCACCTGCCATGAATTCTCCCCTTTAGAGCAGGCTTAAAATCTAATCAAGAGAGCAGTAAGTGACCCCATAAATGGCCTGGCCACTACTGAGCATCTTTCCTGGCTACTCCTTATTGACACACGCAGGGTCCACTGCTGGACAAAACTGCTCTTCTTTCTGCACCAACAGCCTGCACAGAACCTTTTAGCCACTCTGAAAGTTGCCAGCAGGGAGAGTTTCCTGGCCAACAGAGGTTGGTTTCTCTGTGTGCAGCATCCAAAGTACGTGGTGTCTTTAGCTATAGGACTTGGCCTCCAGTTGTTGTGGTCAACAAGGAGCCATGACAATAACCTGTATTGTTTTGGGTGTCTCTCGGGTCTCCCTAACCAATGACTCATGGGGAGGTTGCTTTGCCTGGCACTGAGCTATTTTTATTTCACAAACCATGTCTTCTGAGAGTAACATTGTTTACCCATGCCGTTATTCACCTCTTTTCAAACTTCTCTTTTGTTGTTGTTAGACTTTTAATGACTTTATAAACTAATGGGGTTTCATTAGGTGTATGTCTTTTATTTCCTCTAACCCACACATGACCCCTTCTTTTTTTCATCTTGCTGAAACCTTTACCTTCCAGTATAAGTAAAGCATTTGTTTAAATATAGTGGATGATTTTAATAGTCACCTGAGTCTATGAAGTGTAAAAGTAGAGTGTCCCCTGTTAGGAAACACTCTTGTTAGGAGGCAGAACCTGGATTCAGACCTCAGAAGACAACCTGAGGTACTGTCAACATATTCAAGTTATGTCTGTGCTATTTTTACATCACTTACGAATGGAAAAGAGTTAGGTATACAGGCAGAAGAGCATGGTAGCTATTGTTTCTGTTTACAGTGTCCTTTTCAGGAGTAAGACAGAGTTGGGTGGCATAATGGGGGCATAACAAACCCCACTATGTCACATGAGGACACCCTAAAACTCAACCTGTCACATGGGGTCACCCCGCCATGTCACATGGGGTCACCCCGCCACCCACCATGTCACACAGCGACATCTTGACACCCAGCATGTGAGGCTCACACTGTGAGCTGCTTTTGGCCTGCTATTTGCTGTCAGAGGTTTGTCTTCAAAGCCAGCCTAGGTCTATGCCCAAATGAGACTGCTTGCTCTGTGCTGTCTGCTCCAACAAAGCAGAAGGAGGATTCTAGCACACACTTCCCTTCCCAGCCCAGCGTGGCCTTCTCCACAGACCGCTGCAGGAGGCCATGTGGGATGGAGCAGTGATGACAATGACTGCATCACAAAGCAGTCCACCGCTTTAAGTGTTTTCCCACGGGCAGCATCTGTAGACGCCCTGAGGAGTTCCCATCAGTCAGTTTAGCGATTCAGCATTAGGAAAATGAACACACACACCCACAACCACTAAACAGGGATTGTTTAATACATTAAAAACACCTTAACTCTAAACTTCTGCTGTTTGGCTACATTTGAAACCGAATGAACTGATTACTGGACTAGAGAGATGACCCAGAGGGTAACGGTATCTACCACCAAACCTAAGAGCCTGCGTTCAGTCCATCGGGCCTAGGGTACCCAAGGAGAGGCAGCACCCACATGGTGCCCTCTGACATCCACTTTTCACTGTGAGAAAGGCATTTTGTTCTACATGCAAAACTTGGTGATTCTTTTATATTATCATATTGAGTATTAACACTAATAGTAAGAAATTCTATGTTATCCCAATCAGAAATACATGTTTAAATTATTTGTTAACTTCTTTGTTTGTTAACTTATCTATTGACTCATGGGTATTGAACTCAGAGCTCTGCACACACTAGGTAATTTCTCTTCCGCTGAGCTGCATACATCCCTGGCCCTCTTTTCACCTTTTATCTTGAGAAGTCTCACTCGATTGCCCAAGTTGTTCTTTGCACTCATTCTGTAGCCCAGGCAGGCCTTGGACTTGCGGACCTCCCTTCTCAGAATCTCCAATACTGGGATGACAGATGTCCATGAGCAGTCTCTGTCTGGAAACACATTTTAAAGCACCGAAATGTCAGCTTAGAGCTGGTCACATGCTTTCCCTACACAGCATCACGTCAAGACTGCCACTAACACTTTCCTGATTCATGCCATCCTGGAAGCCAGGCCGAGTCACAGGAGAAAACCTCACTATCCATGCAGGATTTATGCCAGCGCAATGAACACTGTGCTGTAAATATGACTGTATCAGTTGGTTAGATACAAATAAATAAAAGCATAATGCTCAGTGGAGAATCTTGACAGATCATAGCAGCTGGAAAATAGCCGTGTGTACTGAACCTGGGCACCTGCTGGCTGAGCTAATTGCTTGTGTGAGAATTAGGAAAGGCACCTTCCTTTTGCTTCTGTGGGTTTCAGACGGAAACACACAAGACCCTCCTGCTCTAGCCCACTTTTAACAAAGCCTCTTTCAGGAAAGCAGGAGGCATCAACCATGCATGTCCATTTTTGTCTGCTTTCGGGGTGGTACCTATGAGACTTTCTGTCTGGACATCAGAGTGAGCCCCACACACCCCTACTAAAGCCTCTCAGTGCTCTCCCATGTTACTGTGCCTCCTTCACCACCACCAGCCAGCAGGGCCCTGGCACACACACACTTGTTTCCCAGCATCTTCTGCCCTGAGTGTCTGCCAACCCCACTCATTCACTAACTTCAGGTTTTATACATACATACATACATACATACATACATACATACATACATACATATAATTTCACTAGATCATCTCTTGAGATATACAGGTAAAAATCATGGTCCTTTGCCTGCAAATTTCATGATTTCTTTGGTTTTTGATTGCTGAGTAGTATTTCATTGTGTAAATGCACCACAATTTCTGCATCCATTCCTCAACTGAGGGAATCTGGGTTGTTTCCAGCTTCTGGCTATTACAAATAAAGCTGCTACAAACATGGTTGAGCAAATGTCCTTGTTGTGTACTTGAGCATATTTTGGATATATACCTAGGAGTGGTATAGCTGGGTCTTGAGGTAGCACTATTCCTAATTGTCTGAGAAAGTGCCAGATTGATTTGCCAAGTGGTTGTACAAGTTTACATTCCCACCAGCAATGGAGGAGGGTTCCCCTTTCTCCAGTCATGAAATTTACAGGCAAATGGTGGGAACTAGAAAAGATCATCCTGAGTGAGGTATCCCAGAAGCAGAAAGACACACATGGAATATATTCACTTAAAAGTGGATATTCAACAGATAATATAGGATAAACATACTAAAATCTGTACATCTAAAGAAGCTAATCAAGAAGGAGGACCCTGGGTAAGATGATCAATCCTTACTCAGAAAGGCAAATGGAGTGGACATCGTAAGAAAGAGAAAACAGGGAACAGGACAGGAGCCTACCACAGAGAGCCTCTGAAAGACTCTGCCTTGCAGGGTATCAAAGCAGAGGCTGACACTCATAGCCAAAATTTGGGCAGAGTGCAGGGAATCATATGAAAGAAGGGGGAGATAGAAAGACCTGGAGGCAACAGGAGCTCCACAAGGAGAACAACAGAACCAAAATATCCAGGCCCAGGGGTCTTTTCTGAGACTGATACTTCAACCATGGACCATTCATGGAGATAACCTAGAACCCCTGCAGATGTAGCCCATGGCAGTTCAGTGTCCAAGTGGGTTCCATAGGAATGAGAACAGGGCCTGTCTCTGACATGAACTCAGTGTCTGGTTCTTTGATCACCTCCCCCTGATGGAGGAGCATCCTTACCAGGCCACAGAGGAAGACAATGCAGCCAGTCCTGATGAGACCTGATAGGCTAGCGTCAGAGGGAAGGGGAGGAGGACCTCCCCTATCTGTGGGCTTGGAGAGGGGCATAGGAGGAGAAGAGGGAGGGAGAGTGGGATTGGGAGAGAATGAGGGAAGGGGCTACTGGTGGGATACAAAGTAAATAAACTGAAAGTAATAATAAATAACTAAACTTTTTAAATCATGGCCCTTTAAAGCTGTTGGGAGAGCTTGACTATTCTAGTTTAAATGTTTTCTAAATTATGACCAGCCAGATGACTCAGCAAGCAGAGGCACCAGGCCTCATGGCTTGTGTCAAAACCCTGAAACCCACAAGGAAAAGAATGACTTCCACAAGCTATCCACTGAATACTTTAACATGCACACACACACACACACACACACACACACACACACACACTACTGCAATTTTCTCCCTAGTTTGTGACTTCCTTCTGTGTCACATTCTTCTGGTTTGTGGTTGACCTCCTCCCACTGAGGCATTAGAACTATTGCACACTTAGGAAAATAGGCTTATAAAGCAGAATGTGTGCATTGAATGAAGACGCAGGACGCACTGATTTGTCTCTCAGAAATTAAGAAGAAAGAAAACACATGGGCAACTTTCTTTTTATGTGTGTCTCTTACAGAGTTTACGTATAATAAGGAATATTTGCTTAGAAAATGGGGAGTTGATGCTGGATGAAAGGGCACCATGCAAGAAGTTGTTGATTGTATACTAAGCAAGTAAGTAAACGGTGAGCGCACATTTCTAATCGCAGCAGTGAAGGCCAGAGAGGTTAGTGATGACAGCATTAAGTCGGGGGTGCGGAGAAGCAGCAGAGTTGAGCTCTGCACAGGGTGTGGGTGGCAGTGGATGGCGTCTCAGCCTTGATAGGCTGTGGTCAGCTAGAACCTCAGATAGCTCTGTGACACTGGTAAGATGGAGACATGGCACCAGGCATAACAGCACTGAGGGCGAGCCACCGGGCATGCTCCGTGTGTCATTTCAGCCGAGGACAGGCTGGAGAGAAGGAGCTACACAGGCGGACACAGGCGGACACGGAAGGACACATGCGGACACAGGAGGACATAGGCAGACACGGAAGGACATAGGCAGACA
>NW_026596225.1:2454849-2465262 GCF_907164565.1 Psammomys obesus
CACGGAAGGACATAGGCAGACACGGAAGGACATAGGCAGACACGGAAAGACACAGGCGGACACAGGAGGACATAGGCGGACACGGAAGGACATAGGCAGATATAGGCACGGAGA
Organism: Psammomys obesus; assembly: GCF_907164565.1. Classification (NCBI taxonomy): domain Eukaryota; kingdom Metazoa; phylum Chordata; class Mammalia; order Rodentia; family Muridae; genus Psammomys; species Psammomys obesus. The sequence goes on from NW_026596225.1 coordinate 2,454,964, forward strand.
TTACAAACCTAGCAGCCCTGGTGCATGAAGCCCATAGTGCTGTAGGGGCATTTGTTCAAATGGCTGCAGACACTGTTTTGCTACACATATCCCTTCCCTCCTCCACCCGCAGCCTTTCTCCTTTCTCTTCCATAATGAGCCCCATGTCTTTGGAGGAGAGATGTAACATGGATATTTCATCTGAAGCTGAGCACTCTACCATGACAGCATGCAACAGAACCTTCTAACATACTGAAAGCCACCAATAAAGATGAGACTTCCAAGCCACTACCAGCTTGATTTCCTCAGATTTTGTAACTCAAGCATGTGCTCTCTGCATCAGTAGGGTCTTACAACCAAGTTCTGGAAAGGTAAACAAAATAAATGGCAGAACCCTTTAATTTCAGGGTGGGGGAGTTAAGGGGCCCTACTTATCAACAACTTGAAAAAAGTAACCAATACCTCTTCCTGATATTATTATTTGATAACCTATGGTGTCTGGGGGAAGCAATAACCATCCATAAGGTAATTCCATTTAAGTGTGTGTGTGTGTGTGTGTGTGTGTGTGTGTGTGTGTGTGCACTCACGTATGTTTGAACCATATGTTTTTCTCTATCAGGTTCAGGCCTTATGTTGACAACATCCTTGGTCCATTTGGAGTTGAGTTTTGTGATGAGAGAGAAGAATCAAGTTTCACTCTTAGGTAAGCTGGTTTCCAGCTTGAACAGCACCCTCTGTTGATGAGACTCTTATCTCTCTACTGCGTATTTTTGACTTTTGACAACACTCAGCTGTCCTTAGGGGTGTAGGCTTATGCCTGCCCCCTCAGTTTCATTTCACTCCTCAATGTGTCTGTCTTGATGAGTATTCTCAAGATCAGTGATGGTGATGATTCCAAGAGTGCTTCACTAGTCAGGACTGCTTTGGCTATCCTGGGCCCTTTGTGTTTTCATATACATTTTGAGATTATCTTTATAATTTTTTTCGAGAATTGTGTTGGAATTTTTATGGAAATTGCATTCAATCTGTCCACTCTTGGTAGGGTAGCCATTTTTATAATAATGTTCCTACTGGTCCAGGGGTATGGGCGGTGTTTCTGTCTCTTTCAGTTACTTTCTTCAATGTGTTAAAGTTTTCAATTTACAAGTCTTTCACTTTCTTGGTTAGATTTACTCCAAAATAGTTTGGTTTTGCTGTTGTTGTGGTGGTATTTTTGTTTGTTTGTTGAGGCTATGGTAAAAAGGAGTCGTTTCACTGATTTCTTTCTTGGAATATTTGTCATTTGTATACAGAAAAGCTACTAACTTTGCGTGTTAATTTTGTGTTCTGCTACTTTGCTAAATGTGCTAACTTCTTATGGGGAGTTAGCCCCGAGTGAATGGATCATTGCGTGAAGGACCCCCAGTTCCGTACCCCATGTGAGAGGGCCAGGCTTTCTCTGGGCTAAGGGAAATGACTTCCTTCCTTGTTCAAGTGCAAATGTCCATACTATGTTTGCAGAAAATATCCACGATCTTTCTCCCTCTGGATTTTATGGCCTGAAGACTGCTTTCTTACAGGTATTTCTCCTGCAGAGACTAGTCAAACCTGCCCCCTCGTTCAGCTCTATGCCGTAACCCTGCCTCCTTGCCACCATAGTCAACAGCCTCACCTCCTTGTTAGGCTGCATATAAACATTCTGAGCTACGGTTCTAAGCTTTCCACCAAGAGTCTAGTCCACTCTGTACCAGATCACAGCCTCCGTGAGTGTAGATTTTTATTTCCTTGCTGCTCAGTTTAACCTACACCAGATTTTCTGTCTGTGTGTGTCTTTTCTTCATTACTTCCCCACCCCAGTCAGATCAGTCCCTGAGGTCTTGAAAGGACATTGCAAAGGGCCACCCAAGCAGGGACTTTTATGTGGACACCAACTATGGGGAGCTCGCATCGCTCAGACGAGGGAGAGCTGCTGAGAGACGTGAACATCTACAGATGAAGGAAAAATAAATGGAAAGGAAGATCCAGAAGCAGAGAAAGAAGAATGAAGGACAAATAAAGGAATAGCAGGGAGCACCGCAATTAGTCAGGTGCAAACACTGGGACAATAGAATCTAGAGACAGGCACGTTGAAAGAGGTTTGGGAACAAGTAAATGGGTAGTTATAAGTTGGTGCTTTGGAGATTTGGGGAAATCTCAGAAGTGGGGCAGAGGCACTGTGGCTTTATTGTTCCATGGGCTGTGTTTGGGAATATGCCCTTGCTTTCAGGGGAAGGAGTCGATGAAATTGGCTTAAAATATGAGAAAATGTGAGGTGTGGTTACAGTGCAGAAGGGCCAAACCTGTTCTTATTTTGGTTTTCAGGTGAACTGCTCTGGTAAATAATCTGAGAAAATAATATCTGGCAAAAAGTAAGTGCAGTGCAGGTGGCAGATGGCGACAGGCCTGACCAGCTGAGTGAGCAGGACGTGGTGCCCGTCTTGTCAGAGCCTGGGCCCTCAGAGTGCGGGGTCTCAGTACACGGAGCCTCGGGGCACTGAGAGCAATCAGCTGAGCCAGGAGGCGCACAGGAGGAGGTGTGCAGCCAAAAGGAAAACTTGATGTCTTTGAGTACTATCTGGGTTTGAACACCTGACGCAAATAACCCAGATGATCACTTCCAATATGTCTGGTATTTGAAACCATGCAGGAAGACTGGTAGAGGGAGACGGCAACCAGCCTATACTTTTTATCCAGTCATTTGGTCATTCCTGTTCATAATGAATCCTCCTTTTGAATCTAACTGCGGGGAGTTCTGTTCACTGGTCAGGATGGGCCACTATCCTGTGATTTAGACAGAGTAATTAAGAATTAATCGGGACCTGCCTCCCGGGTGCTTAGACTCACAACAATTACAGCATGAATGTGGCCCGATTATGACAGTAAATCCTGGAAAAGCAAGAGGCTTATAATCATATTTCTTCCTCCTACTAATATTGCAAAAAAAAAAAAATGGTTCTTAACAAGCTTTGAGGTTTCAGTCTCTTAAACCTGTTAAAACAGTCCTTCTGTGTTGGGTATAGCCACTGTCAGGATCTTTTTTCTTGTCATCCTTATAGTCTGGTGTTGAGTACCGATGCGAACTACCCCTAAACTAAGCATAAAGATCCATCCTGAACATCCTAGAAGCAAGAAAAGGAAAGAAGTGGGAAGGAGAAGAAGGCCAGAATAAACAAAGTCCTGAGTATATGATCTACTGATACAGGCATGGATAAAGCAAGAACCACCAATGCCTTAGACCCATGGGAAATGGCAAAGCCTTGGTTAAGAACATGGCTATCTTTCTCCCATGGCATCTGTATAGCATCTTCTGTCGCTTTTGACATCGACCTGGTGGGGAGAAGGTTTCTCAGAGGTTTGAGACTGATTTCTCTGTGAAGGACATGTTTTAAAGAGAGATGACCTTGAACTAGAGCAATGACCTTAGTAAATGGACTTCTATGCCCTTGTGAGGAACTAATTTCAATCCTCTGTATCCACATAAATGCAGAGGATGCTGTCTGGGAAACCAAAACCAAGGTTGCCATAGAGACGCATGTATGTAAACACACAGAGAGAAAGAGAGAGAGAGAGAGAAATCAACCTTTGCATTTAGCTTTAACATTAAGAAAGAACAGAATTAAAGGATTGACCATTGTCACAAGTTGAGATGGGTGGTCCCATTAGGCAGAATACCTGGGGAGGGAGAACATTCAAGATATCAGCAACAACACACAAGAGCCAGAGCTCGGTGGTGAGGAGTACACAGGCAAAGCCACTTTGCTTGCGGTCACCTGCAGTACCAACAGGTCTTCAAGAGTCTCAGCTTTGACCCAGAAGAATGTTCTAATTTAGATGACACTCCAATGTCCACGGCCCATATTCCTGGCTTCCCTGACACACACACCATCTGAAAGAAAGAGGTTACAAGGTTCATATAAGTGCTGCCTACCTGCACACCCCATTGTGGATAACTAACAAGAGAAGTGCTGTAGAAACATAACACAAATAGTAAAAGTAGCTTAAAGTGCAGTGAACTAACACACGTTGACATGCTAGCGACGCGTGCAGTCACAGGGAAGGCCGAGTTTCCTTATGGGAACATTTTCAAAACACTTCATCTGTGCTGAAGAAGCAGCTCATCAGCAAAGCGCTTTCCTTGAGAGCCAAAGGGCCTGACTTAAGTCCCCAGATCCCACCTTTCAAAAGCTGTGCGTGGTGGAGAACGCAAAATCCTTGGGGACCCTGGCCACCCAGGTTACCTGAATGTGGGAGCCCAGGCTAGTGGCAGACCCTGCTGTCTTATGTCAACAGCTTCTAAATAACAACAAAAGAGGTTAAAGTCTGACTTCCACATGCGTGTGCGCAAATACGCACCAGCGTGCTCTCAACACACCTAGACACACAGAGAAACACACGCATGCCTGCAAGCATGCAAAGCCACACACAGGTGCCCCGTCTTTGAACATATCTGTGGCTATTTTTGCACAGTTATCTTAGAGCATAGATCTAGCTGCCTCTGCTTGTGAGAAGCACAGTACTCCCCAAACAGCATTCGGCACGCTGTCACAGGTCTGTTCAGCAGGCGCTTTGTCTGTCGGGCATAGTTTCTACTCACTTGAGTGTGATATAGTAACAGCCACCTTAATTGTGTATGGGAGACAGAGCAGCCAGTAACCACTCTGAGTAGATTAAAGGCCACAAAATACATGAAGCATGTCCTTTCAAGGGCAGGGACTTTGAATCCGCAAATGTGTGCATCAGGAAAAAAAATGTAACACATTTTAAATAATAAACGGAATCATAATGATTTTTTGTGTTTTCATTTTTATTTACCACACAATCTATTTTTTAAAAGATATAACAAGTATCTGAGTAATACTACTTCTACAAACCATCAGCACACCCAGAAATTTATAATTTCTGTTTAATTAGCAAGTGTTTGTATTTGTTTTTCAAACAAAATAAGCTTATGCAATCAATCTTCAACTCAAGAACGGGGTTCTCAAATTAACCTCATCTGGAAATCTCCATTGCTCAGGGATGGGATGTGCCTCAAGTGGTAGAAAGCTTGCCTGGCATGCATGATGCCCAGGTTCCATCCCCAGAACCACAAAACTGCTAGACATGGCACAGTGCTCACTAAAACCCCAGTATTTGGGAGGTAAGATGGAGGCGGTTCAAGGTCACCCTGGCCAAGAATGAGTTCTAGACCAGAGGAGACCACGTGAGGCTCTGTCTTTGAAAGAAAATAGATGGAAGGGCAGAGAGATGAGGGGACAATCATTTGTTTGAATGATAAGTATGTTTCATAAACATGGTAAAAAAAAAAAAAAAACCACAAAACAAAACAGAAAGTCTTCAGGTCCATCAATAAAGGCTTTTTCTCTAATGAGGAAGTTAAACTTCTCCATTCAGGAAAAGTGGAGCTAATCAGGAAGTTCACAGTGTGTCATTACTTTCTGGGGGTAGAGTCAGGGATGGCATCTTTCTGTCAGGAGTAAATCCAAAATTGGTCCAAGATTAAAAGAGGTTTACATCAGACACTACTGTGGGTTCATAAGTAAATATTAAAAAATAGCCCACTCCATATTTCTTGCACTAAAAATTAGTGTAGGGTCAAGAAAGTAGATGACAGCTTCATTACTTAAGTGACCTCCCCAGCTCGTGCTTCATGTAGAACCGTCTGACTGCACTGCATCCGAGCTGCAAGCCCCATGTTCTTACCATTACCCATCATACTCTGCATTTCTGTTCCTCCTAGCTCAGCCTCATTGACCTGAGAAATGGAGAGTGGCTTTAGAATGGATACTGTAATTGTTTGTTAGCTATTCAGGAATACAGTAATTGGCATTATTCTAAGAGTTTTAAACATAGAGCATAGTGTAACCAGGGAGACGGACTAATTTGTAGGAACTGATGACAGTAGAACTCCAGAGGTTAAACATATGTTCACAATCTCATAAAGAAAAGAAACATGATGAAAAAATGGAAAGCAAAAACTACTTTTGTTTCGTGGATTGCTTACATTGATCCCCTCCTCCATCTCCCAGGATTTAGGAAGCAGAGTGGCAGGATGACACCATGCCAGCAAATGACACAGAAAACAGGTGAGGAGCTCTGAGAATATTGTGATGCTTTCTGTTTGCCATGATCTGGGGCCACTTAGGAGACAAGTCCCTAGAAACTCCTAAGAGAGAGGACCAGGGTAGATGGTCCTGAGTCTGTTCCTGAAGGGTTGTCTCTCGTTAGCTGAGGCACAAAGATCCACTCAGAATGTAGGCAGCACAGGCCTGTTGAGAGGGGCCTGGGCTGGAGGAAGAGCAAAGGAGAGCAGCCTCCACTTCCCTGACTGTCTGCACAACAGGACCAAACGCCTTCAGCTGCTGACACTCCAGTCTGTCCCCATGGTGGTCTGTAACTCTGTTTACCATTAGCAAGAATAAAGCCTTTCTCCTGTAAGGTGCTTTTGTCATTGCAAGGAGAAAATTAATTAACTCTAATAACTAATTTTAGAATTAATTAGAGCATGAAATGAGGATAAAATCCTGCGGTGCAGTCCACAGCATCATAGACCACAGAAGTGGGAAGCACACGTATTTCACAAGCGACCAAACTCACTGTCGTGTGCTTCTGGGATCCTCTCAAAACGCGCTTCCTTTCAACACACTTGATGAGCCTACCTTTATGACAGTATCTTTGCATCTTTGTGTCTTTTTTTGTGTTTTTGGAAGACCTGACGCTCTATGCAGCTCTGGCTCTACTGTGCCTCACTAGCTACACCAGGTTAGTCCTGAACTAACAGAGGCCAGCCTACCTCTTTCTCCGCCTCCCGAATACTTGGATTTAAGGTGTGGACTACCACACCTGACATTAAAAGTGTCTTATATAGACATAGACTCTAATTTGATAGGGAAAACACCTATTTCTGAATATAGGAGTAAGAAAAAGAATACAAATACCAAAGGACTAATGTTCAAATTATATGCCCTTAATGGAACAAATTTGTACATAAAATGTCTTGAATTTAAAGAATCTTGCATAATCTTATTATCTCTTTAGACATGCTATTCAGAGAACTGTTGTCAGATACCCACACGCATGCACAGAAGATAGAGAGTTAATTCCATCGTCGTCCAGCATGAACACAACCCTTCCTGAGGGCTCTGCTTCTCCCTCTTCACCAGCTCTCCTCTAGCTGTTTTAGTGACACTCCGGGCCTGCGTGGGCAGAGGACAGGCTCCGTGCCATGTCTCCTGACATAATGACAAAGCTCTTCAACTCACCTTCCTGCCTCTTTCAGAACCCCCGGCATTTAACCCTGCGCTGTCACTCTTCTTAAGACGTGGTCGAAAGGTCTGACTGCTCCTCCACCTGTCCTTCATTAGGGTACATCATGGACAGGGCCGGGAATGGCTAGGGTGCCCTGACTGAATGTCACTTAGCCTCCATCCCTGCCCACAGCTCCTAGTCAGAGAGAAGTTCCCATAGCCCGGAGTCTGAGTTGATGGAATAGAGGCCTCTCTCCTTCTCAAATCTGCTAATTATTTTCTCCTTCCACACCCACAGTCCCTTCTCATGTCATCTCAGAGTAATGATCAAAAAATGAGAGGACAGGCCAGACACTGCCTTCTCGGGGTGAACTGGTGTCATGAGCAACTTCCCCGCTCACTTGTCCATAGCAGCCCTGCGCCCTTGTTGCCTGGCACCAGCCATGTTCAGAAGGCCTGAGACATCACCTACTACCCAGAGTCCATCTCCAGGGTCTCCTCCTGCAGGATCTTTTGACATTTTCTCCAGAAAATACTTTTGAAAAAAAATAAGGGATTTGATTAAGTTCAAAGCTTTAGCTGAAGTCAACACATTGCCACTTTGGGCAGGGCACTAGTTTTCTTTGCTGATTTTCACTCCAGTCTTTCAGAACAGCTACTGTTCTGTTTGGGACAGCAGCCTCAGCTCCAGAAATCAGACTGTATCAAACTACCTGTTTGACTCCCTTTTGCAAGCCTGAGCTGACCACAAGGGGATGGGTTTCACAGAGACAGCCACTCACGTCAAAATCATAGTCGCCAGCTACTCTAGACATACGGAAGGGTCCTGACTGTGTGACAGCTACAAACAGTGTGCCATGGTGGTGACACCAAGTGTCTCTCCAAAACCCCTGCATGGAGTCCTGGTCCCTTATGCACTAGTGTTCATGCTATCCAAATTGTTAGGGTCAGTGCTTGGTCAGCCCTGGCAGGTCTTAACAAGCCAGGCTCAGGCACATGTCGTCAATAGGCCAATTGCACAAACACGTTGTAGTGACCAGCATGTAGATGAAATCTATCCAATATGGCCACATTAGGAAGAACAAAGCCCCACTGCCCCTGTCCATCTCGGGGGGTTTAAAATGAGGTTTAGATTTAACTAGAGAGCGAGAGGCATGCAGAGCTCAGCAGTCCTGGCCAAGGTGTGACCTTGCCCATCACTGGCCCAGCTCTGGTCTCGTCTGATAGGTTTCAGAACGGTATGAAAGCGCCCCAGATACAAGCTTTCCTTCTAGTGTGAGGGTCCTGAGAAAATTCTAATTTCTTGGGGTGCCTTGTTTCAAAGAGGGGGGCACAGGTTCTTCTTCAGAGTATATTTCTGCCGAGACAGGTACGCTCAGTGGTGAGAACTAAGAGCCAGCTAGATCGAGGTTCTGCCCTCATCAATGGATTAATCCTAATCCGCTGATAGGCAATTGCTGGATGTATCCACTGATGGGCTATTAGGAGGGTAGAACCCTTGCTGGGGGAGTACTGGGAGGCAGGAAGCCACCAAGACCATGACCTTGTCGTTAGCCCCTACCCACCTCCTGGTCTCGTCCTCCCTCTTCCCGGCTGTCATGACTGGAGCAGGAGACGCCCTGCACCGTGAGGCCCTGCCTTCTGACCAAGTGTCATACACTGGGGCCTCTGAGTCTGCAACTCAAAAGAGATCATTTCTCTACTCCTGTGACTTGATTTTTATCAGGTGTTTTTTCACTGGGATGGAAAGCTGACACATTTTATCAAAAAGACCCCAGTCCATGCCCATCATTTTCCCATTAGCTAGCATGCTTATGCCATCACTCAGAATCTTGGACAGTGCTAGTCTGCAGCACGTGGAAGGGTGCTGTTCAGAGGTTCAGGGCGGCCTGGCCTTCCCACAGCTCCACACAGAGAAATCCAGATAGGAAAGAGAATGTCTTGGCTGGCCATTCCTCCTCTGCTTCCCACAGAGCTGGAGAGCACCTCAGTGACAGTAGAGGTGAGGGCTGCACTGCCCCCAGCAAACTTCCTTCATCACGATGGCATTGTACTTCTGACCAGGCCTTGCCTAGTGACAAAGAAAATGCACCGTAGGGTCATCCCAAGACAAACTAAGAAAAGCGTCCCCAGGGCCTGGAAAGATAAAGCATGAGGCCACAGGCGGATCCTTAGGCCCGTGTAAATGGCTGGGCGTGGTGGACTGCCCTCATAATTCCAGCAGTGTGCAGGCAGATGCAGGCAGCACCCTGGGACTCACTGAGCTAGCTGAACCAGTGAGCCCTGTCCCCGTGGGCAACACTGTCTGGAAAAAAAGTCAAAAGTTTCTAAGGAGGAGGCTGTCTGCTTACATGCACGTATGTACTTACCTACATAGTACATATAAAAATATCTCCTACAGCTACTTCACTCGGCAAGAATGTCAGCAAAGGAGGGAGAGCCCAGAATTTACAGGCCAGGGGGGACAGCATAGAACCCGGGACAGAATCCATGTGAGGGCCATGGAAGGACACTGCACAGTTCGTGGGCCTCTCTCGTCAGAGAAAGGCTGCCAGTGGCTGTCACTGCCGTCCCCTCTCGTGTTCTCAAACCGTGCATTTACCCATGACTATGCAAGAAGCATCTGCTGTTCAGAAGTTCTTCACTATGGTCACACCAAAGGCCATGTTTGCTGGGTCTGATCCCTACAACGATGTGACCTGTGAGCTGTTACAATTCATACACAGCGATCAAGACACAATCTAAAAACTTGATGTGGTAAAGGCCAGCGCAGGTAGAGAGGTACTAGATCCACCGCTGTCTGAGCCGAGGGGAGTCTGAGAACATCCCTCTCCTGAGAGTTTCTCCAAACCTGCCCTGGCCACCAAAGAAACTTTCCACCAAATCCAGCAACGGTCATCTTTACTTCCTGGGTTGCCGGGGCCACTCCCTTGCTGCTGCCCGTGTCCACTCCCTTGCTGTCACCTTTATCCACCCCTTGCTGCTGCCCATGTCCACTCCCTTGCTGCTCCCCATGTCCACTCCCTTGCTGCTGCCCGTGTCCACTCCCTTGCTG